>NC_042517.1:19838892-20145975 GCF_900963305.1 Echeneis naucrates | reverse complement strand
CGCCAAATTTGCTTTGGCAACTCTTTCCGTGGGAATGGTAAGAGAGTAGCTCTACTCAGCCAGAGAGAGCCAGGGATCGGCCCACCGAGGAGACAGAAAGCTCAGAAACATAAAATGGAGAATGGGGGGAAGGGGGGCTGAGTAAATACAGCTGGACTTTTCCATTGCTTTTCCGTTTCCATCCCTTTCTTGGCTTTGCTGTTTTTAGATGGATCAAGTGCAACTAACATTACCAGGATTTACAGATAGTTCTGAAAGTGCACACAGTCATTGGCACCATGTGATATTACTTCTACCCTGTTTATCCAATTACCCAAATTAACAGATTTCAGCTAAAAAAAATATTGTTATGAAATTTCTTGTTCGCAATTGGCTGACAATACAGATATTGTTATGCCGACTATAAGCTACTATTGGTTGGGGTATCTGCTTGGGTCATTTATAGCCTCCAATAATGACTCAATAAAAAGTCCCATATTTACACTTCTGTGTTCAAAGTCTCTTTTATGATTGGCTGTCTGTTTGAGGGAGCTAAGAAAATATAGCAGAAAAAAATCCAAATCCTGCAAGGTTGATTGTGGTTCTTGCTTGAGGGTTTGGCTGAGGGTGATAAATGCTTTCTTGTGACAGTAAAAGAAGTTCTGACAGTTAATTTTTAAGGCTCAGATTCGGAATACAGCATGTGTGCATTTCTCTGTGGATTGAGTGCCCTTATACTCTCACAATAAGAAATATAGCTCCTACATGTGCTTTATAATTAATGCAGACAAAAGTCTATTGTTAAGACTTAATGGGACCTTTAAAAGTTCCTCACAAATGTGTAGTACAGGCCCGTTTTAACAGCTGCAGTCTAATTTTCACATTGTTTTGAGCATATTTACAGCAGACCAATTACAGGATGTTTCTGTATTCCTATAGCATCCTGACAAACAACTTCGGTAATAAATATTTTGAAGGTGGCTGACCCTTTCAGTGAACTGAGTACTGAACTGAATACTTTGCTTGCAGACTGGTCTAGTTTCAAGATGGTGATATAAAGCCAAGAAAAGACTAATATCCTTATGATTTTAGACAACAAAAAGCATGATAGCTCAGTTTGCTTAATTTAAAAAGTCCTAATTCCTGCTTCTACATCAATGTACATTTCTCATTCCCATCATCATCATCATAGTATTTAACCATTTTAATAATTTGGGTTGATAGCTTTGTGTCTGACTTTAGAGCTGTGGAACAACAGATAGAAGAAAATTCCTGCATTTACAGCCTCATAAACGATGCTGTCTGCATGGAGGAAGGTCGTACAGAGGCACAAGTGGAGAGGAATCTGCTGATGGCCCTTTTCCTTGCATCGGTATAAGAAGCCACACCATTTAAAAAGGTCAAACATGAATTATAGGTAACATGGGGAGCAGTGTGTGCGTGCAGGAACAGGGGAATGTGGGTTTAGGGCATATTTCTGCCGGGGTGTAACGGCCCTAAGGTTGAGGTTGCTTGTGAAAGGGTTAAGTTGCATGGCTGAGTAAATACATAAATAGCACTAGGGGGTGTGTGTGGGCATGAATGCTGCTGCCAGCTGGCATGGACGCTGTACATTTGCATGTGCACGCACACACAAACTTGTTCATAGTCATGCTAACTTTTGCACACATACACCACAGACCGAAAAAATTTCTAAAATAAAACAAAGCAAACCCACCTGCTGTCTTACATCAAAGAAGTTCATAGTAGAGCTGCAGACATGAGCCTAATCCCATCCTAAAACAAATGGTTAGCCCCTCTCAACTGCACTATGATACACACCCTGAAGAAAACAGATGATCCCAGACACCATCCCTGTCCAACATGCTTTGAACACAAGTTGGACTAGAACTGTTTCAAAATATGTGAAATGATTTCAGGTTTTAACTTGAACCCTGACATATATACCTTGTGTTTCGTCCTTGTCTTAAATGGGACAAAACAATGGATAATAATATTTTTCCATGCTCTGGATGCATCATGTGTCCTTGTGATCATGGTTACTGTCAGTTTGCTATACAGAGAGGAGGATCTGATGGATTTAAGTTAAGGTAAGGGTTTGCAGTCAAATCCCCTCTCATTTTATAGGCATCATTATGCCCGGTAAAGCCTCATCCCGAGAGCCATTCGCTACCAGGGACTAGGACAGACCACCAATTACAGTCTTAACGTCTCTCTTGCCTGTGCTATCTCCATTTCACTGACAACTACATCTGAAAGGGTGGAGAGTGTGGTGTGGTGAGTTGGGGCTAATAAAGCTGATGCTTCACAAGAGACTTTGCGAAAGCTGTCGGCATGACAGACATTATCTGCTGAGTTGGAGTAAGATGCAATGTTTCCCTGCTTGCAGCTGTCTCTGGTTCATCACCACAGTTTCACCATGAGGACAATGCATCATAAATAATGGAAATTTTTATGACATGTAAAATTTTTATTACAACACCCCAAAGTGATGTGCGGGTGAAGGCGCCACACTTTTGTCATGTATGACAAGACGGACAGCTAAATTGCAACATGATTCTTTTACTGGTGTTCTACTCTGCAGTAGAATTCAAGTTCGGTCTTGCGCTCTCATCTGGACTCCAATATTTTCTTCTCTTACCTAACACATGCCTTTGTCTTGGTGTTTTCTGGCATTATGGGCAATAAAGACTGCAAATAGCCAGCCGCTCATCAAAAAGTAAATACTGAATATAGGCATAGTATTAACTAGGTTTCATAAGATGATTTTCAGTTTAATTAAATGTTTCAGGATACAGCTATAATATACTGTAAACAAAAAAGGATGATAATGCACAGATGGAGTGGCCTGCTGTGACTCAGTAGCTGTAAATGAATTGCTGATATCATAAACAACCCTCAAGCACTCGAGACAGTGAAGGTGATATTATAGAGGATAATGGTAGGTGCGAATCTAACAATGCACAAGGGTCTTTTTACAACTCCCGTCTAAAAGAGCCATGAGCCACGGTAAACAAAGCAGGTCACTGACTCAGAGTGAATGACTCAATATCTGTGTGACCATCAGGTTTGGCCACATGCATCTAAATGGCTTTGAAGTTAACACAGTGAGTGCATGAAGCTACCATAAGCTTATTTCTAATGTGTGAAGTGCTGCAGTGACAAGAGTTTGCACAAAAAAATCCAGTACTCTTCCTTTGGAAATTGATTTCAGTGGGTCGGAAAGTATTTTGCCAGAAGCATGCTCTGGTCAAGATCTGTGGGATCGAGCAAGTGGGGTGGGATTAGGATTGTTTGAGGGAGTGATATCAGAAGAGGTCAGCAAATATAGTTGAGTGCTTTGGCCACTATCTGCTTAATCCCTTTGATTAAAAACCTGGACTCCAACCTCCCCAACTACCCCCTTACAGACAAGGAAGTTATTCCCCCATGTGCAGTTCGACCGAAGGGCAGCAAGGTTAAAGCTCCGGAAACGTATCATCCCCAGGGAACCTTGTAGTATGTAACACACATTGCTGGGGGATTGTTTCTAGGATCAGGTCACTGTTGTCTTTGCTTCCAATGTTCAAATTGGAAAATGTGGCATCAATATCTTCCTGAGTACAACTGAGAGGTAGACACATTTTGCTTGCCTTAATCAATTAGCACTGGTTGTTCGCTACATGAACAACCAGTATGGCTTCACTTGCCAATTTTCTCTGAACATAAACAGCTTCTATTCAATAATGTAATATGATCACTTGTAGTCAAATGTGACTAAAGTGCTCCTTTAGCTATGTTGTTCCTCAGCATATCCTCCTCCTACTTGTCCAGTGAACAGCCCCTAGCTGAAAAGAAAAAAAAACAAAAAAAACAACTAGTCTTTTAGAGATCAGAGTGAAATTGGCCAGAGGCTACACTCCTTTTCCTTCCTGTCTACGGGGTGGGATTAGGTCAGGCTGTCAAGATGTTTTAAGCACCATGACTTGGCCCCATCACTCTATTGACCAGGCCCTCCCATCTGAACCTTTCTGCTTTTAAAGACAAACCACTGAACACACTAGGGCTTCGTTAGCCATCAGCAGCTCCCTATACACTCAACAAAACAGTCGCTGTGTCGACTGTTTTGTTGAGGGCATTTCCAGAAATATGGATAAATGCAAGCACCAAGAGTTCCTATGACTCTGGAACTTGGGGGGTGCTGTCGTGCTGAACATTTCTGATTTCTGCTTGGTTGAGTGCCCACAGTGTTTTACTCACAGAGGAGGAGGAGGAGGAGATGAGATGACAACGTTTTATAAGGGGTGGTGATGAAAAAAAAAAACCCAAAAAGAACGTGCAGTAATATGGCATTGTGGTTGGCTCTGTCACCGCATTACAAAAAAGCTGCAGGTTTGGTTCCTGGCCTGGGGCCTTTCTGTTTGTAGTTTGCATGTACTCTCTGTGCCTGTGTGGGTTTCCTCCAGGTGTCCTCCCACCATCCAAAGACATCATGTGTGAGTGTTTGCTGGTCTCTGTGTGTCTCTGTGTGTTGGCCCTGTGATGGACTGGTGACCTGTCCAGGGTGGCCCAGCCCTCACCCAGAGTGAGCTGGGATTGGCTACAGCACCCCCCACAATGGTAGAAGATGAATGAACGAATGAATGAAAAAATAAAGGAGAAATGTGGGGTCGTGAGATTCAGCAAAGAAAAAGAGGGAAAAGAAGTGTTACATTTGCTTATTTGCTGATATTTATGCATTTATTCATGTAGGACAGAACCCAGCACGCGAGACGACCCTCCACTGGTGATGGTTTGGGATTGTTGAGGTAGCATTTATGGTCTCATGTCCATTTCCCCGGAGCAGACAACCCTTCTGTCATATTAAGGTAAAAAGGCTTATGAAGCCTTGTTAGAGCCAGTCAGAGTGAGAGTGCAGGAGGAATGAATCAATGAGCACCAGAGGCTCCCTGAGGGCCTGCGTAGTGGAGGGGACAGATATTGTAAATCAATTGTTAGCCAATTCATTTCCATTGATAGCATCAAAATAATGACATGCTGTAATAAAATGGAAATCAGGGCCTTTAGCTGCAGGCTGCACAGAGCCGTTTGGCAATTTGAGCTGCAGGGAAAGTGGCAGTGGCCCATTTACACCATACTTCCACCGTTGAACATGTGTGTGCTCATTCATGTGTATGCATTGGCACTATCTGCTCAATAGAACGTGTCATTTGTTTTTGTTGTGGCTGGATAAATGCATGTGTCAGATAGGGTATCTCACAGTGTACACGAGGAAGGGCTCACGTGTGGCACAGACCTCTGATTTAATCCTCGAGATATGCCACCCAAACAACAGCAGCAGATGGCTGGGTGAGCAGATTAAAATCTCAACAACTAAACTCCCGACGAACTCAAACAGACAAACTTTGAGTATGTAAGAGGATCTGTGACAATTTGCACATATTTCTAGGCAGAGCTGGGAGGAGGAGGAGGAAAAAAGATGATGTTCAGATTAATTTGTTTGGCTTCTAAGGGACCACAGACACCATAAACTCTCTCCAGTCCATGTCAGAGGGAAGTAATATTAAAATGATAGGTCAAAACTGAGGTCAAACTAATGAATCAGCATAATTAAATGACTGAGGGAAGACAGAAGTGGAGCGGAGATCTGGTGTGGTCAGAATGTGAGTACTAAAGCAGATGGCTGCTCTTTCAGCTTCACTGTCTAATTGTGGTGGGTAATGAAATGTGGAGGAGCTTAAGGCGCATCCAGCTGACTGGCAGCTGTATCCAACTTAAAAACTCATAACCAGGATTTCCCCCAACATTAAAAATAGGAGTGTTTTCTACCAGAGATTCATCCCTGTTTTTTGTTTGTTTGTTTGATTCTGTCCCAGCTCACCAAATTTTATCAATAAATGCACCACCCTCCCACTGAGCCATCACCACCACCTGTGTGGCGGGGATTTGAAAGAACCAAGTGATGTCACTCAACACCAGTCATCATTCCAGCTCACCTGAGAGCTGAGTCAAAGTTTTTATTCTGCAACCTGGGCTGCCATCCACCCAAACACAAGGTCTTCAACATTATAATGCCCCACAATTCAAATGAGAAAACATTTATTCAGCCTACAATGCCACATAAAGCTGCGTCTTGCGGCCTTGCCAGGGTGTACTGCTGCGTCAACAATGAATTGTCTCTACCTTGAAAATACTGACAAGGTCGGACTTTGCAGATATTGGGAACTCACACTGAAAAAAATCAGTTTTAAAATGTTTTTTTTTTGTTTTGTTTTGTTTTTTTGTTGCCAGGCTAAGTATCTAACTAAACTTACTTTTTGAGAAGGCTGCACTTTTATTTTATTATTCCCACCCTACAGGATCAATAGAAATGGTTGTAAAAAAGGGTGACTGACACTGCTGTGCAACACATGAGATTTCTGATTCAAGAACATGCTCTTTCACATGACATTTTGATGCAGTAAAATTGCAGTTTTGTTTGGTTCACAGTAAGCAAGTAAAGGAACATTAATGAATGACCTAAACATCAAGACATCATACTGAGATCTCCATGTAAAATATATCAACCCTCATAGACAATAGACTGATTAAATAAGATAAATTAAGTGGTAAATAGGAGAATGGAGGAAATGTTGAATGGTACTGTTGTAGACAGCAGTTGTAAAAGAATGAAAGGGATCCCATTCCATTGAAGGCGTCCAAAGGGCTGGATGGGCAGGGTGAAGTTGGGGTCGCATCACTCTGTGCTCTGGGCTGGTGTCTGTTGCAGGAGTTCACCCAGAGGTAAGCAAGCAGACCCACACCATAAACAAGTCTGAAGTTTATAGCCACTATTTGGGTTTGTTGTTCCGCCACATTCTGGCCCTGGCCCTCAGTGGTGGGGGATGGGCAAAGACACACCAAAGACAGGCAGAGCAAAGCTGCCGTAAAAAACAAAGAGAAATGTATTAAAAACCATGTGGCCCACAGGGAGACCAAGTGGCCACTAAAAATGTGGGGTCATTGAAAGAGCAGCTTCAGGTCAAACATTCCAGGTCAGTCTTTCCACCATCTTGGTCTTGGTTCTTACTTTGTCTGTTACAGTGCTGTTAAATGTCCAGCTACACAAACACACACGCCTCCAACAACATAAGAGCCAGTTCTGTGAAGGAATGAGAGAAGTATCTAAAGAAGGGATAACAGAGAAACAAAATAGAAAGGGAAAAGGCCAAAGAACAAAAACAAATCAAGGATGTTGAGGCTATTTGTGTCCATGTGCATGTGTTGGGGTGTTAGGGTAGAAGTTCTTTTCTCAATAAAAACTGTCTTAATTAAACATAATCAGGTTTATAATAGGTGTGGGCCAAAAGGGAGCAAGCAGCACTGTTAACATGTTATGAAATGAGCCAGCAATGAGAGGGAATCAGGTTGGCACATTTGTGAGTTCTCTTTTTCACAGAACTTTTTTCATTGTGCAGTGATGCAAACTCAAACAGATTTCTGACCACAGTGATTCCATTCCAGCAGTCAATGTGACTGGCATCTACAGAGCCACTTACATCAGAGCGAATTTGTTGTCCCTGAGGTTTGCTCTATGTTCTTAAGCTCTTGTCGTTACCACAGCAGAGTGGAAAACTGTGCGTGCGTGCGTGCACATCAGTTGGACCTGGTAGATTGGCTGCTGTTTCATCAATCAAGGTTTGTTTTGTGAGATGTGTTAGGATGTGTTAACTGCCATTCCGTCTTCAAGATGATTTACTGGCACACACGAAGACACACACCTGGGCCAGCAGCCATGTCCTTATGGCCAGTAGACAACTCTGAAATTAGTAGAGTCAATTAGCCTTAGAAAGCTCCCTGGACAGTCTCAGGTCTGTAAATGTCACATTCTCACTGTTGGGTTAGGGTTAGGGTTAGGGGTTAGTACTCTCCAACTTTATATCTGACTGTTAAAGTCTAAGTTTGATATTAATACTGTGAAAGCACTAAAGTAGATGAGTAAATTCAGTTCAATTTGACATTGTGCTTGAGAAATGTGTATATATGTAATGTGTGTGTGTATGCCATATACTGATACACAGAAAATGTTCATCAAAGTCAACATCAATGTAAACCAAAGGTCTGCCGCTGTGTCACAAGGGTCAAGGCAGTCCTCTGTGCATGTGGTAAACATTTGCAGCTCACTGGAAGCAAATGATGGAAGCAACCAATTACACTGAAGAACCAGTTGCCTGTCACCATGGTAACTGGTAAATTCATGGCTTTTTGAGAGAAGTGTAGACTAAATTGTTGATACAGAGTCAAAGCAGATCCCAGTGTGAGAGCTCCTCTATGACCTGAGTCACCTGACACAGACATGCACACGCAAGAGTGTGTGCTTGCATGTGTGGAGACCACACACACATATACACACTGACAGCATGAGTGGAAGGGCAAAAGAGACTGACTCATTTTACCTGTTAGGAGACAGGCAATACTAAGCATGTGGTGTGTAAGTGTGTGCATGTGTGTGTGTGTGTGTGTGTGTGTGTGTGTGTGTGTGTATTGGGTCAGAACAGTTACAGAGAAGTAAGGTAGTCAGAACATCCTGGGACATATAGACACAGAAATTAACACACACGTGTGCACAGACACACACACACACACATACACACAGTGTGTGCTGGCAAAGTTAATATGTGGGAGTTCTTTGCAGGTGAGCTACATACCAAAGAGCTAAGCTGCTGATTGGACTGATAACAGACAAGCTGGTACAGGCATAACACACAGACACACACTGATGTGGAACGATGAACAAAGAGAGATCCGATGCAGCTGCATGAACAGCAGACTGTCAAAAAAAGTATTTTCATTTAGTCCATACAATTTTGAACACCTGCTGACAAACACACATACACACACACACACCAATCAAGGAATAGCAGCTTTCCACTCAAAGCTGACCTTTCACTCACTTCAATCTGCTAAATAAAATGAACCCCATTAATCCAACTTTGACACAACATACTTCATCTCAAACTCTCATTCTCTCCCTCTCTCAGACACAGACACACACACACACACAAACAGAAGCATTATCAATCACATGTCAGCATGCACTAATGCACCTCATCTTTCATTCATGGAGAGGAAGCAACATGAATAAGCAGTGGCTCTGTTCATGCTGAAATGTGGGATTAGAGGTTTTAACAGACCTGAACTTCGCTCTGAATGGACTTTAGGCTGGAGAGTGAAGCAATTACAGCACAGTGTCTGTGTGATGCTGCATTTGTTAGCATCTAGGGTTTTACTTATGCGACTGGATGATGTTACACTGATCAACTGTGGCCAGGGACAGGCATCTTTTTATGCTTGAAACCTGCAAACCGCAGCATGACGATCTAAATTTAAAAATGAATGGAAAATGAAGTTTTCAGCCAGTTATTGGTTGCTGAATGGTCGCCAGGAGAGTGAATCAAAAAATGAAAAGTACAATTGGGCTTCCTCAGCTTTAATCATGAAAATAAAAAATATTCTGGGAACATGTTATTTGGCCTCCTTGTTGTCACTGGTCAAATGTGGGAGAGTTGTGAATAATCTCCCTCAGGTGAGCTGTGTCTTGATTTACCTCAACCTCAATTATTTTCAGAGGAGCTAATTTGGGCATGCTTGTTATTTGCACACTTATAATGAGCCAGAATGCATCTGATAGAGATATTCTCCATTAAGTAAATAAGCTGAATTTGACATAATGCACTGTTGGGTCTCAAGTGCAGTGGTTCATGTAAATTACTTTGAGCCCTCAAGCTTTCCCCATTCAGTTTTATTTCACACAAGCAATCATAAAGTGTCTCTTTCCTTGTTTTAAAAACTTTATTTGGGTGGTTAGCTGGTTGATTTCAATATGACTGTTCACTGAATGTTGAAGCAGTCTGCCGCTGGTCTGTGCTCTTCTATTCTGCTGCAGCATGTATACTTTGTCTGTTGTGTCTTGCTCTCTGTGACTCCACACCCTCTGAATTCTTGGAATCAAGTTTCCCTCGTTACCCCGCCAGCACCCCTCTCTCGGTTCTTGCACATGCTTTTTCTTTCTTTCTTTTTTATTTATTTATTTATTTTTTATTCCTTGTACTACTTGAAGTCTGGCATGGCCTGTGTTTTTCACCATAGAAACCGACATAACACAGCAACACAGCCAAGCTCAGGCTCAGCAAACAGAGACCAAATAAAATCCGTCATTTAGTCGGTGTGCGTGAAAGCCTTTTTTCTTTCCCCTCTCTCTTTCGCTCTCCGTGAGGCACTCACGCCTTATTTTAGAGTGGTTCCAGCCAGGGTGGGGGTTGCTAGAACAAAGTTTTGAACACAGACATCATTCAGCAAGTCGCCTGCTAAGGGCAATAAGCATTTCAATCTGCAGCAATAATGACCCCAAAACAATAGAATAATGTTTTCACAACCTGCAAAAGGAATAAACCAGACAATATAATAACATCTTAATAAGAGTGCTCTGATACTGTTATTCATCATTTGACTACATCATCTGGTGAGACATGACATACGAGTTCAACATGAATGATGTATTGTGAACTTTGCATTATTTAAATCGGCTGTTACAAACCGATTTTCATATAAATGTGTTCTTCTAACAACAAACTGCAGTGTTGGACCATCCCAACATATATATGCAAGTGAAACATTCCAAATTGATCCCATTCCAATGATGTAATCCCCTAAAATGTTGGATATTTGTTTTAGTTATGTAAGCACCATTAGCCACTCCAAACCCTCCACTGGGTCTGCCAGATGGAACAAATGACGAATCTCAGGCGTTTCCTGGCCAGAGATGCAGAGGGAGGGCTGACTTCCAAGCCATTTCCTAAGACACAAATTGTTCAATGAAACCCAAACATATCAAAGAGTGTCTGAATCAGTGGAAAACAGCGGCAGTCAAAAGAGACAACTGCACACGTGGTGCAGCACAACCTTCTTTTCTTTCTCCATGTAAAGTTGGAAAGTACATGTAGTGATGCCAGTGTAATAATCAATTAATTGCATTTTTGTGGGATGACAGTGATTTATAAAGGTCCCATGTTTTCATCCTTTTGTGTGTTTAATTGGAAGTGTTGATATCCATAAGAGGATATATTTGTAATTTTAAACAGTAAGAGCCATCTCTCTGTAATTCTAAATTTCTTCTTCCAGGTGCTTCAGTAACAAAAACTACCGCCAGTGATGTAAACAGAAGAGTTACCTAGCAAAAATTCAACAGACTTCAGGTAAACACACAGACAATCAAATCCTGCAATGTTAGACGTGGGGTCAAGATGGGTAGGGCATGGGTGTGGCTGATGGTGATGACTGCTCTGTACTGACCGCTGGTGTTAAAGCTAACTTTCTGATTGTAAGATTTGCGCATTTCTCTGTTGCCTTAGCATGTTGATACTTTCACAGTATTAATAACAAAGGGAGAATTGCATCCAAAACTGCATGGAGGTCTACCTTTATTCAATATGGACCTTTAAACAGTTTGATGTAGTTGCAATGCAAACCAGTGAGTGATGTAACATTTCTCCTGAGCCCTGGCAGGTCTGCAAGCCCAATAATTAGGTTAAAGAATGTGCTTTTTCTTGATATGAAATGCACAAATTAATCATTGCAAACACACATACACATGTAGACAACGTGTGCATGCACACACCCACTGTCAGCTGACACTGGCCAGCACCTGGCCAACTGGCCAGCTGTGTGTTTCTCTGGACAATCAGTCCTGCTGCCCTGAGCCAACATCATGGCCCTCTGGGATATCTAGGCTAAGAGAGAGAGAGAGAGGGAGAGGGAGAAGAGAGAGGGAAGGGGAAGGAGGGGGGATGTGCAAGTGGTAGCTATGAGAAAAGTGTACGTGACACACAGACAAGAGCCAGAGAGTCAGACTGTGGCAGAAGACGTCACAGGCGCTATCAGCTGTCTCTGGACTGTGTCAACTATCTGTTACGGTCTCCCCCTCTCTTTCTCTTTACACATCCTCTAACCTCAATCACTCAAATGCTCTGTCATGTCTGTCCCTGTTAATTTAACACCCTGTGCTGTGACAAACACCCTGCTGATGTTGTTACTTTTTATGAAACCTGTAAACATTAAAAATGGGAGCAAAAAACTTTGCTGAGGAAATTATTGGGGAAGATGTTTTTAGCCCCAGCTTCTGTCCAGATGCTTCCCATCCCTTCTCATTTCCCCAACCTCTGCAAACCATGACACAGTTACATAATTGCATTGGTAAATTATGTAACACCACCATCACCTCTTCCCCTTTGCCCCCCTCCAATCTCAAATCACACTCATCTGTTATGTCTGAGGCTGAGGAGACAAGGTATCCAGACAAACTTATCACAGTCTGTTTTCTTGCTGCACTGTAGAATGCACTGTCACTTTCATCTGCTCTCTCAGAAGCAAGAATTCAGACATTTTAATGCTGAGAAACTCTAGATAAAACTGGCCCGGCTATAATCTCTAATTTTATAATCTCTAAATGTTTGTTATGTTTGTATGAATGATCCTCTCTTATGAGCATTGTTTTTCAGTAAATGAGACTCAGCTGACCTTACAGCCTAACTATCCTCATAATGGATAGTCCACTTGAAAACCTGATGTGTCATCACACATTTGAGAACAATTGATGGGAAGTTTTTGTTTATTCAACAGGAATTATTTAAAATAAATAAAGACTTTTTTCATTTGCTGAGCAACCAAAAACTGATCAATAATTCTGATGATGGTGGAGGATTGAACAAGGCAGACCAGCCCTCAAGAGCTGCTCACAGTGAGAAATGTTGATTCTTCGGTAATTTTGTCAGATAAGGCTGTATAGTATCTAAAGCTAATGGATGCTATGAAATATATTCATTCATTCATTAATCACCCTGGATAAGTCACCAGTCCATCACAACAGGGCCAACACACAGAGACAGACAGACAACATTCACACTCAGACCTAAGGACAATTTAGAGTCACCAGTTAACCAAAACATGTCTTTGCACAGTGGAAGGAAACTGATGCAGGCACAGGGAGAACATGAAAATTGTAAAATTTTAAATCAAACAAAGGTTATATATGGCATACATTTCATCATCTGCCCCTCTTTGCTGCTATCCACCCAGGGGTTTGTGTGTACATCTGTGTGCTGCACAAAATCTCTGCTCATGCACAGTGTTTGTGGCACCTGCACATGTTTACAGCACAGCTAATAATAAGATTACGATTAAGATTAAGGAGTACTTTATTTACTTTATTATTATGTATTTATGTACACAAATTTCATTGTTACAGCAGCAACCACAGGTACAGAAAAAATACAAAAATAGAAACAAGGAGTATAAGTACTAGAAAAAATATAAAGTGGCATTGATAATGATAACACGACAGCCAAGTAGTGGAAAAAAAATGTAATGTAAATGTCATTAGTCCAGAGTGCAGCGACAGAGAAGTGTTATATAGTCTGAGAGCTGCTGGAATATATGACCTGCAGTAGTGTTCCTTCTAGCACATCCTATAACATTATAGCAGTCTATATTTTAGAGTACATTCACACTCTCGGGTATTTGTCTGAGTTGTCCTCAGGGCAGAAAACAGTCTAGGCTTTTTGTACAAACTGTTCCTGACCCTTTTTGTCCACTTTGACAGCAAGACCTGGAGGTTGCAGCAATTGTGCCAAAAACTGGGCTGGACTGCCCACTGGGACAACTCAAAAGGTCATAAACAGAACACAAAGAGCTCAAGTTGGAGAGTTTTTCTCTTACAGGGCTGGAGAAATAAGAGCGTCCAGAGTCAAGAATGTACCAGTTGGAACTGGCAGGCCTGGAGATTTTCCACTGCCTGTACTTCCCTGAGAGGGATCCCTCTTTCCTTTCTCTGACACTCTCCCGAATGCTCTTTTCCAGTCTCATCATTTTATCATCCCCAAGACAGCATGTGAAGATAAGCCTTTCCTATACACAGTAACAAAACAGAGTATGGAGAGGGGAATAGGGAAAAGTATGCATGAAGCCAGTGTTGTAGCAAAAAAAGGAACTTGCCATTTCCTCCACTTCCCTAGCTCCTTTATTTTATCCCATAATGAGGGAGGGAGATTGCAGAAGAGTAGAGAGATGGAGAAAGTAGGAGGACAAAAACACAGAGGCAGAAAATATAAGAGGAACAAGAGCAGGGGGGAGGGGGAAGAAATGGACAAGAAAAATAAAAAATGCATCAAGAGCTGAAGCAGGCAGGAAGCTGCCTGTGGGCATAAGTGCAGGGAAATTAACATCAAACTGTCTAACTCTGCTGCTCACCACAAACAAGAGCCCAGCCTCTTTCTCCACAGCCCATAAAAAATACATTTAGAGGAAGGGAAACTTGCATGTCTTGTCACTGCCGTCGAGGTGAAACCACGCATGGCTTTGTATTTCACAGAGAATATGTTAATACAAGTCCAAAGTTTACCATCGTGAGAGCAGGAAGCTCCAACAGACCATCATACTCACATCTACAGATAAGCACCGTGGACTGCAATTAGATGTGGTGAGTTAGAACAAAGCAAGGTGCTAATGGCCAAAGACTAATGAGGGCACTTAAGTGAATTAAGGGGGAGTACAACTGTCATCCCTCAACTGGCTTCATCACTCCAGTTTCTAATTTTAAGTGCACTCCCCTGCAAAGACAATACCTATTAGTTTTTTTTTACAGGATTGCTAAAGAAAAATGACTTCCAATATTTGTAGCGTGTAGGACGTGTGTGTGTGTGTGTGATGTTATCAAAAAGGCTATGTCAGATGACTATCAACCACCGTCATCACACTGCAACAGTCTCCATATTTGTCACTCTGCTCACAAACCGCTGTATGACCACATGTACTCTGCCTTGGTTTGTGCAGTCATAGTTGAATGTGAGAGTAAGGGTGTGTTTGTGTGCCTGTGTGTGTGTGTGTGTGTGTGTGTGTGTGTGTGTGTGTGTGTGTATGTGTGTGTGTGTGTGTGTGTGTGGGATTAAGTCCACCAATGTGCGGCTTAAGTAGGCAACCCAACACTGGCGTGTCTGCATTGGCTGCAGCAAGCAGTGACGCCAATCGATTTCATTGCGTAGATTAGATTTGGGGAGTGCACTGGGATGGAGTTGATGGTGCTCTGAGTGGGGGTGGTGGGGGTGGTGACAATCATCAGGCGCCTAGTTGGTCTCTTGGAGTCTGCCAGGGCCAACACAAACACACATGAACACACAGAGGATGTGTGGTGGGGGGGTGGAGGGGGGGCAATATCAGGCTGGCTGGGGGGTGCAGTTAGACAGCTGTTAGCATTTCAGAAAAGATTAGCAGCAGGTCCAACTGTAAACAATGAGCTCATTCTTTCTGCTAGAGTGGCGCGCAACACACCACATCTGTTTTGGAACAAGCAGTCTTATTCAAGGCCCACACTGAGGTAATCCGCACCACCCTGTAAAAATCTAACTGGGAAACACATTCCAGTGGACCTGAGAGTCATGTAACGTCCTGCAGTGCAATAAATGGCCTTCATGATAGGCGTTAGTGCACACGTCTTAAGAAACTCAAGTTATTATCAATAAAGACTATATATGGGGACACTTCCTGTTTACTCTGAGGAGGTTAATGATTAGACTTGTGGCCCAACACAACTTCCAATGATTCAGCAACATCATACAAGAGAGATTACTCATTCTCTCCCGCAAAACACTGATATCAATTTTGTACTGTTTTAAGATGGATTTATTGTCTCATTACACTGTCAAAGATCATCTCATACAGTTTGAGAACCACTTCAAAATGCAAGAAGTCATTGCCATTTATCATTACACAAAATCATATTGGAGTGTCTCATCTCCTGCTATTATGGTTAAGGATGTGTTGGGTATAAATGCATGAATGATTTGTTTAATTTGTTAATGTTAGGAATGACTGCAGTAAAAATCATGACCCCTGGTATGAAATGTGATGCTGATCTTACTCGTGTGAATGCATGGAAGACTATCAGCATTGTTTATAGCTAACTTTCATTATTTGCTGAGGGAATGTGTGGATAGAAGTCCTGATGGCTGAGCTTCTTCCTTTTTTTCTGTGGAATGAGCACTTGCTTTAATGGTATTAACATAGAAACTAGATCTGTTCTGTAATCAATTTCCATACTAAGACTCCTCCAGCAGCTCAGTGCATGTGTGGGGCCCATGAGACAGCTGCAGCAACCACTGGACACTCTAAGAGGCTCATTCAGAGCCGGAAAGATGGATGTCAAGCTCCACTATGTGAAGTTATCTTTCCAAAACATTATTTTAATCCTGTTTTATATAAACGACACCAAAGTAGAATGTATATTATCTCATGCACTTTACAGAATCAGGACAAGACTTAACAGTATAATAAGGAGAACCCCAACAGTTTCACAATAAGCAGTAGTTGGTGACAGTGAGAAGGAAGGAAACTTCAACACATTTAGATTCATGAGTTTATCAGTGTTTTAGTCTGTACCTTCCAACTCTTCAACTGAAACAACAGAGAAAGAGTAGGCGCAGCGGTGTTGGTGGAGCCCAAAAATAAAAACAAGTGAAAAATTCTCCTCACAGTTTTTAGTCATGTTTTCATTGGTGTCTGTGTGTGTGTGTGTGTGTGTGTGTGTGTGTGCGTGTAGCTGGCATGGGGGTCAAACAGACAAGTGGAGCAGGTGGCACCCAGGTGGACGCTGCCGGGTTGGTGGCTGAGGATTGGTGGGCGCTGCCCTTTCACAGTCCACATGCCATCTGCCTCGGCCGACAGTGACTGTGTCCCTCCGACACAGAGGCAGCAGAGGGACGGGGGAAGAGAGAGCTGCCATGTCAGAAAAACCTACAGATAATTTTTTTCATTTTCACCACTATCGTCCTCCTCATTCTCATAGCTGAAAGAGCTCTGACAGACTTGGCTCCAGTTCCTGTAGTAGACCAACCTGCTCTCATACTGGTGTCATATCATGCCAGCAGTGCCTATGCTAACGCTGATGGTATATTCGTTACACAAACTCTTGATTTGAGTGCAGTTCTCCAGTGTCAATTTACACAAACCTGCCTATCTGTTTTGCAGCATGGAGTAAAGTGGAGGGATTGGACCTGTCTCCAGAGACTCAATGTCACACTCTGCCAATTTAATTTGGCAAACTAATTTATGGAATAGCTAATTGCAACACTGCTCTATTTAACAGTCAAATGAGCTCTGGAAGATGTCCTCGGTCTTGTGACCTTAGAAATGTCATATATTTTAATCAGAGCTGGAAAGTGGCTTGAGTAATAGTTCACCATGTGCACTGTCCTTTGAGATAAAAATTCAACTTTGCCTTGAGTTTCAACGAATGGATTCTTTTCATCCTTCATGTCAGCAGAGGATGACTGAGAGTCGAAGTGTCGGTGTGCCTGCTACACCTGGCTTTCTTCTTACAGAAAGGGAGGCTGTAAGAAATAAAAACGGGCTTGTTGTGGTGCTTAAATCCTTCTCAGCTTTCTCTATCTTCCTCCCATCGGAACAAGAGGGGTATGGGGGGAGTCATATGAGCTATTTACGAGGAGGGTCAAACTGAGAGGGCATGGCAATGAGCCAGCAGTCTACCTCCTCCTCCTTGCCTTCCCTTGTCATTCTTTTATCCTCTCCTCTAGTTACTCTGAAAACTGATTATTTTTATTTTGGGACTAAACCTGTAGGTGGTGCATATTTGGCAGCAGTTTTTAGCATGTTTCATTAAATCATCATAACTAAATATTCCTAGATTTCGAAAGATTTTCTATCTAATCGGGGAAAGTGTCTGGTGCCATGAGACATATATGTGACATTGGAGATTTGTTGTACAACCATTACCATGGCAAGGGGAAACAAAAATGGGATGAATAATATTAAGTACACTTTGTTATATTCAAGAACCAGGAAGCTAGTGATCAAACTGGAACAGCAAAATTGAGCAATAATAAGTGCAGGCTCTGTCCAAACTGCTTTGCTCATAGAATCAAGACATCTGAAAACAAAAACATTGTCATGACCATCAGCGGTTATTTTGCCTGAATACCAAACAAATTCAATGTTAATTAATCAGAAGTTTGCACTGGCTGCATTGTAAACTTTGGGGAAAAAAGAAGAGAAAAATCTAAAAGGCAGTATGTTCTGTCTGTATGTCTTTGGGAACAAGCCCTTCTCTGTTTCTAAGAACCAGTCTGCTGAACTCAGTCTCTTATTTGCTCCATTTGTCTCAGTCTCTCTCACTGATGTCAATAATGGATGGATGGATGTATGGATGGAGTCTGGTCAGGAGTTAAATAATAACTTTTATCAGTCTAGCCAGGAGGCTGGATGTCCAGACTGCAGCTGTTCCATCCTCCAGCACTCCCGCCTCACTCCCTCCCTACTAAAACGCATCTCTCTTTCTCTCTCTCTCTCTGAACCTCATAGCTTTTCTTCCTCTCTCCATTACCAGCTTAATTAGTGCATCGTAAAAACTTGAAACAAGGGTGTGTGTTCTCCAGATATTTGTGGTCAATAAATTGCTTTTAATTAAAGCTCCAGAATAATCTGCTATTGTTAAAACCAAATATGATTATCAATCAGATCAATGCAGCTCCTGTTGCATCACAATCATTCACTTAGTGCAGGTTAATTGCACTTATAAATCATGCAATGTTCCCTACTGTAGCATAAAAATCTGTGTTTTCTACTTTTATAGAGTCAGGTGGCTCAATTAAATTATTAAGCCAAAGAGTGTTTTGATTTCACAAAATCTGAGTAAAACCAAGACACTGACCGCTCGCTCTCTCTCCTCAAATCTTTTGTACCTCTGAGCCTCTACACCACCTCCACCTACCCCCACTCACACACTTGAAAACTCAAGAGAGCTCTCCAGTAAGAGTAGGCAGCAGCAAAGGCAGAAGAGGGTGATTGGGTGTGAAATACATTCAGCGACTTTCAAACAAGGAAAAAAAAGGCATAGCATTGCTGGCGGTGGAGGCGAGCCCGAGCACCTAGTGGAGGGCTCTCCCTTTGATGTTTAATTTAGAGATGGAGGGGGGCTGAAAGAACGGGGTGATGGAGGGAGAGACAGTGGAAGTGTCGAGTGTACTCAAATGCCACTGTTTTCCATGAAAGGTTTTGGGTTTCTTCTCCTTTTCATTTAAAGAAAGAACGGGGGTGATGGAGGGAGAGACAGTGGAAGACAGTGGAAGTGTCGAGTGTACTCAAATGCCACTGTTTTCCATGAAAGGTTTTGGGTTTCTTCTCCTTTTCATTTATTCACCAACAGTGATGGAGGAGGGTGCAGGCTGGAATACAGTAGCTCAGAAAAAAGGCTCCGGGATGGTGAATAAAAAAGGAAGCAGGAAGGAAGTGAGGGCGGGTGGGAGGGTGGGAAGGAGGAAAAAGGAAAAGGGAAATGATGATCTGGAAAGCGAAGCAGCAGGTTCTGGTGGAGCCATATTGCCTTCTGTGAGCCAGGTCTGGCAAACAGAAGCAATTTTCTCCACCATTTCCTCCCTCATCCTCACTCTGCGGCCCAAACTCCTCTCCTCTTCCTCCGTCTTTCTGCTCACTGAATGAAAAGTGGAGCTGTGTGCCAGGCGGAGGAAGCAATTAAAAATTAATGGAAGCTGAGTGATAGAGAAACCTGCAAGGGCGTGCCGCCCGCCACACACATACATGCTTGTGCCGCGCACACATTTTCCCTCCACTGTTCCTCCCTGCTGACTGTCTCTCCCTTCATCTGTTACCTCTTTCTTCCTCAGCGCGTCTCCACTAGAGTGTCAGCCAGGACAAGGCAACATGGAAACACTGAACACATCAGAGGCCGAACGCTGCCGACACCTGCTGTCAGAGGGAAGCACCTCAAATTTCGGGCTGACATCAGACATAAAAAAGGAACTGTTTCTTAAGGTAAATACGACCTATTATATCCAGACTGGACCTCCAGTCTTCTTCGACTAAATTGTAGACATGACAGAATCAAACATGGTATACACCACCAAACAACATAGCAGTTTCACTATTGAAACAAAGTACTGCTTCTGGTTTGGGTGGCAGCTTGAACTTATCAACATTTTTGCTATTTTGTCAACAGTTTGGTGACTTCCTGCCAGCCTTATTTCACTGGCTGGTGTGTTATTACTTAGTCATGGACTGATAGAGGCCAATGTTGCCCATTGAAGCACTGGTACTTCAATAAAACTGCAATGGGGGTAAGATATGGAGAAAGTTACTGAACATTACATGTTCAGTAATTGGGGTCTCAACTTGTGGTCATTTCTGACCACAAGTTGTCTGAACGATTGTTGTACACAGTGGTTATGGGCCTTAGTGGCCATTGTGTCTTTATAATCATAGTATCTGACATGTTTCACTGGCGTCTTACTGATGTTATAACCTTCAAAGGATTAGCTAACACTGACTGAAAATGCAAAGATGGGTAATACATTTTCAAATGCTCACCCAGAGCTACTATGATGTGTTTTGTTCGCCGAAAAGGATGTCACCCCCTAACCTTGGAAAGCCCCTCCAATCTAACAGACACACACACATGCACACAGAAAACAAAGCCCTAGGATTGGGGGGAGTAGGTAGTGGCCATGCTATCATGCTTATTTGCATTCAAGCCATGCCAAGCTACACACACAGAAGGCCACCCTGACCTTTGGCCTCAACGGCCTCATCACTTCCCAGGTCTCCCCCATCCCAAAGATGAGCTGATTCATTCTCTAGAGGTGGATGACTGGCCCTTTGTAGTGAGGGGAGGCAGAGAAAAGAATGTTGTCCTCTTAAATGGAGCAAGATGAGGGTTTGAACCTTAAAGGAGGAGGATGCCAGTTCAACACCCGAGAACCAAGGAGAATCATGATGTCCTCGTATCTATTTGAAAAGGGCCCTCTATTTTGCACAATATCCTCATTAGTTTACCTGGAATGAGGAGAAAATACTCAGCTCTCTGAATTCAAAAAATGGTACTAGAGTATCAAATGGCTCTGATTCATATGGCAAAAAGCTGAACCTGGTTTAACTTTAGCTGCATCACAATATGACAGTATCTATCAAGGTGCCACACTGACCAGACACCAAACATCCAAACACAACCCTGCAGCATGAGATATTTCTGTCTCATGTGTACAATAACACTCCCTCTGGTGTAGTTTCTTAGAGGAGTTCTAGAAGAGTTTGTGCAAATAGTAATGGAACTCCATCTGTTAGACGGTAAAGCATCTGCAAAAGCTTATGTAGAAGACAAACTTGTGTTCTCATGGTCAAGAATGAACTTTTACCCCCAACTCAGTTTTTCCTTTAAAAAAAAAAGGTCAGTGAAAGCTAAAATGGGGACTGCAACACACCCAAGTACAAAGCATATAATTTCAAAGCAGTAACCATAATGCTGACAGACCATGTCCTTTTCAGTGAGAGATGGAGAAGGGGACGGCTGTGTAAAAAAAAGAAGAAGAAGAAGAAGCTGCAACAATATGGGGTTGAAAAAAGCAAAGCCTTGATGTGTGCACACACCTTACAGTTAGTAGGTCACAGCATGCACTGCTGCTATGTGGAAGATAGCAGAACTATGTGGTTACACCCTTAACCCTCTCACAGGGCCCTGTGGTAGGTGGCCATTTTGGTTAAACCCATGTTGGTCTGTGCTGGGGATTTCACTACCACACCCCCACAACCTCCTCCCCTCAGCTCCTTGCAGCTTCTCTAACCATAAAACTACCAGACAAATTTCATTTGATAGAGGGAGTTGCATATCGACAAAATGAGTTGCTGTTTCTCTCCCACTAAAATCACTATTGCGCAGCTCATGAATCATGACCAGTGTCAGGACAGACCAGTGTTTTTACTATAGCTCCAGTACAAGCTATTGTCGTGTGAAAGACAGGGCCTCCACAAGCGTGCATAGTTTATTATCAAGGTGATAACTGATGGCCACAGCTTCATCTAACCTGATATCGTGAGTGAAGAAATTGTGAAGAACTAAAGACACTCACCTAATGGGGAAACAGCATCAGGAGTCACCCACAGAGCCAAGAAAAGGAGAGAAAAGATAACAGTTAGTCACATTACCTTGAGGAGCTAAACAGAAAATCATTGGACAATAAAACTTGGTTTGCAAACTGTAGCCTTTTCAGGACTGGGCACCATGGTGTGGCTCTCTATATACACACTGCATTAAAATTATTTCAGATCAACCTATACAAAGTGAGATAGAAAATACTTTATCATATTTTTTTTTTTTAGATGAGCTTTCTACATCTGCTTTATTTCACTTACTGCAGATCAGTACACAAACACTCTTGAAAGGTTTTTCGGGTTTTTTTCCATTATCCTGTCTCAAATTTAAGCAGCTTCCTTTCTCTATAGTGGATTTATATTTTTTCCGCAGTTGGTTTGACATGGCAGAGGGGCCCTGTGAAATTCCAAACGGCTTCATTAAAACACAGTAATTGCTTTGTGAACACCAGCTCAATAAAAATGACCCACTGTACCATATCTTTTTAAAAAGGCAAGGCAGTAGGCGGGGGTTTGTGGGTTTGGGTAAATTGTAGGGGTATAGGACAATGGGGGACCCCAACCCGAGGAGTGTTGTTGGAGAGAGGAGGTGTGTATGGTGTGGATAACTCATGTGACCAGATGCTGATGTTTTAGCTGTCATTACTGTTTATTGCTATTGCTAGGTGGATTAATATCACGTTAGTAATGTATGGGAAGATATGAGCACCAGCAATGTTAATATTACATGTGGTACCAGCCCACCCGCAATCCCATCAGGTCCTAATATACACACACACACACACACACACAGATAACTTCATGTGTCAAAATTAATGACCAATCATGCATACAAAGCACAGGCTCCCACACAGATCAACAACTAAAGTACAAATGTGTGTGAAGAAGTTCAGACCCTTCTATTATGTATCACAGAGCCCCATTGACAGAACTCTCTCTAACACACAGACACAGACCTGAAGGCATAAAAAGCTATCTTCATTACAACACCTAATGAGGTAATTAGGTTGAAACTTCACCAAATGTGTTTGTTTTCCACAACCCGGTCTTGCTAATTGCATTCTCTTGCAGTCTCACAGTTTGTATAATGATGTCAGTTGACAAACCATGCTAATAATGACCAACGGCATGTCAATGCCATGCCAGCCAAATTTGACAATGCTGCTTTTGCTTTTCTATTGCTATTATAAAAGTTTCCATGTTCTAAAATGTCCCTGTGTCTTACTTGAATTTCTGATGTC
The DNA here is from genome assembly GCF_900963305.1 of Echeneis naucrates. NCBI lineage: Eukaryota > Metazoa > Chordata > Actinopteri > Carangiformes > Echeneidae > Echeneis > Echeneis naucrates. Next base: position 20,122,792 of record NC_042517.1, on the reverse strand, counting down.
CATTAAAAGATATATATGGGAATAAATTTCAAGTCACAAAGTTCTGTAAATCCTGATGGCTGGATTTAAGGCTTGGTTTCTGATAGGCTGTGTTTTTTCTGTGGAATGAGCACTTGGATACTTTATAATAGATCCCAGAGCTGCTTTCTATATAAACAAAACAGCAAACAAACAAAAAAACAAAACAAAACAAAACAATGACATATACCTGTTGGACTACACAGGTGCTCTACAAGGAAAAAGTTACCACAGCTTACGAAAAAATTTTCTGATGGACTCATTTGAATTGAAAAGCTGGAAAGATATGTATTTCTGTGGTGTTATGAAAAATGCCCTGTCCAGTAAAATCTGCCTTTTCTAAATTTTGAAGCAAAATGTGAGTAGGAAATGAAAACAATGGGAAAATTAGGGTAGTTGAAAATTTATAAAGGAGAAATCCCCTAGTAGGTCTCACTTTCACATGCTGATTAATCATTTAAGAAGATTGCCCTGCTCCCCTAGCCCCTCCCCCTCGCCCCACTCACTTCCCCAGCACTGATGCTCATAACAGGATTGGTCTGGCTAATGTCTCTCCGCTTAACATATTTCCAGCCCAGGCTGAGAAATGGCACGTTTTTAATCTGAAAAGGCGGATGATTTGCAAAGACAAAAGACAGATGATACTTCTCGACTTTGTACTCACTCAGAGGGGGGGCAGTGAGGTTTTGCCTCCCCCCAATTTACTTGGTTTTCCTCACTACATGGCTTGCTCTGTGTAGTTGTAGCACACAAGCAGGGAGTCCCCACTTTCTCTGCAACTAAAGGGATTAGGTGTAATTAGGACAAAAGCACTGTCCAGCCGCTTTCTCCACTCACTTTCTTCTTCAATGGACCGGCAGCTACAGTTAGCCCCTCTTCAGGCATCTTATCAATTCAGACAAATTTCCGTCAAATTTGTTCTGCTTGGAGTAGTTATAAATTCCTGTTGCAGGAAATAAAATGTACTCCAAGAATTTGCTAACTAATTTAATGCATACATATTATAAGGAACGCAAAGTTTGAAATGGCTTTTGAATGTGACATCATGGTACTTTTACGGCAATTCCCTCAGTGATTTTATGGTTGAAGATAAGGATACATGGTAGAGTAGGGAAACATTTCAATTATCTGTGACCTATCCACTGTCCCAGCTGTTATTTCTGCCTTGTCTTGTTCTGGTGGTGCTGAGAATGCTCACATGTTTCCTTTCTCACTCTCTTATCTGACATGTCTGCAAGGCCAGAGAGTAGCGTAGATGGCTTGAGAAGTGTCAAGAGAATCAAGACGATGCAAAGGAATGCTGTTTCTCTCCCACACACCAGTTCTTCACTGTCGTCATTATTACCATAGTGAAAAAGAAACTGGATGTGTATTGAACATTGCAGCAACACCCTCCATGTGACCTTCAGAATGCACTCTGCTGCAAAAAATCAATAAGTCATAAATTAGGGTCAGCCATTTGGCAGGTCACTACCAATGAGAAGATGCTTAAGTCTGTTGCAATGATAATTGTTACATTTCCATCTTTTTGGAGCAACAGTGAATGCTTGTTGCAAATAGCCCAGAAACAAACCAAGGCCAAGATCTGACGGTATCCTGCTCTAAGGGGGGTTAAGTGCAGTCCTCGCGTAAAAGGTGAGAGGCAAGGGGGGCAAAAAAGAGGTCTTACTCCCACCTAGCCCCCAACCCCAGAATCCCCATTAAACAGTAGTAAACTCAGGCTTACAGGGCTGTCTTTACGGCTGCCAGATGGCATGAGAGGGGCCTGGGCTGCCTGTGAACTCTCCTCCACCCCTGTAAAACAGTGACCAGTTGACCCTTTAGCCATATAAATGTAAAGTCTAAGACAACAAGGTTCCAACTACTGCAACACATCACTCCAGTTGAGTCACCTGAGCAAGTTGGCTTGTTGTTTACACTTGTAACTCCTCCGCCACCCTGGCATTTGATTTCTGGTCCAAAGTTCACCTGATGAGTGTAAATAAAATGGCAGTGAAGAGCAACGATCTTCTAATGATTTGGGAAAGTTGTAACTTTGGAATGTGATTGTAAGGCTGGTTTGTAAGTTTTTCCATTGTCAAAATGTATGACTTAGTGCCAACAAAGAGAATTTAACTCTGGATTGTTGACCTGACTACAAGGCTACATGAAGTAGTAAATGGTAATAAAAGAGAACCACGAAGATGAGCATGCTCCATGTTAGAGAACCCAATAACATCATTGGATCACCATGTATTGAACTGACTGGCCTCAGAGGGCTTGTTTCTAGGAGTCACAGAAGGTTCATGACCCTTTATGACCTCCATAAGAAACAGCTAAAGCCACCTCTTGACTGCCTTAAGTTCTGGACCAATGTAAAAAGTGAAAGAAGAGGTGGTGCAGTTGGTGGGGTGGTGAGGGTGGGGGGTTATCACGTCTTGCCTTTAGAATGCAGCCTCATTCTGCAAACACTATCTTGAGAAGTAATCAAGGGAGGGACACTTAATTGCACCAAATGTGCTTTAATGACCAGAAGTCACAGCCTCATATTTATGTCATCTTTAACAGCCAGAGGACCCAGGCCGTGGAAAGGTCAGGGAGGGGTCAGGTTGAATAACAGGCGACAGAAAGTTTGGGCAGCATCTAGGGCAGCCAAAAGCAACACGGCTCACTTGGGTAGGGACTGGGAGGTCTTACAGAGAATCTGCTGTGGTTTCAGAGAAAGGAGTACTGTTCTAGAAAAGGAGGTGTTGAAGCCAGAATATTCAAGGCCAAGGCTATGGTGAGGGAACGGGCCAATAGTAGTGCTTAGAAAGTGGATTCCAATGAGTAAAGTGTGGTCTGAATGGTGTCAGACCCTGCTTTTATCTCTGGGCTGCAAAGGGTTGATCATGAGGAAACATGATGGGGGTCCACCAAAACACTGACATGACAACACCCCTGACCATGAGACAAAATTAATCTAGAATGAAGAAGATCCTTTGAGCCAATGGTGCTGAAATTGTTTGCCATCACAGTCTCGTTTGTCTACTTTGCTCTCCACGTTCCCCTATACTCCTCTCACATCTGGAAAGCAGAGCTGATTACTCTGCCATTCCCCATGCATCTACACACACACACACACACACACACACACACACACACACACACACACACACACACACACACACACACACACACACACACACACACACACTGACGTCATGTAGACCATTCTGCTTGATGGGAAGCATATGAGCTGAGAAAGGAACATTGGTGGAAGGGGTGTTGTCACTAGAACACACAAGCTATCTGCCAGAAATCTACAAGAAGTCTCTTTTTCCAGGACTTTTTTTTGTTACATACATGGCTGCTGCTGCTTTAAGGGAGCCAGACACAATATTCTACATATATTGATTGCAAAGTAAACCCAGTCTCTAAACAATGCAAATACATGAGTTTATGCCTTTGATTTCAAACTCAATTATGATTCATCAAGGGACAAAACTATTCTTCTTCAGGAACAAGTTTTAATGCCTCGACCGAGCAGTGAGTTCAATGCAACAGTTCTTCAGGGTTTTTAATAAGAAAGCTAAAAATCTTCTACAGCCTAATAGCATTTAGCTCTAAAGAACTAGTTTAACAGGCAGGAACTACTTGCTCTGCATGTGGAACTTCAGATCAGATTTATTTTGCAAAACAATGCAGGGGGGATGTTCACAACCTCCCCTTGGCTCTGGCAGGACGATATGTTGCCTGCCTTCAAACCATTCATTGACCAACTCTTTCCATAGCTGCACCAGTTTCAGAGCCAAGATAAACCCCCTTGAGCTGGTCTCCTCTGTTTGGTTGTTTGCCACTACCTCCACCACTATGGCCATCGCTATATGGTTCCAATGGAGGTGACTGCATTTTTACAGCTCCCACGTTGCAGAAATGTGCATTTCAATGTTTTCTCTGATTATGAAGCAGAACTAGAATCTGTTTGAATACGCTATCAAAGTGGTCTGTCCATAGATAAAAATATATACAACCTCTAATCACAAATTCACCTGTCAGGTCTTCTGTAACTCTGCAATTTCAGTTATAATCACTAATCAGCTACACTCTTAGCATGGCAGCAACATTAAGATAATTTTTGTTTTTTAAAACTTCAAATATAAACTATTTTAGAAAAAAGATTGGATGAAGATTTGGAGATTATAATTCTTATGGAGAAAGTCAACTTTCAACAATGAAGATGCCATGTTTTTTTATATCCACAATGAGGTACACATATCTTAAATGTCATCATCTCTGCTACGTGTTGAGAAATAATACTCATACTAATAAGGCCTGGTGACTGTTTCCCACTAATGTGACAGAAATGCCATGTTACAGCTGATTCTAATATTTGCATGTATGTTATTCCTCGCCTTTTTTCAAGTATTGATTGTAACAACAGACTGATGCCACCTGCTACAAGGAAAAAGTTGAGAAGGCTTGAAATGACCTGCCATTCAAGTACACACAGCCTACCACACAGTCCGACTGTCATGTTGAACAGCCACAAACATAAGTGCTATGCATCCAAACGAGAACAAGTGGTAAATAACAGCACCCACTCGCACAATGGTGAGAACAAAACAGCAAAAAAAAAAAAAATAAGAATCAGATTAGAGGGCGAGGTGGCGCTTGGAAATGATTTGTGCGTACTTTGCAGTTGGTGTATAAGCCCTTTCGTGCTGAGGAGCGATTACCTAGTTTGCAGTGCTGGTAATCTGAAAAGCAGCTTGGAGGGAGTTTTTAGAGGCGCAGCAGAGGTGGCAGCCTGTCCTCTCTCCCCACTGTCTGACATGGGTCGGCCTGACAAGGCTGTTTTAGAGCACAGCATAGAGGTGCAACCCACAAAATTTACAGTGCGAAATGTGCTTTATAAAGTAGGCCAACTGACACAAGTAGGCCCCCAATATGCACAGTGGACCTCCAACAAAAACTGCGTCTGTGGTTTTTGCATTGAACTTCCAAGTCCAGTCAAAGGTGCTTTAAAGACAGCAACAAATGAATATTCTATGTTCAACCTAGGCCATTTTTGAGACCTCTTACTTTCCACCTGTTTCATCATCAATACAGTAAAAATAAATAAATAAATAAAATAATAATAATAATAATAATAAGTCTGGAAAGTTGACCAGAATTCATCTTAGCTGCCACTGACTCCAAAGACTTGGAGAGGGCCTGAGAAAATGAGCACGCTTCGAAAAAGCATGCACAGCCCAGTAAAAAATATAGCAGACTTCAGTTAAACACTAAGAGGTTGAGGGCGGTTCATGCCTGAGATGAGTGACTGCTTTACTGTGACATCACATAGTTAGTTACAGAGGTCCTGACAGCTCAGTTTCTGGAAAAAGGCTGTCTGCTTTTCTCTGTGAACTCAGCACTTGAATATTTTCACAGCACCTAGACATGCACTTTAGTAAGAGAAGGCATGGAAACCTCTTAATACCTTATGACACCTTGAAATGATCTGACGGGCAGATAGCTGTGTATCAAGTGTATCAATGCCTGCAACAGTGTTATGCACTGAACCTTTTAAAAGTAACCATTTGGCACAAATCAAACTTGAAAAAAAAAAAAGAACAGTGTGCCATCATTAAAATGAGAAGACTGAAAAAAAACTTTGCAGGATTATGTAGAATGCATGCATATGCTTACATAAAACTCACATATGATTGCATTGCTCTCACTGTTGGCTTTTTCAGCCAAACCAGAAGGACAGAAAGCAAAAAGAGGAAGCCAAAGGAGGGGATTATTGAGAAAGATACAGGCCGAGGCCCACATTTGGTTAATTGAGGATAACAGGGCAGTGGATCATCCCCAGCAATAACAGGACCTCCGGAAGATGGGATTTGCTGAGGTAGAGGAGTAGTAGCTGTGACCCCATGGAGTGTACAATGAGTAAAAATGGCTAATAACGGATAATTCAAGTAAAGCACAGCCCACTGTTGTTGTTGTATTTATTTTAAGATATGTTATCAGCTTGTAGACAGAAAAAGAAACTGAGGCCAAAGTACAGAAGAGTATGGGTGTGAGTGAAGTGGCAGGGGGGGTTGCATCCTACTGTGCTTGAAACCTCCTATATGTTAAAGTGAACAGTGGGATCATTTAGAGCTTAAGGAGAGTGCCTGTGCATGTGTGAGCATACTTTCGTGCACTGAAAATCTTGTGCTCCTGCAGCACAATATAAGCATCTGCATATCCGTCCTTCTAGTTGCCCTGTGAAAGATAAAATGCCCTCTTCCCAACAGAGGCATGACTCCAGCAGGAGGCTGATTTGCTACACTGGGCCTTAAATACACAACAATAACAAAGGTTTTGCATCAATCAACACAATTAAGAGGAAATATATTTTAGATATTTCACATCTGGCACACATTAGAATTGTTATTTTTAAAGGAACAGATGCAACAATAAAGTGGTTTCATGCCTAAGATGGAGAAAGATGTGTTCCACTTTACTCCTAAACTTTAACCCAGATATGTAAATTTTCATTCTGACAGACAGACAGGCAGGCGGCACCACTTTCATTCTGACTGCCGTAAAGCCACTGTGAAATTGTTCACTACTACTGAGGTAAGCACACTGGATGCCTGTGGGACCCTCTGTGTGTGTGTGTGTTTGTGTGTGTGTGTATGCTTCTGTGTGTGTGTACAAAAGAGTGGGTTCAAGTGGACCATGCAGTATGGGCAGTGAGGCAAACTGTAATGCAGAGGGGAAAGGAGAGAGAAAAAGACTGAGTGAGAGAGAGAGTGAGAGCAAGAAACAGAGAGCAGTGGGTGGATGGAAGGATGGATGGATGGATGGATGGGAAAGAGAAAGAGAGAAAGAGAACAGAGAATTGCTCTGGTCAGGCACGCGATGCTTGGCTGGAATCAGGTCAGCTACACAAGGCCACCCCTGCTCACACTCTCAACACAAAAAGGTTTGACACATAGGCATTGAATGCTCCTGCAGGGTCCTAGCTAAATTATATGATTCTGTAAAGAACCTTTTAAAGCAGAGAATTCTCAATATCAAAAGTTTGGCACGTTGGTACATAGTCCTAATGTAGAGTGACATGATGGATAGTTTGCCGTGTTTAAAGAAAAAGGGTTAATATATTTATGTTGCCTTTAAGCTGCTTGGAATCAAGAAAAACCCTATCCAATCTCTTCCAATTTCTTCTTTAAGTGATTTCTTACCTATTTAGGCGTAAAAAATAAAAAAATTTAAATTGTCTCTGGATTTTGAAGAAGATATATTCATATAAAATTTTACAGCATGCCGACCACAGGATCATTTTGAAAAGAATTCAGTAGCAGAATCATATTAAATCAATCATTCTCTTAACCCAAATAAAAACACAAATCTTTAGCATTCAGGATTGCTTCAGTTTTGACAGTCACAAGTTGTTTGTTTTAAGTGAGTACTACAGTAGAATGGAAGAACTTACTTCTATTCAGATTCTTGTTATTTGTCAAGCCAAATCAGTTTAATTTGTTCTTTATTTTGCAATTTTTCTGGAAGCGTGACTTTCTTTCTGTGGTGCAGAGAACAATTGTTGATTTGATTCATCTTATGTACATCTTTCCTCTGGAGCCTCATATCGACTGTCTCTGGCATGTATCTAGCTCCTAGAAGCCATGAGGAAGGGCAGTTTGAGTGTTGCACATGTGAAAACGGCCACAAGCATATTTTAGAGATCAATTGCATGTATATCCATTAAACATTTGGGAAATGTTCAATCCGCAAGTGGAAATGGAGCTTGAAATTCTTTTAGAACATAGCAAATCTTAACACATAACACAGTATCTGCCAAAATACATTCCATAAAGGATGGGTGAAGCTAGGTTGGCAGTTTTCCCTGCTTCAAGTCTCTTCGCTAAGCTAGGCTAAACACTTCCAGACGCAAAAGGCTTAAAATTGTATTAATCTTTGAAAGAGGAGTATTTATTAAAACTAGTAATATTTATCTTTTCTCAAAAGCTACATGCTAAAGTGTTCGCAAGCTCAGGCTGTGCTGGTGTGGAGTTCCACTAGCTTAGCTTTCATATAGTAAACACATAGTTTGTCCACATCTGCCAGAACAGGTTTCCTGGATGTTTTTGCTACATCTAACCTAATTCAGCGTGAACATGAAACATGAATTACTGTATTACTTTGTAATGTTTGAAGCGTTTCCTCTGCCTGGCCTCATGGAGCCCAACTCCCAGTAATGCGGCTCACATTAAAGGGGAGGAAATGTGAGACTGTGTGTGAAACTAAAAGTAGACGACACCCTGCTTGTACATGCAGACCTGTATGCATATACAGATGGCAGTATGACCTCATATATGTTTGAAAGCAGATCCCTGCATGCACCTTTTAGCTGTGTGCGTTAACACCTCTTGACCTCTGCACAGGCTCATTTCTGGCCCCACCGCTCTACAGCCTTCTGAAATGAACATGTTGCACTAAACACCAACTTAACTGACGACTGTTTTAATTAAAGCTGTCTTTTGAACTGACCCCCCAGCCGCTGTACCTCTATCTGACTGGTTGACAGTTGACCCCGAGCTGCCATCTCGCCTTAAGGGAAACATGAGCCGGCAACTGGCAGATGATCTGCAACTGGAGAACCGGTATTGGCTTAGTCCACACTCATCATCGTCACATAGTTTGTGTGTGATCCAAATGGAATTTAATTTTTAGTTTAAAATCATTTGGTCATCATGTTCTTGCACAAAAAAACTCAAATGCTTCTTGAAGGAAATTATACCTCTCTACTGTAGCTCACAGAAATTATGTATTTGTCTTGAAAGAATATACCAGACCAGGGGTGGTTTTGATACACATAGAGAGCATTCATTCATTCATCTTCTACCGCTTTTCCATTTCCAGATCACAAGGGGTGCTGGAGCCAACCCCAGCTCACACTGGGTGAGGGCGGAGTCACCCTGGACAGGTCACCAGTCCATCACTGGGCCAACACACAGAGACAGATCGAGTCCAACAACCATTCACACTCACACTCAGGCCTACAGACAACTTAGAGTCACCAATTAACCCAAATGTGATGTCTTTGGATGGTGGGAGGAAACTGGAATACCCAGATGAAACACACGCAGGCACAGGGCAAACATACAAACTCCGCACAGAAAGGTCCCAAAACTACAACCTTCTAACCACTATACCGCTGTGCCGCCCTTTATCAAGAAAGCAAAAAAGCTAAAATAAATAGCCACTTTTCAAATGTCAGTGTTAGTCTATTGGCACAGTGAAACAACTTTGCTATGTGTGTGTCTTGGTGTACGAGTCGTGTCTGCACGCAGCAGCAACAACAGCAGCCGAAGCCCAGCCCACCAGCCAGCCAGGAAGCAGTCTTTGCCCGCTCCGATTTAGTCCAGGAAGACTGCGTTTGCTTAGCAACCACATTACTGCTCCAATCACAGCAGCAGCATTTGGGATAATGTAGGGACAGAGCACTGTGCTGTGTGTGGAGGCGGTGCATTAGACTCACAAACACACACACGCACACATACTATTCTGATGCCTCTCTCGCTTAATGCTGCAGCTCTCTCAAGCATAAAAGGAAGAGGAAGAATAGTTTTTTATATATATACATACAAGATTGCCTTGATGCTGGAGCTCCTGCTTAGCCCACTTTGAGAGAGCCAGAGAGAGAGGGAGGGAGAGAGACACTGTCTGGCACCTTGAAACGCACACTGAAGTAAATCCATTATCACTTTTCTCCTCCCCCTCTCTACGCCACAGAGGTGTCTGACTGTCTGCGGCTCCCCATCATACTAAAAGACCAAAATAGCTATCTGTGGTAGCTGCTGCTGGTGATGGCCATGCCCACACACACACGCTGTCTTGGACCTCAGAGCTATTTTAGTAAAGAACCTTCAGTCACTGAACTTCAAGTTGAGCCAAATTAACACTCCACGCCTAGCAGTCAACAGTTAGGTGGCCCACGCGCTTTGTGGCAGTGTGTGGGTAGGAGGTACAGAGGCATATCTATGATGTAAAACTGTGAGTTCGGGCCTGAGCAGTAGGTAGCTCCATCAGCAGGGGCAGAAAGTAAGATTCATGAGGTCGCCAACTGTGTTATATTATCACAGACAGATGCTGAGGTCTCTAAACAAGGCTCAAAGTTCAGTGGAGCTACTGTAATGAAACACACAACCACCCATACACTCCCTTAGCAAGTCCATTAGAATCATGGCAGCTTTGTAGATACTGTCTGCCTGGCTACAACTGCCAAAGCCAGTAATGGCCATGAGTTTGTTATTTCTTCAAAAATACTGTAACCTTTTTGAACCAGACCTCATTTGACAGAGTAATTTAACTATACACACACACACACACACTAAACTTTAGATCAAATCCTAATGGCGCAACTAAATAATTTAGTGAATACATTAATCAGTCAAATTTCGTTCATTCAGATTAAATTATTTCCCAATATGAAATAGGGACAATGGCCATCGGTATATATATGATGCAAGCATCCTGGATTGTAGAGAAAATGACATAAAGCTAAAAACATTTTATGCCAGGATACTCTACTACAAATGCATTCATTCATTCATTCTCTACCGCTTATCTGTTTCTGGGTCACAGGGGGTGTTGGAGCCAATCACAGCTCACATCTGGGCAGGGTCGCCATGGACAGGTCCATCACAGATCCAACACACAGAGACAGACAGAGACCAAAAACAACTCACACTCACACTCAGATCTACGGACAATTTAGAGTCACCATTTAACTTAAACACGATGTCTTTCTCTCAGTGGTGGTGAGGAGGAAACTGGAGTACCCATGGGAAACCTGCACAGGCACGGGGAGAACTTAAAAACTCTGCAAAGATGTGCCCCAGGGCGGGAACCAAACCTGTGACCTTGTTGTGAGGCGTGCTGCCCACTACAAATACAATATGCACTACCAGTCAAAAATTGGACACGCTTTCTCATTCAAAAGAATAGGAAAGTTGGTCCAAACCTTTGACAGGTAGTGTGCAAAAATGTAAAAAAATTGCTGTGTATTGTTTCAACAGTACTCTCAGATTTGGTTTGACTTATGCCAATGTTTGAAAGGTTATTTTCCTGCTTTTTATCATTACAAATTGGATTATATTTTAAAATGAAAGACTTGGTCTCCAGGAAATGGTGCAAACTTACCGACAAAACAGTCAAAAGAAATTCAAATTTAAGAATCAGTATTTGTAGCACTGAAAATGTGTTCAGGCTGGAAATCTAAATTTAAAGGTTCAGTACAACAATAACAAGATGCAGCATTAATAAGTATTATCTCAATGCAAATGGAGCTGCAAAATGCTTTCAGGAACGAAAATGAGAATATGCAGAGCCTTGATGGATTAGTGCACGAAGAAGAGGAATGAAGGGAAGCTGACAACATGGGGCTTTTAGCACAAATGGAAAACTTCCTTCCTCTGTTTTTCTCCGGCGTATTTACCAGGCTTTATTTGTAACCCCTGATGCTGGCAGCTCTTCCACTTGGAACCTGTATGTAAGGCTACAGGAAGCTCCCCAAACCCCCCTAGAGTTGGGACACTGTAGTTAGTTTTATTATTGAAGGTGTTCTTTTTTTTCGGCGGGGGGGGGGGTTTGCTGCTGAGGGTATATCTTTGTGAAGGCAGAGCACAAAGAGGGCCTTTGGTTCAGTGCAGGGTGCTGGGCAGCCTCAAGTGAGCTGGCTGGCTAGCACATACTGGTGCTTTTCACTTAGCCTGTGGGAGAGGCTGAGTGAGTGAAAGAGAGACCAGGAAAAGAGAGTGAGAGGCTTCACTCTGCATCAAAAACACACGTTTCCAGTGGTGAGGGAGGACGGCTGACGCAAGGGAAGAGGGTCTGGAGTATAGTTTGACACATGCTGGTTTTCCACACCTGATATGGGAGACAAGCTTCCTTTAAGGGTCCCTTATTTAACACTGGCACATTTGTTATATTTATAGTTTTGAAAAGAACAAAAATCATCTCAATGTAGTTTTACATCTCATCAGTGACTGATTTCCCAAAAAAACGAAACAAATCCTACAAGGTTGAATTGTGGGTCCAGGTGAGTGGTGACTGCTTGATTGTGACATCACAGACAATTTGTTTTAAGGCTTTTTGGTCTTGATTTGCTTTGTAATCAAAAAAACAAAAACAAAAACAAAAACATGGAGACATCACTTTAAACGAGACAAACTAATCATGCAGATATGCAAATTATGGGCCTTTAATGTCAAACAAGTGACCTCCTCAACACAGTGAGTGATTGTTGATACTTTCCTGGTGGCAGTCAGAGATACTAGCATCTTAGTTTTGACTAACACACTCTTCAACAGTGTAGTCATTTTTGTCAGTGTCATCAGAAGGGCTAAACATGCTTGAAACAACAGGGTGGAGACGCCACAGGAAGCCGGTGCGGTGTCGAAACCAGAAGTCTAACTCGCTGCCTCTGCGGTAGGAGCTCAGACTGACAGTCTGCAGGGTTGTTGTGACTGACAACTAACACTCTTCTCACCCTCACTGCACTCAGAAAAGGGGAAGTAAGACAAATTGTAGTGCAGCAGGTGAACATGTGATACTGCATGGGTTCACTTGCTCATCTTTGTGTCCGTGTGCTGTGTTCAGAACAAAAAAGGTCCCATCCCTGGGCTTCTGGCTGTTTTCCACTGCCAGTCACCCCATACAGGTCATATGATGAACGGGGGAGGTGGGTTTCTATTGGAACAAACACTAGTATCAGCAACTTCTCTGACCGCAGTGATGAATTGTGAGCCAGATGAGGGACACAAGGATCCCCCCAGCAGCAAACGTTTACACAATCACACAAGTGATCCCTGGCTGAGTATTTTTTTGCAGGAGTTACAGCAATAGTTGAAGTTTTAATCAAATTTTCAGTCTTCCAAATTTTCACAAGGTATGAAAAGTCGGTAAAGATTTTGGGGGGGGGGGGTTTCTGCTGTGTTTACAAAGTCTTGAACTGCTAACTTGCTAACATTAGCCTAAAAGAAGGTGAACTGAGACAAAACGTCAGAGAAGTAGCTCAAAAAGTTAGAATGAGATGCAATAGACTTGTATATTGTTTCCTATCTTCTTCACATCCCTCTTTCTCTCTCTCTCTCCCTGTCTCAGTCACAGCCAGTTTTCTCCTCTGGCAAAGGGAAGGCTAATGGACACATTAGCTGCCGGCTTGTCCCTTTGCGGCGATTAGGTGGCTGTGAGGTCATCGCTTCACTTCTGCTCCCATCCACATTAGGGATCTATCATTTCATTACTGCCATTGGGGAGGAAACGGAGGGCCAAGGCATCAATCATCCTCCCTTCATCTTTCCCTCATTCGATTCATCCATCCATCCATCCATCCATTTCACTGCTGCTTCTTTACCAGACAACTTAGTAAATGGTGGTGAGAGTAAAATATCTTCCTGCATGGTGTAGTATGAAAGCTCAGATTAAATATCAAGGGTAATGCTGAAATAAGTGAGAGCGGAGTATTTTACATCTTCTTATTGGGATTAATTACATTTGGTTATATTATGGTTAAATTATTATTTATTTTGCCACGTCCACAGACACAAGCTTTTCATGCTGGCAGCAGTAATTTCTCTCCTTTATATCTGCCAACATAATATCAATTTCAAGATTTGGGATCTAGAAGTGGGAAAAGCAAACTAATTTCCAGGTTTTAGGACTCGTTCTTGCAGCGATACATTGCCTGACCAGGAATCTCAGCCTGCTTCACTGACATCTCACAATGGATAATGTAGTGCCAGTTTCTACTCAAACTAGATTCTTACCTTGTAGCAGCCCACGCCTCTGATTGGCACATTTGTCTGAAGACCTTTCTTTTCCAAGAAGACTCACTCACCCAATGTTTTTTCTATCTATCCTTCTTGCTATTTTTCTACTTAAATTAAACGTCATACTTCTGAAAACGTTGTGGTGCCTGTGTTAGGTAGAATGAACAACACTGACATTCATTCTTAAAAGATTTGCCTTGATCTGCTGCAGCTTGGAATGCCCCTTAATAGAGAGTAGACAAAATGAATAAAGGTAAATGCTGTGATCTCCTTGAACAGTCTCAAAGAACCCCAGAACTCCACTGACAACACTAATGTTTGAAGCAGAAAACTGCTCACTGATTCGACACTGTTGTTTCTATTTGATGGCTCCATGTTGGACAATGTGAAGGACAGCCAGGCCTTAGCTTCTTTCCCTCTCATATTTAGGTTTAGAAACAGAGTCTGATCCTGTTGTTGCAAGTAGCTCAGATTAAAATCTCTTACATTCGTACAATGTGAAATCACAATCAGGTTTGTTTATGTGTGTGTGAGAAAAAGAGAGGAAAGAACATGTGTGCATCCTATGCTGCGGACGCACGTCTCCTGGACCTGAGATGTATTGATTGCTGCAGGAAGTGCAATCTGATGTTTCATGGCACTTCCTCAGCTTCACTGAGGACAGTGAACGCGGTGAGAGACCAGTGTCTGGCAGGGTAGAGGAAGGGGTTTGATACAGGGGAAGTACCCAGCTCAAGAGAGCATGAAAGGTCTACAGAACAAGTGAAAAGGCACAAAGACATAACACCCCTGGCTCTGTCCTTGGGCCAAGAGCAAACTCGGACTCCTCCTCCTGCACCTTCTCAGAACACTGACTGCTCTGTGGAAAATCAAGCAGACCCTCTACACTCCTCTCTATCTCAAACATGCTGTCTTGTATCACAATATATCCTGATAGTGACTTAATCTAGATAAGATAGACCACATTAAATACATTTGGGACAATCGTTTGTGATTGGATCTAACCTCTTTGTTCATATTCAATTGCATCTAACAGAAATGTAACTCTTTCTCAAAGCGAAAAAAAGAATATACATTTATACCAGAGGAGAATGTGGCAAATATTATATTCTTTTCCTTGATTATAATCTGTCATGTTGCTTGCAAGGGCAGCTTTTTGATATTTTTGGCATTTCCACATTGCTGCACCATTCCTTCAAGGGAACATAAAAGGTGAATAAAATTGTTAATCGTTACTATATGAGTTTGCAAGCTCAGCTAGAAATTGCTCAGAAGAGAAGTAGGTAGATGCAGGCCATACCCCACCAATTCCTTAATAGAAGTAGAATTGGTGTGTTGACAATGTTTATAAAATCGAGCCTCCTCTTTCACTCCTGTACTACTCTTCCAAGGTGCCAGTCAAAATCATTATATCAAAAACGATATATTCCGGAGAACCAGTAATGACCTAAAATTCCTTTGGGAAGTAATGATGTATTTCTAATTCTGATATATAAAATACAGTATTTTTATTTGATTGCGACAATTTGAGTCAGAGCATACCATGAATGAAGCATTTCAGCACTACATAAACACTATGGTCTAAAAATCCTAATTTCTAGAGGCAAAGATACAAGACTGGGCTAAAATCACTATTATCTAATTTTTGTCAACAAAATTGTGTGATTCCCTCGTTCTGAACCAAACAAGAATGCATCTGACGGGTGCACTCCAGATATCATCTCAAGTTCATGTGAGAAACAGTTTCCAAACAAATCAGTATATCGAGAGGCACATATATGTTCAAGTTGGCATATCAAGTCATGTAGAAAAAAACAAGCGCTGTAAGTAAAAACAAACCTGTATGTGTCAACAGAGTTATTTGGTGGTCTGACCCTGTGAAGGTTAAATGCAGACTGTGTCCGAGACAGTGGTTCTATTGGATTCATGCAATAACGCTAGTGGGAAAAATGTGACTGCTATGCAAACCACAATTACTTACATAAAAAAAACACACACATCTGGCTTAATCATCTGCAGAGCCATGCTGAAAAACAGAGGAACCATCAGCCATGCCTGCAGAGGGGGACTTGAGTGTGAGGGAGATGGGAGGGAGGTGAAGCAAGGGGGAGTGGTGGTGGCGTGGCAAGGTTCAGCTGCAGCCCTGACCTTTGTGTGTGTGCACAAGTGTGCATGTGTGTATGTGTGAGAAGATGATTAAACACGGCAGACAGATGAGCCCAGTGAGAAGGCTAAAGGTCACCCCCCCACCCCACCCCGCACCCACACACACACAGACATACATAAATGGTAGGAAAAGCTGAAGATAGCTTTGGCAGTGATATTTTTTAAAGGACGAGACTGAAAATAAGGTCTTTGTGTTCATAGTGGGCTGGAGGTGGTTATACACACTCCACACATTACCTTTTCTTAGAGATCTACAGTTACATTAATTATAAACCAGGGGCTTCAACAGGCCCATTGTTTCCTCTGCTGAAATGGAAGGATTGTGTGTGTGAGATGTGAAATCAATTGCTTATGGGTTGCAGGACAGTCTTGGGCCCAGCAGAGACTCAGACTGAGACCCAAGAAGTAGGCATCTGTGCCAAGAGGAGGGATCTCCTTTCAGTATATTGTTTTATTTAGCATGTGCATGGCCTCTTCATTTGCCAAAGTGCAGTTGGGATGGATTAATTCAGGAGATTGGTGACTTGGAGAAGGAGGAATGGCCCAGCTAGTTCAGAAGAAGGATGTTAACCACATTATAAGCCCACTTCATCCTTGAGGAGTAAACTGAGAGTACTGAGCTCAAACCCCTTCAATGCCAGTACCAAGAGGTGCCCCAGTTTGCTAAAACATACTTACACATGCCTTCCACCTCAAATTCCTGACAAGCTGCAAGCAAGGTGAGGCCGCATTCACCAACTGTTTCTGTTTCTACACAGGCATCTTGAAAGAAAAACCACCTAGCTCTGCCCTATCCATCATTGGTTTAACCCTTGATTGCCGGTTTTCACTGCACCTTCACTAACTGCTTTCACTTCAGACCCAATGGTCTCACATGAAACATCAAATCCTCTTTCAGCTGTGCCTTTCAGTTGCTGCACACCTGGCCACACAGCATGTCTTATAAATGGCAGACATGATTTAAAAAAAAAAAAATTGGTTCTGATAGTCAATCAAAGGTCAGCGCCAAGTTGTTTGCTTGGATCAATAGGGCAGTTCAATCAAACTCCTGATTAATCCAGGTTAAGATTAACCCATTCCACCTTGGTGGTAGCGAGACGTAGTCGTGAGTCAGAGCAGACAAAAGTAAATTTTACTGGACAACACCTTTTCAAAGAAGATAACAGCACAAGACTGCGCCATAAAACGTTGCTTTCCAATAATAAATCCTGCTAACCTCTGTGAGAAAAAGCCGGCAGCTTTCAGTGCATTCTTCGTTTCACTCTTTACTTTTGAAACAGAATTTTCTGAAAGCATGTTCAACATCCTCAAAGACACTTCTTGGTTTCAAAATATTTCCTCAGTTCTGCAATGAACAAGCTCTGCAAGATGTTTTGACCCCAAACAAAAAAGGAGTTTTGTTTCTATTCATATTGGGCCAAAATTAACTTTTTTTCCCAATGTAAGATTAAAACGTATATTGTTTTATCTATGACCTCAGCTCTTTGGATGTAAATGCTGGGTGATGAAAAACAATTTTAAAGCACACGTGATTACAGTCCAAAGTTCAACTGCAAGACTGCCCAATGTAACTTTTGTATGTAAAAGAATTTCGATTACCCTAAATATTGCTCATAAATGCAGATAAAAAGCAGACAGTGTGCTAGTGTCTACATTCTTCCTTTGTGCTTGACAGACGAAACCGTGACGCATTCAGCAGAGATGAGGTGGTGGGGAGGGGGCGGTGAAGGCAAACAATAAACACTAGTCCATGACTCGGCGCTTTGGGAACACTGATGATCCCTCAGTGGAGGGGGTGGAGAGGTGGGATGTCACCTCTATCTGTCCCACAATCACAAATTCACAGCTGATACCCACCACAAAAGAGGTGACAATGCCTAGCCAGCAGACAGCAACCACCCCCCTCCCACCCGAAACATCACCTCCACCTCCTCTCCACAACAATACCTCTCAGAGCTCCTAGGAGCTGCCCTTCCACATGGCCAAGTCAGTATGACCCCACACCCAGCCTTCTCCCTCGCCTGCCACCACCCATTGATAAGTCGATGGACCAAATGTTTGTTCACAAATTTTTCCAAATAGTGAACACTCTACAGTGAAAACATCCAAGCTAGAAAAAGGATACCAGTACTTTTATGAGCGGTTTATCTCCAATTATAGAGGTAAATGTTTGAATTCAGCTGACTCATTATCAGGACAGGTCCCTTAGCTGACTTTCCAAACTCCTGATTTTTGCTTCCAGTTGCCTGATTGTTTCAGCAGCAACAACTTCTAAACCAGCGGAGCTCTGCAGTGGGCTCTTGATCGTCTGAGTCGGCCAGTCTGTCCGTCCGTCTGTCCGTCCGTCTGTCCGTCCGTCTGTCCGTCACAGCTGAGTCCCAGACCTCTGCTACTGCGTGCACTAACGCGATCATACACGGATTGTGGTACTGATGGATTATCCCCCAGCTATTCCATGGAAACCAGTTTGGTGTAGCACCGGTTTTAAGCCTGTAGCGGCCACTTTTTGAAATGCACTCCTCGTTAAAGTGGAGACTGCACAAAATGGAAACACCGGCCCTTCATCCCTCCCAGTTAACCTCATCCATGCCTTGCGGATGATTTTGTCCTTTAGAAAATCGTGAAAACTCAAATACGGCTGTCTTTGTTTTGATGTTGAGCAGCCCAGTACACTGCAGTAACAGTGACAAGAGGAGGCAGCCATAGCTTATTCCGCAACAAAGGTAAGTGGGACTACACTCCTCGGATATTTTTAACGTTTCGGAAGCAGGAAGTGTGACATAGGCCTATTGTCTGCAGCATGAGATTGCTGACCACATAGCATCTCACATAGATGTTGATGAGCCCCTGGATTAGTGTTGGATTCATCACTTTACAAGTAAACTAAAACCAAAATCAAACTCACAGCACAGTCCTCGTCTTCAACTTATGTTTGGTGATTTTTCTAAAATAATCATGGTTGTAAAATCAGGATTTTAAATGCAAGTGACAGTAGGCGATAGCATAGATATGCTATTTAGCCTATAAACCCCCTTGTCCCATTCTCGGTAGTTCTTTGCAGTAGTTCCAAAACAATGGTGTTAAAATGTTAAAATGAGGCTTTGCTGCTGTGATTCTTTCAAAATAAAAATCTGTATTTCTGAGAGATTTTGCAAACCTGCTGGATTGACTTGGCAGCTCCCTGCTCAGAGGAATCACACAAGTTCAATCATAAATCAGATTAATATAAGAGCGCCCTGTATTTGCCATCTCAATCTCTGACTCCCAAACTTTGGCATGATGGAGAGGAGAGAACAGTCCACTTGAGGATTATTATAGTCCAAAATGAACCATTTGCTTTCCAGGCCAACTCTGGTGGATGTTACCTACGCTACCTGTGCAGCTAACAAGTATATGGACTTGTGTGTGTTTGCACGCAATTGCGTGCTTCTGTATTCATGATAAGAATGAGGAGGCATTGCGGGGGTGGGATCTGGATGCAGTGTGGATGTCTGTGCTCTTGTCATTTGTATTGTGTGTGTGTGTGTGTGTGTGTGTGTTTGTGTGTATAAACGCACGCGGTTTGGGGGGGGGCTCATAACTGTGGGAGACAGGCAGATGGGGATGGAAATGAGTAGGCAGTGAGCTCATGCTAATCTCCTCCTACAGCTGATCTAGGCACAGCACAAGCACGCACACACAACTGCAAATCATATGCTCAACCAGCCCCATGCACAACCCCACACCAAATGAAAATGAAGCAGAGGATACCACTGCTATTCTGAAGTGCCCATGTGTCTCCTATGCATATTTTGTGGGTGGGTTAAGCCCCGAATCTGAAATGCATTTGACTATTTTTATAGTTATAGTTATATTGTTATAACACAGATAATACTTTTGATACACTATATCATCCATGATAATTGTTGGATTGTGATGCTTGTCTGTGTGTGTCTAGCTGGTTTTGTTAGGCAGTCATCTGCCCCCATGGGAGATCCACAGCGACGTGCAATTGGCTGGCCTTGCTTCAAAAAAGGCAAAGGATGAGGTGGGTCATCTCTTTATTTGGGCCAGGAAAGGTCACGTGGGGCTGGCTGCTCTTTAAACATATGAGTGCAAAGGAAATGTGTGGGGAGGTGGAGGTGGGGAGGTAGGGCTACTCCAGAGGACAGAACTGCACTCATACTATGTACTCCAAGGCTTATCCAGTACTAAGAAAAACCCCCATCTCAGCATCCCAGCTGGCTATTAAAGTCTCCCTTGTTGTGGATTGAGGTTTAAACCCAGACCTTTAAAATCAAAATGTTCACCACAAAACATTTGTGTTATTACTCCATTACTTCTCTTGCCATTAACAATTGAACTGTCCCAAGTCGGCTCTTTAGAACTCTTATAAAGTGATGTGTTTTAGTTTGACTTGTCAAAGCATTAAGCAACAAAGCATATGCTACGTGAATGTAAGACCTGATACGGCCCCGCAGTTGGACAGACTTTGTACATTTTTTAACAGTTCAAACAGATATACAGAATGAAAATCAAATTTCAGCCCCGTGATGCAAGGTAAGCTTTCAAAGCAGATTGTGCTTGGGGATGTGTAGTTAAGGCAAAAGATGGCCCTACAATGCCATGTGTGTAGATTAATATTTCAAGAACCCTCTCATTAAATAAACACAGTGGACCTCACTTCCTACGGTAACCCTTCCATCAATATTGAATGGCCACAAAAGCCAGTGGTCAGATCAGACATCACATTGCACCATCTGACTGAGGAAGTCACATCTTTTACCACGCAACGCCTGGAGGAGGACACCAGGTTCTTCCTTCCGTGCCACTGTCATAGTAATCCCAATGAGACTCACTCAAGGTCCCTTGAAAATTTTCAAAGAAGAATAGCCACACTGAGATGAGTATGCTTCTTAGTTTCACACTTTATTGGAAGGCTATGAATATTCTGACAGGGAGTAAATACTTTATTTCCACACCTGCTCTGAGCTTTGTGTGCACAGTCAGCTACAAGCACAGCAACATTGACTAGTGTGTGTGTCTTTTCTCTACCTTCTTTGAATGGATGGTCACATAGGTGGGAGGAACTCTGGTAAGCCCAAAGCCTGCCTTCGCTCCTCATCGTATCCTCTGCACATTGACTGACTATAGCAGTACTGTTTCAGCAAGATATATTGATATAATGTCCAGTGCCACCTCTCTGCACAGGATCTTCACGAAGCACTCAGACAGATGCTGGGTCCATTTGTCACATGAACACACTGCTGATGGATGGAGAAGACAGTCAGCCAGAGGAGAAGGGGGATGGTACTGCAGCCGAGGGAAGACAATGGATGGCAATGACGGCTTTAACTGCTCCTTTCATTGTGATTTAAAGATTCTCTCCCCGTGAAAGAGACTTGTGAAAGACAACTGATGTTTAGGTTTTTGAACTCCAGGGAAGCTGAATTCTTTTCCTGAAAATAATTTTTGCGCATTAAGAATAAGAGTCAGGGAACAAAGTTATGCAAAAGGTTAGCACAGATGGGAATTCTGGGGCTGCATCCACAATACAGTCCATTCAGGAAATCGCAATCACACAAATTCACGCAAACTCTACAATATTTGCCACAGCTTGCAATTTTCCCACAAAAGGTTAGAATGCATTGCAAGAACACAAATGCAGAAAGTCACACGTATTAAGGTGCAAGAGAAACCTCCATTCTCTTGCAACATTGATCTAACAGTCAATTAATAGTCAAATCAAATCGCACCATATCTTTTTATCATATACCATCTTCATATGTCGACCAGTTTAAAAATCACATTCTCTCTTGTTTTGTTCTTCCCACAGTGTTTACATTTTCCTGCATTTCATCCACTTTCCTTCAAATTCTATGGAACCACCTATGGGGGAGGGGTCACATTTTTACACCTTCAGTTTATTTATTTATTTATTTATTTATTTTTTGGCAAAACACATAAAATGGCACATGTTGAGCCCTGCAACAAGCATTTTGGATCGCAATGATCATAAAACTAAGATGTCTTTCATTTTAGGTCCGTATCTGAAACAACCTCCATTGATACTATCACCTTAGACTGCAGACACATACACTGGGTATATGCATGCCAGGAAGCAGAATGTCTACTCTGCTATAGAGCTGCAGGAAAAACAAGAAATGAGGAACAGTAAAGGCAGCTGTAGCGTTCAGTTGGAGAATATATATGCCCAACGGCTGCTAGCAAAGACAACAAAGCCAGGGAGACATTTTATGAAACAACTGAGGTTTCAAACTAAATTTGGATAGCAGCATTTCCTTTTTTTAAGATAATGAAAACTCATGTGTCATGTGGATAACCGGGGAAAACACAGAATGTAGTAGTATGAACAGAGCCTGATTCCGCTTACCTTACTTTGAATACATTTTTCTAGAAAAACAAATGAGATCAAAGTTATCTCCTGTAAAATCCAGCAACACTGCAGCATTTAAAGCCCCATTGTTATCATGGAGTTTTAAATGCTGAAATAAACACGCACCAGGTGGTCATGTTGTGATCTAACCTGTCACAGTAAAGTATGAAACCACAAATACATACAGCACTGGTTTCTACATGTTTTCCTCCGTTGTACACAATCAAGCTCCAACTGGGAAAATCCCCATTTGTTCACAGAATTTTGAAGGCTTTGAAATAAACAGTCTGGCAGGGAGACATTGTGTGCAAGAAGAATCACTGCATTTAAGTCATTTTCAGCTGTTATTTCAAATGGCAGCCTTTTGAAACTGCTTCCAGACAACACAACATGCTATATAACCTGCTCTGCTACTCTTTCTCCCGGTATTTCTCCATTGAAGTGCTTTCCTGTCTATAACCGAGACAGATGTGTAAAGGCAAATCAAAACCATTGTATGGACTTTTCATTTCGTGACACAATTTTGTTGTTTTTTTTTTTTTTATCCAGAGAAAAGAGAAAGAGAAAAGTAAATGAAGTCTTTGCTGGTTATTGCTCGGTTATTTCCTGCACAGTTAGAAGGAAGATGAAGAAAAAAAGTAGCAGTATCTATTGAAAGCAATCAACTTAACTTTGACATGACCTACTAACTGTACAGACTATTTTACGGGTGTCACATTTTAAATTTTTTCTTTGATATCCATCGGGTACAAAAGTGGTGTAAAATCTAAATTAGAGTGGTAAATGTAGGTTTTGTGAGGAACTCTACTAATAACAGGTTACCAATGTGGCTGGTGATTGTTTTGTTGTGACACAACTTTACTATCAACTTCTTTTCAGGCTCAGTTTCTGAATACAAGCTGTGTTCTCTTTGATACTTAAAATAATAATATGGAATCAACTTTTATACCATATGGGGACTCTTAATTACTTGTGTTTTTTTTATCATGCAGGCTAAGAGTTACAGTCGAAATTATTTAAAGGCATTTATCTCCAAATGTAATCTTTGCCTTCACATCTACTCAAGCTCGGAGACATCAATTACCATATGCTCGACCATTGAAATTCCTGTATCAGTCTGTCAGTGTGGTTCATTTCAGCTTGAGAAGTGATGGCGTTTGCAATCATGCTTGACACTTTCATGTCAATATGGCATTGATCTATCTGACCCTCTGCCATGCCTCACAGCATGAACTGACTGTCCGCTATTAGAAACCCAGACTGATAGAATAGTCAGGCAAAATAACTCATTATACAGACAAATTTACATTAGAGGTGTCAACCTTCTCACAGCACACAACACTGATTCTACCTTCTAAAATCTGCTATCTGACAGGCAAAATGGAGAAAGATTAGCAGAGATAACACTTTTCCTCTTCACACTTCCTCGACCATCTTAAACTCAGCAGAGGGCCTCATGCAACGGTCACGTTTTGACAAACATACATAAAAGGGGGAATAAAAATATTCCCTCAGCTACCTTTGCTGAGCATAGCCACCAGCTGTTGTCCTATCCACTGTGTGGACATAGCTGGCTGTCAGCGAGCTTAGCCTACACCGCGCCTTGCATATGAAACAGGACATAGGCCTATATCCCCTTGGGGAGTTTACTTCCTCGGAGCCCCCACCATCACCACCCTCATGAAACAAGCTGCCCCTTTTGCTGGAGGCCAGATATCCTGAGCAGCAGTGAGGGCATCTCAGGGGTGGGGGTGGATTCACAAGTACAGGCAAATGTTAGCTCCTCTACTTCAGCTTTTGAAGCAAATATTAAAACAAACATATGACAGAGGATTTGGCCATTTCCCCCATTTTCATTATTTATGGGGTGTGTGTTATAACCCTCGTCAGGTTTTTTGTACAATAACCCATGGGATAAAACATGGAGACAAAGTGCAGAGAAATGTGCCGGGAATCAGCAGCACAGTAACATACGTGAATCATAAAGGCTTCCAGACTGCTTCATTGTTCTCCCTAGATTCTTCATGCTCATTTGTTTCAATCACTTTCCACCACCTCAGAGTAAAAAGTCCAACAAGGACAAATTTTTAAGACTACGAAAAGAAAAACACACAAAGACAGTGACACCCTCCTTACAATTCAGAAAGATACGAATAAAAAAAAAAGAGAGACTAATGTTAACTTGCTGGTTTTGAACCCAGTACCATTCAAGCTCAAAGCTGGCTCAGTGACAAGCCCCTCCCACCCTCAACCGACATTTCTTTCTCATATCTCTCTTTAACAGACAGATTGGGTAGAAATCACATCATCTTGAGGGCAAATTATATAGTTAGCTACATACTAAAATCTGCAGCCGCAATCCTTATCTAAACATCCTGATGCGGAAAACCCAGTGATTATGTGTGCCACCCACATGTGCACCAGCCAGAAACCAAAAGACTTACAGCCAAAGGCTGGCATGAGTAACTAAAAGTGCTCCACACCCAACATATAAATTAATTTTAACAATTCCATTGTTAACTGTATTTGCTGTTTACAATTAACACTGTGCCTCACATCCCCTCAGATAAGAACAGAGAATAAATTTTTACTGCAAAGTCACACTTCTTTCACAAACACAGACAAACAGCAAAAAAACTGTCAAAAGCTGTTTTTACTCAAACAGTCTGTGATTCAGATGCATGCCAGCATGCATCGCAGGGGGAGGCTCTCAGAAGAGTGTCTGCAAGGAGGGAAGTGCGGCAATATCACTTCCTGTGTCTGTCTGCATGAGCGACTGCTGCTAACACTTTTCTAATATGCTTATTAATATTCACAGAGTCATCCTGTCCCTTGGCTGACGGCATGATGATGATGGCATTTCCTTGCGCACTGAGAGGTAGAAAGCAGCAGAACCAAGTCTAGCACTTTGTCCCACACCCTCTGACAAAACCGTCTCAAGTGCCCAAGTTGTGCTGAAATGTGCTGACAACAGGGAGCTCTATTGCAATAAGTTTAGCAATATTCCTCACATCCTACCCAGCATGCATTCCCTCATTAGTCTTCCTTAAAAAGAGGGCACTTGAAGAGTAAAGAAAGAGGGATTGAATTAAAAAACAGGGTAGAGCTTTGGGCTTAACACTTGGGTGCCCTGTCGGCACTTACAAAAATAGAAGAGGCCCCTGAGTGTGGGGTCCTAGAGGTGTGCCCCCTCAAGTCTGAATGAAAGTGTGTGCCAAGAGTGGGTATTCACCATGCATGGCAGGACTCTGCCACTCTTTGGGATTTCAAGGGTCTCTCTGATTTCTCTTTCTTTACAGATTCCCCCTGAAAGAAGCTTCAGTGGAGACTGCAGAGAAGCTGCTTGTAAACACTTTTGCAGTTGCTTTCTGAGCCTCATCAACAGGTCTGCTACCCACAAAAGTCCCTCTGGTTTAAATTAGATTGAGGTAAAAGTATGTGAGAGGGGCAAGATGAGCATGAATCTGTGTTTATCAGAAGTGGGTGGCTAGCCTAGGGTAAAGTGGATGTTTTTTTTTTTTTTTGGTGGTGGGGTGGGGGGGTGGTGTTTGCTGAATGCCCTCCTTTGTTGGGATCATATTATGTTTCCACCACAATACTTCTAAACCCTGCTTCATCAACTCCATTCATGTGTAACAATTCATGCAAATGGCCACACTGGCCTTTTTTTTCTAGAGGTAGGCCGGGGGAGGGATTCTTTTTTTATCAGCCTACCACCTAACCACCCTCTCAGATTATAATCCCTTCATACATCTTTACAGTCAGGCAACCCAAAGAGATAAGGATGGGGGCTGTGGGGCATTGGAAATCATACTGAAGGAAAAAAAAAAAACGGGAAACATGCAGAGCTGAAACATGTGTACAGGCTCCATTTCTGATTAGGCAACAAGAATTAACTATCTGAAGTAAACAGAGAATCTGAGAGCATAGAACAACCAGAGAAGACCAATAAAAGGCCTTTGACATAGAAAATAGTCTCAATCAAACCCAGATGGATGTTACTTCCATGGGGACACATGAGGTTTCACACACGTACACACAGACAGACAGACATGACATTTTGTAGAGTTGGCAAAATAACAAACTCACTGCTGACACACAAACAAACACACCCTCAAAAAAGATCCAGAGATGTAGCCAGAACAAGAGACTACTTCTTTCCAAATGAAAAATGCATGCTTTGGTTACCTCTGAAGGACAGTTTGTACTGTAAACACTAAATTATTGGGAGCGAAGCTTGTTTTCTGATGTCCTGGTTAGAGTTAAGGTTGGGTTGTGCCCTATGAATGGAAATCCTCACCGCTTGTGTATGTGTGTTTATGAGAGAGAGCGCGAGAAAAGATAGAAAATTTCAATAGCCTTTGACCCTCAGCAGGGAAAGAACAAAAAATTCCTCTCTTCGACCTGAATTCATGTTGAATCTATTTCCTGTTGAGCTGGTTAAAGGTGAATGAGATTGTATTTACAGTACAGGACAATAAAAGTGAGACAGGGAGGTGCTTCGCAGGCAAATAACGGCTTTATTGTCACCAGAGGCGTTTTGTTGTCACCGCTGGATGAGATCCAATTAGTAACAATATGGCAATGATGACCAAATACTGAGGGGCTTTTTTTAAGGGGGCGGCACTGATCCATGACATATAAGACGCCTGCCTGTTAATATTTAGGAAGATGCTTTCTTTAACTAGGACAACTTTCACTTTTGGGAACCCCTCAAGGATTCCCAGATCCACAACTCTGAAAGCAGCCCGCTTTGTGTGTGTGTGTGTGTGTTGGGGTCGGCTGTTGGTCTCCAGCTCCATGCTCAAGTACAGCATGACACGAGGAAGAACTCACCCTGGATGACGCTTTCCTCTTGTACTTGTTGGCGAAATCAAATTTCTCCTTGATCTCGTCCAGGAGCTGCTCCAGACGGGCTTTCTCTTCCTTCCCCGTGTAATCCTGGCCCAGGAGGATGTACGCCCTCCAGTTTGCCGAGTCGAAGCCCCAGTGGCAAGTCCTGTTCTCCTGCGCCTTGTGACTGTGAACCACAAACTTGTGGGTCGGGTACATGAGTCTGCAGTCCATGCACTGGATGCACGCTGCGTTGGGATTCGTGTACAACTCGGGCACGAACAAGCCCTTGCACTTGCCGAAGCACTCGTGGTAGACTTTGAAGCTCCTATCGGTCAGCTCCAGCTCTAGCGAGCCCCCGCTCAGCTCCTTCTTGCACCGTGGCGGGTAGGCGCCTCCGTAGATCAGGGCGTTGCAGAGCCGCTCGGCGTCCGTCTTGGTGATGAGGCCGCAGGACGGCGCCGAGAAGGGCAGGATCCCCATGACTTTGAGGATCTCCAGCTGATCCGCCGTGCACCGGGAGCAGTAGATGTGCAGCTCGTCGCACACGGAGTTGATCTGCTGCAGGGTGAAGTCCCGCAGGACCGTGTTGAGGATCTGCGGCAGGCACAGTCGCTTCTCCCCGCCGACCACGAAGCAAGAGATGGTCTCGCCCTCCAGCACGGTCTCGCACCTCTCAGTGGAGCGGTCAGACGGGATGAACAGCGGGCCCGGCATTACCGGCGGCGGCAGATGCTGCAGAACCGGCTCCGACTCCTTACCGTCTTTCTTAAAGAGGAGCTCATGTTGCCACCGGGCAGAGAAAGCCGCCGGTCCGCCCAGAGAGCTCATAGAGCTGAGGTGAAACTGTTTGAGAGTTTGTTGCAGTCCCGGATGAGGCTGGAAGCTCTGCCGACTTACAGTCTCCATGATTTTCCTGCAACTTTAGAAGCGTAAATCCTCCTTACCGTCGGCCGGGAATCACGAGTATCTATCCGCTCCTGAACCTTGTAAATCCACGTCGTTCCACAACTGACCGAAACGTCGAAGTGCTTCATCAAACATCCAGTAAAAAGTCCACAAGCTAGGTGACTTTTAAAATTTGGTCCCCCGCTGCAGCTCCTACTGAGAGAACACCGGACAGTACCTCCCTGCAGCGGGGCGCCGACTGTCCATATCCAACGAGCACAAGCTCTCCAAAACTCCGACAGAAGTGAAAAGTTCCGACCGTCGACTTCCAAGACTAAGCGGGGCGCAAAATGAAACAAGAGCGCGGCTCGGTTAAAAAAAAACTAGGTAAAGAAAAGAAAAGAAAAAACCTTATTTGAGTCTCTTTCCGCTGTTGAGTACTGCGGCAATCCACTCCGTCTGCCCCCGCAGTTCACTCTGACTGTATGGAGATGAGCAGTCTGAGAGCCAGCCTGCTCTCTCTCTCTCTCTCTCTCTTTCTCTCTGTCCCAGTCTATGGCGCTCCACCCGCCCGCCAGTGTGTTTGTGTGTCTGGCTCAGTCATTGAATCCCAGCCAGGAATGTGAGTGACTCTGCAGGCAGGCTGGGCTCTTCCAGGAACAAGCCGTCACCCCGTCACTCACCCCCCCCCCCCCCCCCCCCCCCCCCCCCACACACACACACACACGCACTATCCTGCAGAGAGCAAAGAGGAAGAAAAAGTCGAAGCATTCACTGAAAACTTTTTTTTTACAGCAATTTCTGCATAGGTGGCAAGTAACTAAATACACGTGATTTGAAGAAAATATTGTATTTCTTAATAATCTATGTTCACTAATTATTCGACAGCTGTAGGATAGTAGGTAAATGAAATTCACCCCAGGTTACAGCGTAGACATAACATGAACTGGCTCACATAAGTGGATGAGTTATGATTGACTTATGATTAATTTTGTCTACACAGAATTTTTTCAATGAATTATCATACAGTATATTTAAGCAAAGCCGCGATCTCACCTCAACTGACTTGCCTATTTTTTTAAACGATTTAAGTAACTCTTGTCATTTCTGAACAAAAGTTATACTTTTTTGCACGATTAAAACCATCGACGCTGCACTGAGGTGATGTGGCATTAGTATCACCACTGTTAACCCCTCAACCTATCATTGTTGTTATTGTTTTATATATACTTACGACTGTGTTTGAAATCGACACATTTTCAACATGTGACTGCAGATGTGTTGACGACGTCAAGAGACGGGTTCATTCACGAGCGCTTGTATTTACTGTCCTTCCCATGGGCATTCAGTATAGCAGAGGGAAAGGTGAAATAGCCAGGATGGGTTGTGTTTGGGTTTTTTCTGTTTTGTTGTTTGTTTGTTTTAGGGTTTTTTGTTTTTGTTTATTGAGTAAGGTGGGGAAGGGTGTTTTTTAGGGGGTTGGGTGCAAGACGAAACAAATTTCATTTTGGACGGGCAAACGCAAATTGCATGACTGACTGCGGTTTATTTATTTTCCCTCCTGCATGAATGTGTCAAAACTATTTGGCAAGTGGGGGTGAATAAACAAGTTGGACGTGTTGGTGACCTTGAGAGGCAATCCTGCTGATGAAGTTGTTTTTTTGTTTTTTTTGTTTTTTTTTTCACAGATCAGCTCATAAAAGAATTTGGTAGGCGATCAAAAGGTTGCATGCTCGAAAAAGAAACCTTTGTACCTCTACCAATATAAATCGTTGTTCCGATAAATCAACAGTACAGTGTATACCATGTAATTTGCTCAGTGAGCTTCATATGTTCGGTTAAATTCAGCTATAATACCAACATGACTGTTTTTGTGGAATTTTATCAAGGAAAGTTTAACAGCCCACTTATAGACCTCTACACATTTCTGACACATTATTTCTAAGTCTCGTTTTGAGAAAGGAAGAAGGAAGGCCGATGTAATATCCAAGCCAGTGCCTCAGCATTGGGAGGTCATGTGTCCAAGGCAGGTTCAAACTCCAGCAGTGACGGAATAGTTTGCTGTTCCTGTGGCGTCCCCTAGTCCAACACTGCTGTAACTGCAGCATGGATGCAGGGGGTGAGCTGGAGGACTCCTCCGCTACAGCAGTCTATAAGCTAAACCAAAGATTTCTGATTGTACGCGTGAAAGAAGTATGCTATGCTCAAATATAAATTCACATAAAAACAGTTGGAAAATTAGGCTTTCTGTGGAACTGTAATAATAACAACAGTAGCACAAAGAGTATATGCGGACACTCCAAAGACTGTCCAAATAACTTTTTTTTTTTTTAGTCTTTGTTTATTCACAATTTGATGAGTTCACTGACTTAAAGCTTAAAGCAAGTAGAAAGGTGTCCGGACTGGCTAAAGTGTAGTGAGTGAATTTGATCCATGCTACCTCTTAATGGTGATCTCATGTTTGATTATCTCAATGGATGTCAACAGTATCACCAACAGACAATTGAAAGCAATGGCATCTGTGAGGAGTGATGGTGACTAATGGAAGTTTTAGACTGGGACTGAGTTGTGGAAATTATCAACATGCTTTTTCCAAATGGTGTCTAGCAGGTACATGGCTTGATACTGTATTGTGCAAACTAAGTTCAATAAAGTTCTCTGAGAGTGTATTCCTATTTTATATAGTTTGTGAATGGATCTATTGCAATGTCTGGGTTCTTGCAGCCTCACAATCATTCCCTGGAATAAGGTCACATCACTTGTTAGCACTGACCTTCTTTTAAGGATATGACAGAAGTAATGCTGTGTTGTCAGTATCCTTCCAGAATATTGATAATGACTGCTAACTGACCAATTTAAATATTACAAATAGTGATAGTGCTAAATGCATTTCAGGTTTTGCTTTCTAGTGCCCCTAGATTGTTTACATCATGCTTAGTCTAGAGGCAGATGTCCATGTCTTTGTTGGCTATAAATCAGGTTTGTATATTATTAATGTGTGTTACGGCTGCAGAGCCATTGGCTATGTGTGTGATTGAGGCGATCCTGCCTGACCCTGTCTCTCTTTTCCCTCCAGTAGCGTGAGTGTCTGTCCCTCCCTCCACGCTTGCAGTGCTGCACAGCTTTAAGCCATCAAAATCAAGCTGGGTATAAAGGCTGAGCTGGAAGGGCAGGAGGACAGTCACCGGAGCAGATTGCGGATCATCAGATGTCTCCTGGGCTTTCGGTTTACTCTCCTAATGGAGAGGGTGACCATGTGACCTGTTTTACTTTGGGTAGCATCTTTAGTTTTCAGCCTACCTTTTTACTTCACTTTCAATTCTCTCCATTTTGATTGTTTTTGTTTTGTATTTGTTGTTTTTGCTGTAATTACCACAGTGTGGCTAATAAACCCTGATCTGGTTATCCTCCTTCCACCCTGCCATTTTTTTTATTTTGTTGGTCCCCTTCCCCCTGGACTACTTTGGGGACATAATGATGGGAAATTGTCAAATTTAGAGACTTTTGACTTAAATCCACCTGTCTGGACTTCTGGAACTTTGTGATATCAAAACAAAGCAATCATTTGTCTGAAATTTGCTACATTTCCTTTAAAGACTAGATCTGCATTTGGACCATATGGGACCACTGATCACTAGAGAAGATGTAAAACTACACAGAGGATTTTGGGTTCTAACAAAGACAAATTTATCTTATTGTATATCGAAAATTTAAAGATTAAATGACAGTTTTTGAACCAGTTCCAGATGGAGTTGGTGACCATGACGAAAACGTTGCACATGGGTTTGATTCAAACAGAAAACCTTAAAATATTGATATTGTGACGGACACCAGGGGCTATGCCTCTCACCCAGCAGGGCTGTGAGCCTGGGGCGTGGTTTACGTTCTATGGCTCTATTGTAAAGTTGTTCCTTTTTCAATTGTTTTTTGGTTGAGGATTAAAGAAGTTAAAACTCGCCTTCGTCTCCTGGTTTTTACTCATCCTGCCATATTGGTGACCCCGAATTGAACATGTTCGGAGCAGATGAAGAGTATGACTCTTTGTCCATGCCGCCGCGGCTGTGAAACTCCCGGAGTTCTAGCAGTGAGACCCGGCTTCGTGGTTCCAGCATGTTGAGGCGCTGTTCCAACAGCGTGGAATCACTATAGACGATTCCAAGTACTTTTTGGTCGTCGCTGCGCTGAACCAGCAGTCCACACGCACGGTCATACAGCTGTTGCGCGCCCCTCCGCAACACAGAAGATACGTCACCTCAAACCGCTTCTGCTCCGGAGGTACAGACTATCTGCCGCGAGCGGGCCACTCCGCGGCAGTGGATCTCATGGACAATATGCTGTCGCTGCTAGGATCGGACGAAGGTGGTATCCTTTTCCCGCACGTTTTCTGCGCCAGCTCCCGTCTCCGGTGCGCACGGCTCTGGCTAACTCACCGTCTCTGGCCGCCGGTGACTGCCGAGGTTTGGCTGAGGATGCCGATCGGGTCCTGCTAGCTACCAGACTGTTCGCTGTCCAGAGCCCCTGCCGACGATGTCGGTGGATGCGGATCCGGCCGTGATGGCTGGAGTGACTGCCCGGAGACGGCGCGGGAATGGCCTCTGCTTTTCAAACCAGCGGTTCGGTAGCATGGCTTGGCGCTCTCCACGCGCCTGGCGGGTGCCACATTTTTTTCAAAGGTGGACCTGTTGCGCGGCTATCACCAGGTTCTCGTGCACACAGAGGACGTGCCCAAGACCGCGGTGATCACACCGTTCAGGCTTTTTGAGTTCTTTGCGCATGCTTAGTTCACAACGGACAACGGGAAGTCAAACCCTGTTGCTGATTGTCTGTGGCTTGTGCTAGTGTGTCCTGTACACCTGGGGGGGAATTTTTCTGTGATGGCTGCCTACCAGCCTGGATATCCGGATGTCCTCGCCCTTAGGACAAGGCGCCGGCCTTAAACTAGAGGATACGGTGATGTAGGAGGGCAGCCCTGCCCCTCTCTGCAAAGTCTCCACTGGCCGTCCCCGCCCCGTCGT
Organism: Echeneis naucrates; assembly: GCF_900963305.1. Taxonomy (NCBI): domain Eukaryota; kingdom Metazoa; phylum Chordata; class Actinopteri; order Carangiformes; family Echeneidae; genus Echeneis; species Echeneis naucrates. The sequence continues at coordinate 20,089,727 of NC_042517.1, read as the reverse complement.
TCCGTTGACCTGACGCGTTGAGTTTTTCAAGTCGATACACTCTCTCTCACACCCTGGAGTTCGCGCATTGGTGAAGTTGGTCAGTTCCAAGTTCATCTGGCCTGGCCTCCGTAAAGATACCAAGGTGTGGGCGGATGTATGTGTGGCGTGCCAGCGTGCTAAGGTCCACCAGCACACTAAGTTGCCCCTTGAACCATTTCTGATCCCAGTTAGACGTTTCGACCACGTGTATGTGGACCTACTGGGCCCACTACGTCCTTCGCAGGGTTTTACGCACCTTCTCACAATGGTGGATGGGACCACCAAGTGGCCACCAAGGCCTCTGTGCTCCACGATGTCCTTGAATGTCGCATGGGTGTTTCTGTCCTTCTGGGTCGCCCGTTTCAGTACTCCGTCAGATATCACCTCAGACAGGGGCCCCCAGTTTGTGTCAGAGCTCTGGTCCTAGCTTGTGCAATCACTGGGTGTGAAGATGCAAAGCATGACCGCGTACCACCCTCAGGCTAATGGTTTGTGTGAGCGATTTCACCGGTCGCTTAAGGCAGCACTGCGTGCTTTGCTCTCAGATGGTATCTGGGTGGGCCGTTTACCTTGGGTTATGCTCAGGTGGCATTCAGCCCCTAAGGAGGACCTTGATGCTTCTCCCGCTGAGCTGGTTCTCGGCCAGCCGCTCTGCTTCCCTGGAGAATTTTTGCCTGGGGCCTCCACTCTCCGGCCTCATCCAGCCATTTATCCTTTTTTGTCAGACAACACTCGTGTACCAGGCCCCATTCACCAGTTTTCCGCGGTTGTTCGTACCTGCAGAGCTCATGTCGGCTCGGTTTGTTTTTGTAAGACATGAAGCTCAGCACTCGCCCCGTCGACCCCCATACGATGGCCCTTTTTGGGTTTTTGAGACAGGTTTTAAGAGTTTTGTGCTGGATATGGGGGAACGTAGGGAGCGTGTTACACTTGATAGGCTTAAACCAGTGCACTTAGTGGCAGACGAAGTTGTGTTTCCGGCCCAGGTTCCCTCTCAGGGTTGCCCTCCTTCCGGGCCCCCAGCATTGCCTTCACAGGATCAGCATTCTGCTGCTCAGCCAGTATTGGACTGTTTTTCTGCTGCTGTTTCGGCTGAGACAAGGCACAGCCATTATGGCAGGTTGCTCAAGTCTAAGACAGATTTCTTTTTCCAAGAGTCCCTTCTGGGTGTTTGGAGGTGGGGGGGGCTGTGTGGCGGACACCAGGGGCTATGCCTCTCACCCAGCAAGGCTGTGAGCCGGAGGCGCAGTTTACGTTCCCGGGCTCTATGGTAAAGTTGTTCCTGTTTCTGTTGTTTTTTGATTGAGGATTAAAGAAGTTAAATCTCGCCTTCGTCTCCTGGTTTTTCCTCATCCTGCCACAATATAAACATACCTGGTAAGAAAAGAAGACATTTATTCAACCTTCCACCATTATTATAAATGGATTAAGCTTCATGGTTCCAACCAAATATCCTTATTTTCAAAACAATAATCTAGGTGAGGACATGGCTAGCCTAGCTTTGCATTAGCCATTTTATTCCATTGTGTAAACAACAGTGAGAATGACTGGAACTATTTCCGGTTAGACAATAACAAGGTGCAGTGAATTTATGCTGCTTCCTGGTGTCTTTTGCTGATGGAAAGGTTGCCAGGTTTGGTACCATAAAACCAATGCCAACTGACTGTAGCCATCTGGCAATATAGCAGGAGACGCTGAACTGAAGCATTTGACACTAATGCTAAACAGACGAGATACAAAATGTTAAGCAGTGAGTTTTAGAGGTGTGTACTTTTGGAGTAGTCATTATGCTAAAATAGACAAATCCTGAGATGCTTGGTATTGTACCTACAGACATGAGCATCAACTCATCCTCACCTCACACCTCCTCCTACCAACTAATCCCAATTAAACCCAGATAAATCAAGTCTAATATTTCCACAGTATATTTTAACCCCAGTATGCACTGAGTACCTCCACATGAAGCATTAGCATGCAGTGATGATAGTTCCAGTTCTGGATTCACAGGGCTTGACTTTGTCGGATTCAGCTGGCAGATAAGTAGCCATTCCTGAGGGGGACCAGGGCCTTTGCTGGGCCCATTAGTCTGGCACCAAGCCATTCTTTCAGCCAACAGTGAGCTCTCACAGCTACAGGCTTGATGTGGGCCTACAGTACCACACTGACATACTCTATCAGTCTGTGTGTGTACATTAAGTGGCAATGGATACAAGTGGGATACAAAGCTTTTGCTTCCTTCAGGCTTCTCATTCTATCAGTGCCAAAGCTGCTAGACAGTATGGAGTGTATGCCAAACCTCAGTTTAATGATTCATAATGTTGCCAGCATTTTTCTGCATGAGGAAATTATGCTAGTCTTTTACTGGTAGTCTTTTTGTTTGTTGTTTGATGTGGTTTGCTACTCTTGACATTATTCTCCTGTATCCGGCACTTGTCTGTTACATCTTAATTTATGTTCACCATACACTAGGCTGTATGGCGAACACAAATACACAATTTGATGCTCATGGTAAACATAAAGGTTCAAATCTTCCCCTTCGCCATCACAGTGAACACTTTCATAATGTTTTTAGTGCATCATTTGATCATGGCTTTGCAATCAAAGTGCAAACAGAATTTCACAGCTGGGGCAAGAAATCAAGGTACCCTTTCTAGTTTCACACATTCAAAGACCAGGCCAGTCATTACATGAACAGGACAGAGTGGTGAACTTTCACTCCAAATGAACGTCTCTCCTGAAATGTCTCAAAAACAAACAAATTCAACTGCATCATCATTTAATTAGTCTGATTTAGGTCTGTTGGCTGGATGGCAACAGCAGATGTTTTAGCCCTGCCATATGCAAATTATATGGTATTGAACTTGGTCTCTGGAATAAGTTCAAACTGTGGTTGCTGATGTAAGTAAGATTAATAGTCAACTACTACAACTGTGACCAATACTACTAGAACGAATACTAATACTAGTAAACACATAAAGGGCCTAAACAACTGACAAGTCTAAAACAGAATTCCGAATGCATACAGCTTATGATGTGGTCCAGACATGTGCTAGGTTTCGGTTTGATCTTGTTCACTTTAGGCAGAGCAGTAGAGCCCATTTCCTGTGCTTTCAAGCTTTTGACTAAAATATGCTGAGAACATCTCAAATCCAGTTTCATATATAGTGTTAAACAGCTTCCTTTTCCTATGTACTTATGTGGTACTGGGGTGAAAAGTGAAAAAAAAAAAAAACAAATCTTTGGAAAACTCATAGTGTGCTTTCGTTGTCTAACTTGTGGCTTAAAGTTTATACAACATCAATATTGGGTGCATTTGAGATGGAGACAGATCACTGCTCAAAGGTTGCACTGAGATGACCAAGACAGAATTCCAAACCTGACTTGAAACAAGGCTGTAAAAAACAGAGAAGCCAACATTTGCAGTGAGCATGGAGGAAGTGCCATGTTGGCATATTTCTCCCAGGGTCAAAGAGAAGTAAGTATGAGTAAAGACGTTTTCAATTTGTTGAGGGTGACAGTCTCCCATGAATAGCTGAATGATTTTATCTGTAAGTTCTCAACACACTAAAGAGAAACTTCTAGGTGCTAAATCCTCCAAAACACTGGAGTGTGTAACTATTTTTTTTAAAACAGTTAAGGCTGCTGCTGCCTCACTTTTATTCTCCTCATCATCTTCACCATCACCATGGCAGCAGAACACAAAATAGTATCACGTGGGATGGGTGACATAACGTTTCTTTCCAGGCGCCGGATAGCTTTTTCCCAGGATAGCACTATGTACCACAGGCCTGGCCCACAGCTCTGCTTTTGTATTTCTTCCCGTCTGTGGTTGAGGTAGAACAAACTGATTGGCCAATGTCAGCATTTAAACAGCGGTCCTTCTGGAATATTCATCTAACAGGGCACTGTTTCCAGAAAAAAAAACAAAAAAACAATGCTCTTACCTTATTTCAAAGTGGCAGGTTTTCCCATAGTGCCATTTTCCATTCTTTTAAATAATGTTCTCCACTTTCCTTTCTTTTCTTTTCCTTCCATTCATTCCAGTTTTCCCTCATCTTTTTCCATTGCATAATTGTAGCCACTCTCCGTTGGTCCCTCTCTTCTGGCCAAAAGCTTAAAAGGCTCAGAAAGTCCCACCATTATTATGACTTTGACTTTCCACTTTATTTGTGTTCTAGCTGAACTAACAAATATTATCATTACAGTTAGCATTCTTGCATGATGTAACCTGCTTGAATGTGCACTGAGCAGAAGTCCGTATGCAAGACTGGCATAATATAAGTCTTGCTGATGATTGTGTGATATGAACAGTGGATCCTAAGAAGCTTTTTATCATGTTCTTTCTTTCTGGAATCTAACACCTTGATGAACTCCAACATCCATCTACCTTCCAGATGCGACTTTAGTTCATTTATTTTCTTTCCTTTCAATGACATGCATTGAGAACTTGGCTAGTTTTGCACATTGCAAAGTTCATTTTACTTGGTAACCTTTAGGTCTTTTTTATGTTGGAAAATACAACACACAGGACTAAGGACTTCATACGAATATTAAATTTCAATATAATTTTTAAAGCATTCTGCATGACTTCTGTGTTTTTATAATGAATTGTTCCGTGAGACAAATTCTGCTAAATGCTACAGAAAGTCCTGGGCGAACCTTTAAGAAATTAGCCAGCAGTCATTTTCCATTTGCAATGAACTGTGGCAGAGAGAGATTTGAACTAGTTGAACTGAATAAAATTGTGTTTTTAAAAGCTTTCTGCTGTATTATTAAAGATGTGGGCAGTTGAGTTCTGTAGAAAACTACCACCAACAGAGAGAATAATAGAAAAACATGTAGATTAAATTTAATTCAAATGCTTTGCAGTGTAGATTTTCATTTAGAACTCAAATATGACTTGAATTCTGACAGTGAAACTGTTTGTCAATGAGGCACGGACACTCTGGCATACATACTGTGACGCATCCCAGTAGTAAGAGTCATATTGTCAAACATGTCACTGATATTAACATCACATATATGCTTTCTACACACAGATGAAGATATTAACAAAGTAATATTTGTTCTTCAATTAAAAATATATATCAAAATGGAACAGGCATTGCTTCACCAAACATACACTAAAAAGATTTAATTATTGATCATGCTGAAAGTTGTTGCACACACTGATCTCCCAAACTGTGAATGTGGTCTCAGATGTTTGGTGCCTACTGTATATAAAGTTAACATGAACTTACATGATTTGTGATTGATATTTATATACTGGAGTATATTGGAGATGGCCATCTCTGGTCTGTGACTGATACAATACATGTTGCGATACACTTCCAAAGATCTATACATTAACAATACATGATCAGCAAATACAGGTGTTACACAATGATTGAACTTGTTTAAACTGTTGTCACCATAATTTAATTCAATACAGTGATTTTGTGCAATACAACAAAGCAAAAGAATGATGCAATGCAACAAGTCTAACTATTTATTTATGCGTTTAACACTAACATTTAACCTATCAGAAAGGTCTTTCGCATTGGCTTAAAAATGGAGAAAGAAAACTATTTGCTCTATTTCCTCCATCTGCAGCATCAGATTTTTTTGGATGGCTAGTCCCCAATATCAAATTATTGGGTGGGTAATATTTGCAATAATAAACAAATTAGAAATTTTTGATGCAAAGATGTAAAAACCAATGCATCTTGATTTCATTTCCACATTTCATGTATTCCCAGCCGCCCTATGACTGAACTTGCATTGTGTCTGTGCATGTCTGTGTGTTGATACAACTCATAACAATCATGAATAGTCTATTGCTAGATATAAAGTCAATACATAATATTATTCAGATTTATAATAGGTTTTATTTATAATTAGTTTTATATGTCATACTGATATAAATATGTGTAAACATTACATTTGCACTTGGGATAGCAGACTGGCTTTAATAAATGCTGCTGCAGGACATACAGAAATGAAAAGCATAGGTTGCTCAGTGGAGGAATAAGGTAGTGGACTTTATATCCACAGGTTTAGAACAGGTCTAACAAGAACCTATCAAGAACTATCTAGATTGAGTTTCATGACATGCTGGTTGAAAGGTCCTGGTTAAAACTCCAGCAACACTTGAGGTTTGGCTTCTGGCTTTCAGAGTGATCATCCTTCCTGACTGAAGTGTGCACACCAAACTCCCTCAAAGCATGATTTTCTACCATCTTTTGCTTCTTATTTTAGATTTAAGATTATTCAAGGCTTGCTTCAAGGCTTGTGCTTAAATGCACATTTTAATACCTTTGAGGAATTAATCATTTCTGGAGCTATGAACCCTCACAAAGTCATTAATTTTCCAGCTATTGGTTTATAGAATTGCATCCATACGGTGTACTTATACATACTTTAATAAACCTGTTGTACAGCACTACAATATGTTATTTAGCAAATTGCATGCATCCAAATAACAACTAATACAACGAAAAGAAACAACAACAACAAAAATAATAATGCAGATTAGCTAATACTATTAAATATCCAAAAATACACAGGATTACCTTTGCAGATTTTGAGTGACACTCTGGTCGGAACAAGTGCTTTAGTTAGTGTAATTTTGTTGTTTCTTTAATTCACGAACGAAAGAACAGCCAATAAATCATATTTCTTTACATATTTCATTTTGCAGGCGTCCACGGTAAACTGCTGGAGCGGTTTCAGTCGATCCCGCACAGTTGTAGTTTTTTTTCCTTCTTCTTCATTGTAACTGAAACATCTTATGGCTTTATTCTGGGGCCACTGTCCGCTGAACCAGAACGAGGGACTATTTTCATATCTCCATATTGAAGAGTACGTGGAGGCGCACGCGCAGGGAACCTCTATATTCTGATTGGATATAATCAGGTGACGTAAGGTGCCAGAAACAAGGAAGTCGAGGAGTTCCGATTAGCGCCAAATTTTGCAGCCGTTAAAGCAATTAAACGTCATGGATGAGAAATACCCAAAGTCCAAGCTAAAACGGAAGAAATCCTCTGCCGTAAAACTCCAGCGGGACGACCCGTTTAGGGACACAGTGGAGGAGAAGAGGTGGCGTCCAGCACTGTCTTCCAGCGATATGACGGCAGAGACCGAACGGTGGGTCCGCAGGTGGTAGCGCCATTAGTTTCTGGCTATTTCTCAAATGGCTTCTGTGACACGCAGATTTAACAGATTTCCAAGAGTAAATCAGGAGGCAGATCTTTTAGCTATCAGGCTCCTCTTCTATGGAACTAACTGTCAGTATCATAGTCTGGGGGGCGGACTCTACAACAGCTTTCATGATCAAGCTTAAAACATCCTTTAGGACAAAACTTACAGTTAAAAGATAAAGTTTAATCACTCTTTCTTTAGTCATGCTGCTTGGGCTGCACTGAGCACCACCTCCTCCGTGCATGTATATAACACACTAACTTTGTCTCTTCCTGCAGTCTGTTTTTTCCCTCTTGTCCTCTCTCTTCCTGTCCCCGTCCAACAGGTGCTGAATCATCTCTGCTCCATGATCTGCTCAGTACCTACTGCTGCAGGAGTTGCCTTTAGTTATCATTAACTGACACTATTAATCAGTCTGACTATCACTTCATCTGCTAAAAACCTTTTATACTTACTGCTATAAGTCACCAATGTACATTTAGTGGTACCAGGCATTAATCCCACTCTACGTCTATGTTTTTTCCTTGCATCTTTATTGTATTTTCTCTCCTGCTATCTCCTCTTCCCTCTTTCTCTCTCTCTCATTCATTTTCTCCCTCTCCATTTTTTTCTCCCTTCCTCTCTCTCTCTCACCCACCCATTGTGGGAATTTAAACTGGAGAGAAGAGATTAGAGATTTTGGGAAAATTCATGTGGGAACGTGCTGTTGGATGGCATAATAAAAGCACAGGAGAACAGGCACATTATTTATATTTCCAATTTGGAAAAAACTTCAAATTGATGCATAACATGGTTTGTAGGTCAGCAGTTCCTGCAGCTGCTTGGTGGAACAGACAGCAGCTGCCTGCAGTGGAGAGGTTGTGGGCATTCACACTGTTGTCTGCTCTGCCATGCCTGGAGAAGCACCATTGCGACCTGGTTCCTGAGTTTCCAGATCCTTCTACAAAGGTGTGTTGCCATTGGGTGAACCTTATTACACTGTTGTTGAAAGGAGTATGATGAAACTCAAAACAAGACTCACATCAGAGACACACATCAACATATACAGTTACACATCATACACATCTTTATAGGTTCAGGTATCCAGAAATAATAATACTTTGTAGTTAGATGCTTCAGGCTGAGAGGTGTGGATTAACACTACAATTGTGTGTTAATCCACACAGTTAAAACGGGTAAAACAGGTGACCGTTTACCAATCTCCATCTCATGACAACCCAAAACAAACACATCCTCTAATCAGTTTTGTGTCCTTATCCTAAGTTGTTGAATAGAAAGCATTGGCCTTTATTTTAGGCCTTTCTTCCTGACTCTCTCTCTTTGTCCTCTCTGTTGTCATTGTTTCATTTTGTGCCACAAACCATTCTGCTGCATTTAGTTCCTTAGAAAAGAAAATAGGTAATTACTGATGCTGTGTAATAGGTTTGGGCAAATCCCAGTCTCTGGTTTTGCCATGCTTACAGTTCAGACTAAGCACAAGCAGAGGAGTTCCTCTCTATCTTTACAGTTCTATCAAAAACTCATCTCTTCAGAGAATACCTCCTCTCTTTACTCCTTACAAAGCACTAACCTTTCAGTCCGCTTCCTTTGAAACAAACAACAAAAAGGCCATAAAGCCAAATCTGTTGCATCTTCACAACTAGCAACAACTGTGTTTACTGGACTTGCGTCTTTTAAATCATCTGTAGATAAATATATGGCTGCTGGAGAAATTTGAATACCATAATACTGTGTTCTGAGCAGCCCAATTAAAAACCTAAATTTCACAGAAACCATGAGAGAAACCAAATTGCGTAAGTTTGTACGGTGGACTGGGTTTGGGGTGTGGTTAAGTCAAGGATTGTGTTTCTTATAACACAAGTTTGAGAATTCCTGACGGCCAGTTTTAAGACTCAGTGTCTGAATACAAGCTGTGTGCATTTCTCTTTGAACTGAGCACTCTGCTATTATAATCAAAGAGGATACGGACATCTATCTTTAGGCTTTACGGGACCTTTACCTTTAAATGAATAGATAGTTGTTTGTCTTGCATTCATAAATCTTACAGTGTTGTATTTACAATCATTATTTGTGGTATCACTGTGCATTAAGAAGTATTATCCCTAGATAATGTTTATGGATTAACAAACTGGCACAAATTGTCTTCAATATAGTTGACCAAAAAGAGTGGCCTATATTGAGTTATCATTTATATTGCATTTTAGCTATAATGTACCTTCAGTTACCTGTCTTAATTTTTAGGAACAGTCTCTTCTTGTTTTTAAAAACCTTTCCACATCATTTCAGAGGCCTACAGCTCTGAAGTCAGATGAAGAGCAGTGGTGCGACCTTAGAAGAGAAGTTGCTCCATTCCCTGAACCCTCAGCTTTGTTTATTCCAGATCTTATAAGGCCCAGCTCCTCTCAGCAGGATCTATCAGCACAAACCTATCCAAAACACAACACAACAGCACACAGCACAGCGAACAGCGCACACGAACACAAAGCATCATACACAGCCGACAGACAGTTACCTTCTCACAGTAGGCAAAGTCCTGATGGCCAAACAGTATCCCTTCAAGGCCCCATCCAAAGACAAACAATGTTCTTTGACAGCTGTGAGGACGAATCATCGTCAGCAGGATGCTCAGCATTTAGAGGAGAAAAGAGTGTACAAAGAGGAGAGCATGACGAAGAAGCTGGACCAAGTAATGGTCCAGTTCACAGTAAGCAGTTGAAGTTTTTCAATGGCCTAGTATGTTCAAAGAGGAAGGATGGAAATGAAGAGAATGTTAAAGTAGATGGACCTAGACGAGAAGAGCGACTGCAGAGCTGCCCCATGTGCCTTCTGGTGTTCCCTGTTGGGTAAGAGATGCAACAGTTTCTTTTTTTTTTTTTTTTTTTCAAAAAAAAAACGGCAGTAATGTAAATATTCTTCCATTAATTTTTAGCCACACTGACTAGCTTGGATTTTGAAATAAATAGAAAGATACAGCATGCTGCTGGTTTAATCAGTGTCTGATCTGAAATAGGCTCTCGCTCTCTCTCTCTCTCTCTCTCTCTCTCTCTCTCTATATATATATATATATATATATATATATATATATATATACATACATACATACATACATACATACATACAGACAGAGACACACACACTAACTTTCAGTATTAGAAATGTATCTCCTAGTTCATGTCTCTCCAGGTTCACCCAGATGGACTGTGATGGCCACCTGGCCCAGTGTCTGTCAGAGATGAATGTGGATATGACCTGGTGAGCCCACAGGATGCTGCACTGGCTGCTGTCCATGAGCTGTGTGCACCCCAGATGCCCCGAACCTTCCAGGATCGCCTTGTATGGAGGACACACCCAGAGAGCAGCTTGCACAGAAACAGCAAGGTTCACTTTTCTGGCTGTACACTGACAAAAAACGCTCCTGTGTTATGGAAGAGACATGCGCACATGGATGACAACCCGGCTGCCGTTTTTCTGTTCACTCTCGTCAGACACTAGATCCCACATCTGGCTCTAATCTAGTCTGGCCACTTGTCCTCGGGTCTTTGATTCCAGCTGGTGAAGAGGATGTCCAAACTGAAATGACTTCCAACCAGCCTCCCCTCTGGGAAATGAAAGGGCAAACTTCACACAGAGCTGCTTTTTAAACCTATTACACCAATTTATTTTCTCAGACAAATGAACTTTACTATTATACAATCATTCACTCAGTTGAAGCCCAAAAATTTAAACAACCTGCTCTTCATCTGTTCCGATGTTGTCAATCATTTCAGGTTTTCTCTTCCCTGCAAGGCCTGAGCTCAATAACAGAGCCAAATCAGTTGTCACAAGAACAAGCTGGGTTAGCTGTTGTTGTTGTTGTTTTGAGCTAGTTAGTCTAACCATGAGAATGATAAAGACCTTCAAGGGTCAGGGTTAGACATTTTAAAACATTTTTGACTAACAAGATTTTTGATGAATGTTCTGTTTGTTCTCAAGACTCTGATAAACAGTGTTATTACACTATCGGAGGAAAAATAGCCACACATTTCTCTAAAAATATATTCAAACCAGTGGTTTTTCTAATTGACTTCCTCCTGATGTGCTTGGGAAGACACACACTGCACAGTTTTTCCCCTACCATTATATTAGGGGGGGGCGCCGTGCCCTCCCAACAGGACCCCCCCTGCACCCCAGAAGGTCAAGTTAATTTAATATAATTTAATTTTCTATATAGTGCCAGATCACAACAGACATCATTTAAGGTTAATTTCCTTTAGAAAATGTCTATAGCTACCTTGTGCTCTTATTGAAGAACAGAGTCCTATGTTATTTATTTTATTGACGTGACACAATGTCATTTGTGTCTCTCAATGTTCGCACACTTCTCCTCTTTGCTCTGTATCACACACAGTGGAGTTCCACCTCGATGTGCACACACAGGAGAGCAGACCCCTGCCAGCGAGTATCGAAAAAGCTGCAATCCTAGGCCACTCGCCTTTATCCAGCCCCTGAGCTGATGAAACCCACCAAACACTGCAGAGTTTGAATATAAATTTTTTGGAAACAGTTCAAGTTTATTTTCACTGTATGGATTACATGTTAAACTACACATAAAATGGTTTCAGTGGATGAATACTAACTGGCGTTTCCACTCACTCACTATGAATGTGCTTAGTGGTAATCAGAGGAGAGTGAGACCCGAACTGAAACATCAGCAATGATTTTTTTTTTTTTGCTGTAAACTGCAAAAAAGAAGGACTATGTTCACGAAAAACCAGTATCATTTTAATAATTATACATATTTACAAAGATGCAGAGAAGCACAATGCAGTCCCACAGCAGTCTGTTGAAACAAAAACTGTGAATTCATTCATGGAGTTTTTGAGCAAAATCCTGTTTATCTCCGGCCTTCACCTGTCTGTGTTGTTTCCAGAACTACAGTTCATCCATTGGTCCCATAATAAAAAAACAAATCATTAGATCTTGTATGAAAAAAAAAAAAAAATCCCCAAAACAATTCATTATGTTTTTATTTTACTGCCAAGTAGGTGTTGTTTAGGGGTGTTGGAGGACGAATCTTCCTTGAACGGTGAAGTGATTTCTTCAAGTGTGTGTGCGTGTGTGCGCGCGTGTGCGTGCGCTGAGCTGAGCTGTTTGGTGACTGTGGCACTGCCCCATTATCTCTCTCTTCTCTGTTCTTTGCCAGTCTGTGAAGGCCCTGGAGCTAATTGAGACCCTTTGACTCAGGATCATCTCATAAATCCTATTAGTGGTTATCAAATTAGCTCGGGTCAGATTTCATCAAATAATTCCCAGCCAATAGGGCGCGAGCTTCCCTCCTTCCTAGAACGTGCACAGACGTGGGGATCAACGATGCCCGTGTAAGAGGCCGGTTTGATCCATACTGATCTTTGTAATTCAAACATGTTGTGCCTTTTAACAGCAAAAGAGTCCTACACTGGTTTAAAAAGACACTTACTGCACATGAAGTTTAACAGCCTCATATTTATGGCTTCTTATTGTTGTCTGCACCGTCATCTGGTGAGATTAAGGATGATTTAGAAGTGAGCTGACCTACATGTGTTAGGCTTTACATCAGGCAGGAGAAAAAGAACAGTTCAAAGGGCAAAACAGTTTAAGGAACATGAATATCTTTAAGCCCTGTTTCCAACACTGTCCTTGGTGTGGCCCATGTGTAGGTTCTGTTGCTAGGTGACATCTAATGGTCATAGTAATGATGCCATAAGCAAAGGGAAAGTGCAGTGACGTAGTTTATACAGTAACAAAAGTCCACTTTCAGGAGGAAGGTGGGCTGGATGGATTGGTCAGTAATATGACACAGGAGAGCTGCGTTCAATTGCCACGTGGAGGTAACAGCTAATGTTGTTTCTACAAAGTTAGCCATGTTAGACAAAGAAATCAAAAAAGCACCTGGTGTCTGCTTAATTTTAACAGTTTTCAGAGCTTCAGATAAATTTGTTTGTGCTGAGTTATCAGATGTCGGTACAGTCCAAAGACAGATGCACACACCTATCTTTGTTGTTTGCCATCTGATGATGCAACCAGGAGCTTCCTAACATGTCAGTTAGACCCTGTGATGGCTGGGGAGAACAGACCGGAAGAATTAAGGACAGCTGTGAGATCCCACCCCTGACTCTGGGCTTTCCCTGATTGGTTAAAAGGGGGAGGCTCACTATGGTGGTTCCATTCATAAAAATCTATTTTTAGAGGTGTCTGGAAATCATGACAAAAGATTTCTTAGACCAGTGTTTCTCACATTTTTTCAAACCAAAGACCACTTAGCCACTAAAATAAAACTCACGGACCACCGAACTTGCGTGAAAAAAGTATGGAAATTCCCCCCCCATCCCCATTTTATATCTGTATTGGCTGGCTCAGTGATTCCCAACTGCTGTGCACATAAGCACGCCACGAGAAACCACTAGGTGCCCTACGGAAGATCACCCAACTTCACCTGGCCGGTGCTCCAAGGCTTTTAGGTGAAACTGGACAATCCTCCATGGCACACCCATGCGTTGCAACACAGTGGCTGGGAATCACTGGGCTAGCTAAGTGACTAAATTGAAAATGTGAGCGAAGAGGCCAGTGATCTGGAACCAAACCTGGGTTTCAGATTAGTAGTGCATGTGTCTTAACCACAAGAAGCACAGCTTGAGCCTCATGAGGTGCAATGTCATATGCACTGCTTTTTATGTGGCTGAACACAGTACAAACCTCAGTCATGTGAGGACATTCTAATAAAACTTTTCCTGTTGCATCCTTTGTGTTGGAGGTCTCTGACACTCTTAATTGAACTGTTCTTCAGCCATCTAAACTGCACAGCAGGCTCTGTGGTATATGAAACAGGAGATTTTAAAATGTTTACTTACACACTGCACTTTGAGAGGCTTCTATTGTTCTCTTGGTAGAATTAGCTCTTGCATTTGTTGGGTCGAAATGTCAAAGAAACGTGCGCGATACCAGGAATAAAATAAATGTTTTACTAATAATAGTGACATGAAGTTTCTTTGTGAATAAAGTCCAAATAAGCAGAAACATCAGGTCTACTCTGGGGTTTCTGTCATGTGCCTTTAAGGAAAAAAAAGTTTTCTATTCTTGACAACTGTATGGATGTAATAATTCAGCAGCACTGCCTTATGATACAGTCTCTAATGCAACGTTGTGTGCCAGTGCTGATGGCTGCTGACTTTTATGACTAAAGGAGCAATCTTACACTCAGCTTTTGTTGCACCATGTAAAGCCAGCCTCAGTGTGGAGATGGAAACACACAATGTTCCCAAAATAGAAATGGAGACACGTTTCCACAAAGCAGGACCAAATGGTCACACAAGACTGTTGACCAGTCGCAGATGGTCACGCAGTGGCAGCTGGTGTGGAAGAATCCAAGCTCGGCCAGCAAGCCTGTGCACACTGTGAAGGCTGGAGCCAACAGACCGGATATCGTGCTGGCAGAGAGCGTGGCGTGACTGCTCTACACCTCCGTACCAGGTTTCTATACTCCATACAAGTGTGGGTGCTGTCTGACAGAGGATGTTTGTGAATGATAGTTTGGTTTTGAACATCGCACTTCGCCTTCCAGCTTTTAATTACATGCTGCTTTTGTGAATCATAATTGGTTCTGCATTGATTATTGGAAATGATCGATAAACGGTTTGGGCCAACCCTGAGGAGAGTCTGGTCATGGCTTCAGTTGGTCTTCACCTACTGAGTCCTTCATGGGCAAGACAGGTTCAATAAGAGATAAGTGCATTCAGAGACAAGGTCATTAATTTGATCTTTGAGGCACTTCTTAAATAAAAAGCCGTCTCCTACTTAGCTTATTTTTCCCCCTCAGTTTGGGAAAATCATGAAAGATACCAAAAAGCGAAGTTCGGACATTACAGACGAAAATGTGCCACTTGCATCAATAAAAAGGCATCATCAATTTTGGATTCACTACCTACAATATTATACACAATAATAACTTATTTTGTTCCTTTGACATTGTACATTCTTCTTTAGTGTGAGGAATTGCTCCCTCCCTCTACAAGATAGAAAAAAAAAATATGAACTGTCATATTCATCCAGGGACGTGAGTCAGGTTGAGGTGTGTTCATGATGGCAGGCACAGAATTAACAAAAGCTCTCTGTTCAAATGACAAAGCCAGTCATGCTTTCACATGAGGATGGACATTCTGACGGGAGAGGGGCATGATAATGAGGGAGAGAGATCAAAAGAAGAGGGGAAGACAATGCATGGACTGGGAATATTCATATAGTTCAGTGTCTTTAGTTTCCTTGCCGATACCAAGAAAACAGAGTTTGGTACCCTGACAAAACAATCAGGATCATCCAGGAGGGAAACTTTTCTTTCTATGAGTCCGCAGACAGAGTTCATCCTCCATGTTGTCCTTTACTCCTCCTACTGATTGCCTTTTAGAGTTGGCTTACAAGTGGTTTTTGGCTGAGATGGCAGCTTGGACAGACAGTAGGTGGGCGAAGGAGGAGGCTTGTCTCTCCTTCATACAGACTCTTCTGTGGATAGCAGCAGGGGGTTGATGTATTCAAATCCTTCGAACTCTGACTGGTCTATTCTCTTGATGACGTCCCTGAGGAGGAGGTGGGGTGCAGAGAAAAATCAGAGAATCAGAGATGGTGTTTCATCACAGACCCACAGCACAATGCTACCAACAACAACACCCAGATCAGGTTGTGAACAAAGATGGGGGCAGAGAGACTTTGCTGCTCCGTTTCATGTTTGTTAATCAAAGCAAATCCATGTCTCTTCATCCTATCTGTACTTCCACCACAGTTCTTTTACCCCACTGCACTTAAAACACCAATATATTTTTTTTGCATATACTTGTTACCCTGAATATGTGGATCAGATCCCCTCTTCTGATTGGCACTCTGATTTCAGGGAATAACCTGAGCGAGAGATATAAGTCTATACTAAAACGTTTTCTGGTTATTAAAGCCACAAATATGTATTTTTATAGATGGAAACATTCGAAGGAAACAGAAGAAGCATACAATTTCGACCATTCAGGATCCTTTTACTTCACCCACCATTTTATTGCAATGTAAATGGTTTGAATTGAATTCACATATGCTAAATGTCACATCCCTCTTAAGTACAACAACAACAAATGTCACTGTTTTTGTTGGTACCTGTTGCTATTGCTCTGTAAAAGGCCTGAATCCCTTTTCCAGCTGGAAACCTCCATGTGTTCTAATCAGATTCTGTCAGTAGGAATCCTTCCAACAATGAACACTGAAACATGGTGTCACTTCACACATGATGTCCAGTGAGACAGGAGGAACATAGTGTGGAGTAATCAGTGGAAAATGCAAACATCTCCTTTTGTTTCCTGACTCTGCTGCTTCCATTAACAAAAAGCCATAATCACAGGTAAACTGAGCGGAACTACAGAACCAGTGGGCGGCTGGGTGAAAATAAATGTACTCCCTTAGCAACACTTCTTCTCCTGCAGCAACAGACTATTTAATCATCTATGTGTGTGTGTGTGTGTGTGATGAGGAACTAAAGCCCAAAAAGGAGGCCTCTCGCTGTGAAAAGCTGAGAGGCTTTCTCACTGCAGACCCTGAGCACGGGGCTTTGAAGTGAAAATAAAAGGTACATTTTCTGGACTTTCCCCTGCTCTATCAGGTGGGTGGGGGTCTCACTTTTGGGACCACCAACAGTGTCGAACAGGTTGCAGATCCCACCCACACTGAGTGAAGTTACGGGTGAATATAACAGTAGACCATTAGTTTGCTGACCAGCATACTGATGAAGTGAAACCTTTCTCCTCTATCTGATCTCATGTGACGTGCTCTCACTGTGGAGTCAGTCAACCACTGATACAACAATTACATTTGGAGAATGGTGTTTTTCTATTTTGGAGTTTCTGGTGAGCACAGAGAGGCAAAGAGAGACCACATAAAAGAGAGGGTGTAAGGTTTGGGAGTTCACCAAAATAAACTGTATTTCCAACCAATATAAATGTTACCCTAGCCTTGGAATACTTGAAAGCATTACCAAATACAGAATGAAGAGGAAAAAATGAGGAGGGCTCAGAGGAGGGGATTGCGGAGGGGTGGGGTGTGAAGTAAGAGTGAGCACATGGTTGAGAGGCATGAGCATGACCCAAATCAGACACAAACATATTTAGCTACCAAGACAATAAAAAAAAGGCAAAGAATGATTACAAAAAGAAGACTAATTAAAATGAAAGAAAAAAAAAACAACCCAGATTATGTCATAGAAGATGGACAAAGTTGACCTGCAGATCAGCAGCAGTTCCTTCTGTTTCCCACAATACTCCACGTTCAGATGCTGATTAAGCTGCCTCGTCAGTTTTGTTGTAATTAAAAGTACATTGTACTCTTTCATGAAAAAAGATGGGAATTTAAACTCATGTGCAGTCCACTGAGGATTAGACAATCAACTGCAACAAAACATCTTTGGTTTTGTTCTGAGGAAGGATTAAAATTTAATGTTGACCATCTGAATTCTTTCACTACTCTTTATCATCTTCTGCAAGGAAATAGCCCTGTTATTGTTCACCCATATTTTACTTCCCATGAAAGTCACCTATCATTTTATTGAATTTGATTTTAAAATATTATCACTTAATAGATGACTTGTTTCAACTGCCTTTTAGATAGTTAGTTTGTAAATTGATTCCATTGATTTGATTCCATTCCTGTGTGATTTTATGACTCTTCTTTATTTTCCAAAATCTCCTAATATTCTAAATTTTAATTTATTTGAGTAGTCCTTTTCTTTTTAGCTCATCAGTCTGTGACTTCAAACTGCACTCAACTGTATTAAAATAAAGTTTGGTTGATTAAATTTTTTGAATAATGTTATATTAGTAAAGTTAATACCTTCCAACTAGAATTCAATTTTTTTCTTTTTATCCTTTCAACCTATGTACATATGCATTTTGGAAAATGAAGTGTGCTGTTCAGCAGTTCCTGGCTGGATAAACAGTTAAACTCTGGGCAGCACAGCGGCATATTGGTTCGGGCTGTTGCCCCACAATAAGAAGGTCGTGGGTTCGGTTGCCGGCCTCTGACCTTTCTGTGGGTGGGTTTCCTCCCACCGTCCTAAGACATTATATTTCGGTAATCTGGTGACTCCTAAAATTGTCTGAAGGTGTGAGTGTGAGTGGTTGTTGGTCTCTGTTTGTCTCTGTGTGTTGGCCCTGTGATGGACTGGCGACCTGTCCAGGGTAACCCTGCCCTCGCCCGGAACGCTGGCTGGGATTGATTCCAGCACCCCCTGTGACTCAGAAATGGAAAAGTGGTAAAAGATGGAGGAATGGATAAATTCTGAGGACAAGAGTCGTCTATAAAGGGCTATAAGTATGTTAATGAAAATAAATTTGTAGAAAACGTAAATCTAAAAATATCACACGTGTGTTTAAATGGAACTGCATCTGCAATGGCTGCAATCAGTCCAAGAAGGTTTGAAGAAGCTTCTCTTGATGCTACTGCTGCGACTCTGCATTGTGCTTATTTTAGGACAAAACAATAACCAACTTGTCATTAGCATAAGGGTGTTACACCTTTTTTCTCTCAACTCAAACACAATCTCTGCCTCACGTCTTACACTCTGCTCCCACACCTCCAACAGCGAAAGCTCAAGTTTTCATAGGTGGAAACCATATTAGTGGTATGGAGTATAAACATTCTGCCTGTGATGCTAAAGCAGAGTATGCCATTGTTTCCCAACTATCATCCAGAAAAAATTTGAATCTAACTGTGGGTGTGGTAGATGACCGAAATGCTCCCATGAATAACGCCAGTAGTTACATCCATTCTGAACAATGTTTCTAGCGTAGCAACTGTCAGAACTCAAAGCTGGAAAAGGACTGAAATGCATGACACCAGATGGGAATAATCAAAGGTCAATATCATTTACTCAAACCAAGTCGGTACACTTGGTGTTTGGTGTAAGAGCGGTCAGATCAGGCAGAGGTATCCAAAAAGTACAAGGAAGTGAAGGGGAGTACAGAGACACAGCTGGGGAGAAACAATGAGGGAGCAGGTGTGCATATGACAAGGACCTGAAACAGAGATGAGGGTTTGGAACATTTCAAAATAAAACAGGAAGGACAAGATGAGTGAACGAAACAACATTTAACTAAGGACCAGACACAACAACAACTGTTGCACAAGTGATTTGGACATGGCCTTAATCCATTTAGGCAACACATACATGACTGAATGAATTTATTAATTAGCCCAAATAGATCCATGATGCTGAGATAAAAAATGTGTTCTCCAGAGAGATAGGGCCATAGCATGGTCCTAACCAGGTTAGAAGATATAATGATGCTTCCCTGGGCCGTGGCTCTGGCAAAACTACCCCCTCCCAATACCACGTTGACAAGGGCCCACAGCAATCCTGGCTTTTAATGTTGCAATGTAGATCTCTAACAGAGAGGGTTTACCCCTTTCTCTCTCTCTGCACAACTCTCACTTTTCTTTCTTCGTGTGCCAAGCTCATCACAAATGGGAACGATTGGAGACTGGAGAGCTTTTTTGCATCACCCCCTCCCTGCAGGAGTGGGCGAAGTCAGCCCCTCTCCTTGGTAACAGAGGGAAAAGAAAGGGATGAGGAGATAAAATGTGAGACGGAGGGAGGAGGTGTACGTCTTCTTTTGATGTGCTGTAGTGTTTGATGCCAGGTTCATATCTCCACTACTGAATTGAATTGAATTGGCATTGTGTTCCCCACCTCGCTCTCCCACTGCCTCTCCTTTCTACCATCACCCAACATCCTCCACAATTGCCTCCCCAAAAGTCTGTCAGTGGTTCTCATTGTTGAATCCTGTCACAAATGAACTTCAGAGCCGTCTCACTGTACACCCTTAATGAGCTGCGGGTTCCACCCACACCAGGCTGGTTTGAAGATAGACAGCGTCTATCTAGGATGAAGCCGTGATGTGCGGCACCTTCAGATGGCAGGAGAGCCACATTACTTACCCAAACACATCTGTCATGGGTGCAGAACGTGATGGGCATTTAATAAGGCTTCAATTAACACCAGCAGCTCCTGTTCCTGCATGACCCTGCTATTTAATGATGGTGTAGTTATTTCTATGCATGTTCAGAAGTCACACTGGCAGAGAAAATCCATGATAGCACCCCTGTCAGTCTCCACCTAGCTGGTGGAGTGCAGAACTGACTTTGACAGCTTGAATATCCCATTATATTTTGGAGGGTATCCTGACTGCAGAATACGGGCAGGTGGCCCTAACCCAAATAGGTGAGCAGCAGAAAAGTTTTTTCAAAGTCTAACAATATCTGCTGCTCCAGTGAAAAGGGTGGGAGTCTGCTTTGGTTTGGTACCTCTCTGATTTTACAACTGGCCATGAAGAAAAGGACTTTTCTCTCATGTTGTCAGTTTTCTTTCCTCAAACAAGCACTTCTGTTACTTTTCTTGTGCACAATGAAGTGCAATTGTGATTTCTTTCTCAGAAAACTCATAAAAAAATATATCAACGGGGTGCTTGAAGCTACAAGACGCTGTGGGAAACAGCAGAGATGGTTCCTTCCTGATCCTAATTCCAACTTTTTTTAAGTCATGGTTAGCTGCTACGAACAGATTTGGTAAAGGGGTGTTTAAAGAAAAACAAGATGAACAGATATTTGCCACTAACACTGTCTGGATGTGGTGTGATATGCTGTTGATGTGAGGCTAAAGGTTAAAGTTAAGCTGCAGGAATCCATACAATCTTTCCTTTCATGATTTCATCTGACTGTGGATCATGACAAAAAACACTCCCAACGCTATTATCAGAATCTGAACATCTCTAGCGGAGGGCTCACAAGAGATTGACCGAGTCAATCACTGCAGACTACTTCAGTAACTATCCGTGGGTCCACAGGGAGAACGTCCCACTTCTCTGCTCATTTCAGGATTAGCTCCAGATTCTGAAGGGGCATGGCCAACATCACTTTTAGTTCTGCTTCTGCTTTTAAGTGAGGGAGGGAGGGGGATATAACCAACAAAAGAATTGCAGGAAAAGCACAATTGTTGGAGCCTGAAAAAAAATCAATCCAGCATTAAAATGTTGTCTAACACAAGCCTGGTAATATTTACTGGCAGGCCCTGCTAAAGCCTTATGGAATCCACTTTGTGTCGGCACAAAGGAAAAGAGGCAGTGATTGTGTTTTCATGTAGCGAATTCAGACAGTCCACAGCAAAGGCTGTGCCATGTCTGTTGTTGTGCCAGATCCCTACTCTTAAAAAAGGAGTTCCTGTCAGATCCTGAAGGCTGCATGTTTGAATTAATCAGAAAAATGTCCCTGATGGATAAAGACAACAGTATTGGGAATTCACAGGGGGCAGATGTGCAGGGAGTTTTCTTCTTTACTGGATGCAGAAGTCCTCTGGGAGGAAGGCATATTACACACTGTTTGTGTAAAAATAACTGTTCTCTTTCAGGCTCCGTTTGATCATGGCCTTCACACCTGCCTAATGCAATTACAGTCCTGCTGCAGTGTGACACTCGAAAATACACAGATGACAAATATCAATGCAACACTTTTCTTTTTGCTCCCTTTTTTATGAGTTGATATTAAAGATCACACAAATGGTTCACAATAGCTTTCAATCTGAGTTAGCGAAAAGTTCTCCTGCTGTGCTCATCCCTCCACCTGACATGATGCACAATGACACTGGTCACAGTGAAAGCATGCTTTAAGAATGTGTAATTTTATTTCGGAAAAAAGTATTTATGAGGGACAGGGCTGTGGATTCCACAGATGTGCAGCTTTTTTTAGACAGGAGAAAGGCACGGTTAAGAAAGCCTGTGGCCATGATTTGCCTCATGCAGAGCGACACACCTCCCATACGCAGTTGATCAGATGGTTGGC
Organism: Echeneis naucrates; assembly: GCF_900963305.1. Lineage (NCBI taxonomy): Eukaryota > Metazoa > Chordata > Actinopteri > Carangiformes > Echeneidae > Echeneis > Echeneis naucrates. Next base: position 20,067,656 of record NC_042517.1, on the reverse strand, counting down.
TGTGCCCTGTGGAGTTTTGGACTGCTCCTCTTCAGTGGCTGTGTTCAGTGGCTTCAGTGGCTGTGTGAAGTTGCTGGACATTGGCAGGAAGTGGAACACGCTGTCGTACACACAGATCCAGAGTGTCCCACATGCTCAGTTGGTGACATGTCTGGTGACAATGCACACCATGCAAGGACTGGGATGTTGGAAGCTTCCAGGAGTTTTATACAAGAGGAGGCGATGGCAGCAGATGAATAGTGCGACAATGGACTCGTCATGCTTCCTTAGTGTCTTTTGTGTTTCTAGAAAGAAATCTCACATCTTTTAACTCAACTAAATAATAAATAAAAACATTGTATTTCTGTTAAGGAGACAGTATTGAAGGGAGAAGGAAAAGCAGAACTAACTGAAATTTAATCTTGTAAACAGGGCACTGTTGCTCCACAATAAGAAGGTTGCAGGTTCAGTTCCTGGCCTGCGTCCTTTCTGTGCGGAGTTTGCATGTTCTTCCTGTGTCTGCGTGGGTTTCCTCTGGATACTCCAGTTTCCTCCCACCGTCAAGACATGCATGTATAGGTTAACTGGAGAATCTAAATTGACAATAGGTGTGAATGTGAGCGTGAGTGGTTGTTTGTCTCTGTTTATCCTTGTATGTTGGCCCTGTGATGGACTGGCGACCTGTCCAGGGTGTACCCCGCCCCTCGCCCTGATGTGAGCTGGGATTGGCTCCAGCAGCCCTCCGACCCGGATACAGATAAAGATGAGTGAGTGAGTGAGTGATTGTTTTTCCAGTGGATGTAAACTTGTGACACCCACTAACAATGTCAATGGTCCAATACAGTCCGTGCAACATCTGTGTGGGCTGTGGACTTCACATCAGAAGCTTACACAGTTTATACCACTGGCTGCCAAGACTGTTGCTTGGCCCCATCTGTTAAAAAATCTGAGGTGACAACACCATCACCACAAGTGGACTCTTGACACACAGACAGTCCATCTCTTCTCTTTAGCTTGGGTGGACATGGCAGTAAGAGCACAGGAACTTATGAAAGGAATAAAATGTAGTATTGAACGCAGTGGTTCCCAACCTGTGGTTTGAGGACCGCCGGTGTGCCTGCTGAGGTATAATAAATGGAGCAACCACTCAATTGAAAAACTGCACAATTTGTACGTTCATTTAAAAATAAACTACAGTCAGAGAGATAAATAAAGAATGTACGGCAAAAACTGGAGAATAATCAAATGAAATTAGAATTAAAAGACAACAGTGAAGAGACCACTTCCAACCTTAAGAAAATCTGTGCAAAGTTAATATCCATCTATCAGTTGTACCGGGTGGTGGCACCAAAGTAAAGTATACGTCTTTAAACTGTAGGAAGAAGGCAGCGTCCCTGCCCCTCCCTACGTGGAGAAGGAGACCACTCCTGGGGTTTGATACCAGACCAACCATTGTGATATTGTGAACGAAAAAATAACATGTAGATGTTGTCAATGCCAGTGAATGCTCATGTATGCATCATGTAGGATATAGCTACTTATTACCTCTCAGTCTCCAGTCAACTCATGCCCATTTATGTCGATTCATTTCATTTCACTGTCAGCATCAACCAGCAGACACTTGAAATTTGTTTGACTTATGGAGTTTGTCATGGTGATAATTATGTAGAAGTTTGAAAAGCCACAGAACAAGTGTTGCAACACTAAAAACAAATCTTGGACAAATTTCAGCCAACGCATCATCATCAAGCATGAAAGAGTGACAGAAGGAAGAGGGCACTGAATTGTTCACATGAACTTAACTTTGCTGATGGCAGTGATGCGACTGGAGAAAGCTGTACTCACTCATCATCTGGTGTTAGCTGCACTGGTTCATTCGTAAACTGCGTGTCGAAGTTTTCAAGGCCGTATTCATCAGAGATTTGAGGTTTGAAGGGTGGTGTCACCTCCTTCTTCTCCAGCTGAGGAGAAACAAACACATCAAACATATCATGTTTAACAGCCGTGTGAGAGAGAGTGGAGACTATAGAAGGAAACAAACATATCAGACATTGAAAATTATTTTAGCTTTTTAAACATGCAACTGATTTGTGATCCACACAGATAAATCTTTTCCACTTGGGTAGTTCAGTTCTTTTTTGATTGAGAATTATTTTTCTTAATTTATTTTGCAACCTAACACTGGAAAAAAGACCCAAACAATTCAGTATCACCAAGTGTTTGGGTGATTTATATTAAAAGCTGCAATGTCCAGCTGTCATGAGGAAAGTGTACACCTTCGCCCAGACACCAATGAGCTTTAAGTAAGAACCACAAACAGGGAGGAGAGGCCAGCAACTAAGAGAAAGAGAGCGAGTGGGAGGGAGGGATGGAGAGAGACATAGGGACTAACATGTTGCTGGTCTTTGTTTTTATATAAACACTCTAGGACAAAGTAAATTTTAAATTTCCTGATTGACAAAAGTGACTGACTTGCTGATATCCTTGCTTGATCAAAAAATTGTCGGGGAAGGAAGGGAACGAAATAGCTACTGAGGCAGCGGCAAACTGTGCTTCTTATATATAATACATCAGACACTGTGGCTCTTTTCCATGTGGTTGGCTATACTAGAGTAAGAGACAACTTGCCACTACATTTCTCAGTTTTGCTGAAGATATACAGGATTGAAAAGTGGAGAGGAAAACAACAGAATGAAAAGGGTTGATGCAGAAGAATAATTGTGCCTGAGTGATTCAGCAAGAAGAGTTTCTGTCTGGTTTGTTTCCATGGTTTCACATCCGTCCCTGGTCCAGTTAAAATGTGCAATGAGGACTTTTTCTGAGAACACAATGATCCATGTTCCATCCATGCCTTGATGTAAACTAACAGTTCAGTTCTGCCTTATTGGTTTGAGCGAAAGCCCAATCCAAAATAAAAACACCTTCACAGATTGGTCTGGAATAAGTAAGAATGGATATGCACTGCAGGGAAGAAAGGAGGGGAGCAGCAGAAATGTAACTAAGTAAAGGAGTGCTGAGAACTAAGTTCTTGGAAGTAAAGTCTGGACCCCTGATGATGAATAGTTTTTCCTTGTTTTGTTGTGAACTTAGCCACATCACATTGTCGTGTTTTTACATGGACAAACAGCCGTAGCGTCATGAGAGGGAGAAAGAGAACACAAAGCAGCACAGTCTACTTTAAAGTAGACTACGTTTTCTACTGCTCCCCTCCTTTCTTCCTGGCAGTGCATAGCCATTCTTACTTATTCCAGACCAACCTGTGAAGGTGTTTTTAAAGTACTTAAAATAGGCGTTTCTACAGTACTTTAATGTACTTTAGAAGACAGAATAATTCTCCATTTAATAACAGAGCAAAACAAGAAGGGGGTCGTACCTACACGTCTACCTAATGTACCTAATTTCAATGTTTTGTTATACGGAGGTTATTTAGAAGATGTCGACAGAAATATTTCATGCAATTACTACTTCTGACTTGATTTATGAGCTCAGTTTTCCTAATTAGTTTCTGGTCTTCTTCAATACAGCGTGTTAATTTTTAAAACCATCCTATTTAGGGGAAACAGACCATAAACCAGGGCATGGACTGCGTATACTATTACCTCTTATCAAGTCTCAATCTGGAAGGGATGCTTTTTACTGTGGATTGACTTAAGAAAAATTACAGAAGGAAGGAGTGTAACAATGGCTTAATTTGTGGGGGGCTTTATTAATTAAAATGGCTAAATAAAAACATGCTCATTATATACAGGTGCGGATCAAAGCATAAACTAGGTGAACTGGGTGAGCTTGGATTTGCAAATGGGATGGCATGATATAACTGATAATCAAGCGGCTGGTGTTTCTTGAGGATTTGGGCAAATGAATGGCAGATTGTTTATCAAAATACAAGGGGGTGGCTGTCTGAGGAAGGAGAGCTCTAAAACTAAAATTTGATTCACTGTTGTCTGCTAACCATGCCTTGCACCACTCAGAAGAACCCGCTGGGGAAGCAGATAAACGCCCCCTTACTTGGTTGACTCAACTGGTCACAAAAAGGGCAAGATATGTCAGACAAGAGTGGCCGCGTCAAGGTCCTTCATCGTGGCCTCCCAGGCTAGACTGGTCCTCGGCTGAAGTGACTGTCAGTCTGGCTCGTCCCTCTTCAGTGGCAGTGTTATCTTTTTAGCGATTGGCTTGGTTATTAAGTTAATGTCCGAATTATTCTTCTCTTTTCTGATGAAAACAGATTGGATCAGCACAAGTGGCCCTGGTCACCACGGCAACTCAAGATGCTGAAGACGCTGAGTCCCATGCAGTCAAACTTGTTCCGGTTGAGGACAACCTTGGCTTCAAGATGGAACTTAGCCCTTGTTATTTAGCGGCTAGGTTCTGACTTCTAAGTTTTGTTTTTTTTGTTGTTGTTGTTATTGCTGCGTCAGGTCTCCTGGGGAAGCTCTCTTCTTCAGAACTTCCCCAGAACTCCATCAATTCAAGACTCGATAAAATTTAATTTTGACAACTTTTATTTGGGGCCCGACCCACGGGTGTGGTCTGGTTGTCGGCGCAAATTTGGTCCAATCAAGTTTCTCCCTTTAACTTCAGGGCATAGCAAGGGTGGTGTTTGGATTTGAAGCTACGCCTTTCATTCACCTAAGGTTGAAGATATATATAAAACAAAGTACAGTTTCTCTGCTTGTTGTGGTTGCTTAGGTGGACATGGTTTTACCTTATCCACTGTAAAACACAATTAAATGGTTATTGGTTAATCACAACATCGCAGAGCACACAACCAAATGAACTAAGAGAAGAACATGTTTCATGTATATCTTGACTAGTTGTGGAAAATCAGAAATGTATGACTATGGGCTATGTATAAAGTTTCTTTTTCTTTTTATAGAACAGTTAGACAACAACCAAGCACATAGATTATGGTGCTCAGGCAATATGCCATTGGTTCCGGTGGTTCGTCATTCGGGTGGCGCTGTTGTTACATAATTTGAATAGTTCATTGTCCATTGTAAATTCTATCTCAGCCCAACTGTCTTGTAGAAAAATGGTTCGAACAGCTGTGAAGTCCTCTCTCACGGGGGAATCAGTTCGGGATGTTTGCAGTCTCTTATTTGATCAGGATATCCAATTTCTTATTATATCAATCTTTGTGTCCTTGTTGGCCTGGATGCATTCCAGAGCGGCAATTTACATCTGTTGCCTGGTAATGTTATCAGGCCAACCCGAGTGGAGGGTCAGAGAAGGGATACCTCTCTGCGGGGTTAGACAGGTTTATGCTGATTTGTGGCATGGACTGCAATTTATTGTTTTGGGAAAGCAGGGTCTTTCGATGCCAGGTCCAGGATGGCACTTAGCAGAGATTTGGAAATCTCGGTGGAGGCAACAGTCTCTTTAAAGTTTGCCGGGTTTGAGAGATTGGAATCTCCACCCCCCCCTTTCAGGACACATACAACACTTGGTATCTGAGTGCATAAGTGTACATTTATTTGTACATTGACATATATAACAGCATGTAGTGCACTATAAATATATTGGTGGTTCACTTAATACATTACTTAACTCAGTAGTTGTCATTTTGGTTGCGTAGTGGTAGGAAAAATCCCGTCAATGTGTTTTAAAAATTGCGACAATGGTAGTAGACAAGGTAAGATAAGTTGTTGCAGCTGATGATATCTTAATGTCCGGTGACACAGACTGGAGATTTAAATGTTAATTTTCAAGTCAGGTGAAGACACCAGCTGTCAGTCGGGTGACGTGTCATTCCCAGTGAGTATTTCACACACTGTACCAGTGAGGACTGTGTGCGCAGTGTACTACACAGCACGAGCTTGTGTTTTCATTTCACATCACAAACATTCAGACATGACTGACAGTGACATTTAGCCATCCTCACACAACTGCCTCCAGAGACACATAGATACTTCTTCATATCTAGAGGGAAGCCAAGGTATCGTCCAATATGGCCTGAACTTTATTGGTGGAAGTTCCACCTGTACACTCGACCTCAAGAGGAGCATTTGGCAGCAGCAAAAACAGAGAGGCACATTAATGAGAAAATGCTCCTATGATTTATTTACAGATACAGACATACAACCTGATTTGATGCTTATGCATTAATACTATTCATAAAGCTTTGTGTGTGAGCTCCAGGTTCCACTGCTGGTTTTTGTAGCACTTTCTCTGCTTCATTTGCATTATTGGTTCAAAGTTCTTTGTGAGAAAAAACCTCAAATAAGCAAACAACACAAAGTTTCTTTATATCTCTTCCTCTCATTCCCTCACCACCAAATTGGTGCATCTTCCCCCAAACTCTCTCCCTCCCTATTTGCTGATTTCTTTTTCAACTTTGTCAGTGCCTACCTACACTCCTCTGTCAATTTCACCCCCTCACATCCCGTCTCCATCTTCCTCCTCTCTATTTGTCTCCATCTTACTCATTGTCAATTCTCTTATCTTTTTCACTTTCCTCCTACTTTCCCCAGTCTCTCTGATGTGTTGTTGGGCAGAATGAAGCTCTGTGTGGTGGTAATGAAGTGCACTGAGGGCCAGAAAAGAGGCAAGCACCTTTACACACACACAAACACTCACAGGCACACACAGAAAGTGGCCGAGAGGGGGCACATGAAAGAGGTACGTTAGGCGCCAGGGCTGTACTGGAAAGCTATGGGGTGTCAGTTCATAGTACCTGTGTGTGTTCATTTGTGCGTGCACCTTCCACTGGAATCTCTGCCTTTAGGACAAGCTTGGATGATATGACAGTCAGATTGATCTGAGGCAGACATTAATGTGACTGGAGTCGTACTACAGTCAACAGATGCGAAGCCATATAGCACACACTTACACTGTATTACTTAATGACACAGCGTGCACTGTGTTAGAAGCACATCTCCATAAGGGCATCATCAGAGCAGGGGCATGCAGCATGCAGCTCCCACAAAAAATAGACCTGTTAATGTCACTTTGACATCATACCAACAACTTCACATATAACTGACCTGTTCCACAATAGTTTAAATAACTACAATATATGCAAACATGGCACCGACATTAAACAACACATCATTTTACTGGCTGCAAGTGGAAAAGTTAAATTTTAGAGACATTTTCTGTCAGAAATGAAGTAAAATTTACAGTATCCACAACTGAATAAACTGTAAAAATCTGTGTAGAGAGACATACGGATACTACAGCAGATATACACAGATTCATACAAGGTGTAGAAGTTCAGCAGTGCAATGCAGGCAGTGTGGTCCTGATTTTACACAATCAGACAGGTAGTAAACAAGTACCAGAAAGATAAACAGCCAGAAAGTCTAGTGCTCACACTAAAAGTTGTTCAAGGGTTCAGTAGATTTGGGAAAGTAAACATTGAAAATTTGAAATAGATAAAAGACCAAAATATTTAGATGCACCACCTGTGAGCCTGAGCGATGAGCAGTTGAAAATGAAATGAAGTGAATGTTAAGAGGCTAGCTCTAAAACATCAACAACAGAAAACAAGTCTTTGTGGTTTTATCAATGCAGAATTGAATTCTTTCTTTTCAAACTACTCCACTAAAAACAAATCTGACGTGAAATGACGCCAACCGGATGAAAAAGGACAAGCTAACTGCTCTGTGGAGACTGAGGTACATTACCTTCTAAAATATAAATCATGACATAAAACAAGGGATATTTGCTTTCATTTTCAGTTCTGTAATCTTGAACTTCAGTGAACTGAAAAACACTGTGACATGAAAAGAGAGGACGAATCCCACTGCCCAGTATATGACACAACCTGAGTGGACTTTGGGTGACCCCTGACCCACCCACACAAACACACACACATTTATTTTAGAACAATAATCTACACATCCATCTTGATGTCTATCTTGTTTTTATTTTATATTTATTATTCTTTTGAATTTGCATTTTAATGAGTTGAAAATATTAATATGGCCTAAGAAGTTAATTAGCCTTTTTCAAATATAAAGTGCTCTACAGGAGGAACTTCCTGTTTTTCAAAGGTTCTGCCCAACTTCAATCTAGTTGAAAATAATTGGAAACATGTGAAATCCAGTTGTACCCGTTTCCAAACCATCGACTTCTTGTTCATGTACATCAACCTGACAGTTCTCTGGCAGTGAGGAACTGTGCCCTTGAAGAGGGAATAAAAGAGGACAGAAGGTAAATGATATTCAAATGTGTCATCTCTTCAGAGAGAAAACTCGTTGCTCTCGCAGGAACTGTCTGATGAATATTAATGCGTGGTAACAACAGTAGGAGCATGCCAGGCCTGTCAGGTCTGGAGACAGGTTTCTAGTTTGAGGGCAGAGAGCGCTGCTTCTCCACCTCTCACAGCTTTGTCAACTTGTTTTCCCTCTGCGCTGCATGGAAGCTTTATCGCTATGCTCAGGATTCCTTTTTGCTTTGATATCTTCCCCCAGTTTGCCTTTGGTGTGTACTTCACAGGGACGGTGGCAGCACTCATTATCACACTGACAATTGTTTTCCCTCTCTTTTATACCACTCTACTACCTGCTATCTCACCTAATTGCCCCATGAGGGACATGGCAACAATGAGGACGTAAAATGGCCTTCATTCAACTTAATTTACCATTTGTGCTAATGTAAAGTAACAGTAAAGCAAAAAATAAGCTTTTTATTACGAATAACTCAGTCAATGGTTTATTAGCAGGTTTTACCCTCCTTAAAAACCAAAAAAAAAAAAAAAAAAGAAAAGCAAGAGGTGAAAGGCTAACCCCATTACACCAGGGTCATTTAATTTTAACATCACCACCACTGTGCCTTACCATTTAGTTTGAGTAACCTCTAACAGTTAACAATGTGGCTGTGAAAGTGTACCAATGAATAGGTCCGTTTCCATTTTGCTGATTTTTGATGTCCACAACATTTGCAACATTTTCAAAGAATGCTTAAGTTGTTTAAAAGAAAACAAGAAATCCGGACTGGACTATTCATTGACACATATATTGGGGAATAAGAACACAAATCAAAAATAAAAAAGACATACACTTTCTTTGCTACTTAGAAAATATTTTGGAGCAAAATACATGATATTATGAACCTTTCACCAAGTAAGTACTTGAGCTACAGAAAGAAGCCTGAGAGTTTTCATTTCAGCTCGATGTTCCTAAAAAACTGCTACAGTTCAGTATTGTAAAGATTCTTAATATTGTACATTTTCTATCTTTATTCATGTCAGTTTGAAATTATTTTATGTGCCAAACTCAGCACACACATATTCCCTGCCACTGCTTCAGTTGGTATGAATATATGAGTAATTAGAAAATTCACTTTTATTTCCCTTGTTGCTCCATAGAGGGGTAAGGTACTTCACTGCATGTAGATGTATTCTGCACACAATTTATCTAACTATATCATCCATTTTTAAAAACATAGATACACACTCATTTGCAAATACAGATGGAAGAGGTAGGGGGCTTCACCTTGCTTGTGTGTCGGCTCAGATCGTAAATAAAAGTGTGTGATGTATGAAGTACAGACACACACAATCAAATCGGACAAAGACAATTCAAAATGGTGAATGACAGCTGAGCATTGTTCTCACAGCTGATTGACATTAAATGTAGGCATTGTGTATTTATTCTGTTTACACTAGTTTGTGACTGTAACTGACAGGTTTCGAGAGTCAACCCCTAGATCTGCTGCCAGCCGCTGTCTATCAGGTAGTAACACTCACCCAGATCTCACAAATGAAGACCTGTCTCCTGTAAGTGGATTATGTGGCAAGTCACCTTCCACCTCCATTTTTAGATTCAATGAGTGATTTTGAAGTTGATGTTGGTTTGAACTACTGACTGTGTATGAGAGTGGATGTACACTTTGGGAATGCCGAGTGATGCCATTGGTGAAGACCCTTAAACTTTTATTCTGTCCAATGACGATCAGGGAAGACTAATTGTAAAAACCAGCCAAATTGTATTGAAATCTACATGAAAATGTCACTAATTCTTACTCCTTTTTTTTTGGCCACATTAAATGTTTTCCTTGTGAATTTATAGTGTCAGTTTCTTGTCTGGTGTTCATTTTTTAAATTACTGGAGGATAGACCATAAAGCAAGGTTATGCATTGGCTATGTTTATCATGTAATTGATAAACACACATAGAATGTGCCTGAATTTGAATTTTAAAAACCAAATTACAAACTCCCTTCTACTTCCCCCATAATGCTGTCATCTGATAACAATCTGAGCCACAAGCTTCATGTACGAGGTGATAAATACAAGTATTTTATCAAAATATTATACGATCTCACAAAACCTCTCCAGGTCATCGATGCATTATCAGTGAACCTGGTGAAGTTAGAAGAGTCGAAAGGTATTAACAACATCCTTGATACTGAGTATGACCATAAGCATGAGACAACTGAAATCTATCAACCTTTGATTGGACATAATTTCCATTACATATGAGTACTTTAGAAGGTTTTATTTTTGATGGCATGATGGGCTCTTGCACCACATAGTTCCTTTGATCTATTAATCAAAAATGTGGACTTCAAACTGTGTTAGCGCTAAAGGTGTTTTGGATCCAGGTTTGGTGAACTTACGTTTATGTGTATATTCAGGAACATACAATGTATAATTTTCCTTCATTGTTATATTTTCCAAAGGACATTTATGGTTTTGTTTTTAATGTCAAGTGCATTTTTTTTTATCTAATCTAGGGTATGCTTTCGTTTTGCACTGTGCACTTCTTGGGAAGAAAATGTCGAATTGTAAACTGAATTGACTGCAATATAAAACCACTTAATGAATCATAGCAGGATGTTTTTCCTGACCTCAGTCAGCTCTTACCTGGTTCCAGTCTATACTGCGGAAAAATGTGTGTGACTTGATATCTGTGAAGCCTGTCTGGACTTGGCATCCCAGCCGTTCCTTGGGATCCTGCAAAGACCAAAACAGCAATTAAGGAACATCAACAGAAGCAATAGCAACATGAAGGGTTATTTTGTATTTTGGGATTGAGTTGTAGACAACACAGGTTGACTTAATTTTACGTGGACAGTATGAAGAAATAAGTGCAGGATTTCCCTGGTTTTTGATATTACATGACTACCCAGAGAATGAAGCAACTGTCGTAAACACATATATACAGTTAAAAATCTATACGGGTGGAAAGTTAGCGATGATGTTAATGCCACGTTATACTGCGCTGCTTGTTTATGTGTGCATCCTTCCCCGTGTCAAATGAAACAGCCACTGCAGTTTGACTTTCTAATGCTTCAGATAACTGGGATGAACTTGCACACAGATTTTCTAAAATATCAGCCCTGATTGTCAGTTTTGTCTTGTGGCTACCTGTGTGAGGATGAGTTAGCATTACACAAATTCGGTCAAGTTGTACTCCTAACACATTCATGGTGTATATTGTTTTTTTGCACCATGATCTTAAATCATTTTGGGAGAAAAAGTTCCAGTTTAGTCTTTGGTACCATTTTGTAAATTAATCAAAAAGACCCAAGGATTGGCTATGTCGATTCCTTAAATAAGAACTTTCTGCAGAAAGGATCTTCCACTTTTCCCACACAGGAATGAGCGCACAGATGAGTCAGACAACATTAGGATTTTTTTATCACTCATACACCTGTCAGGGTTGGAGTGGACACCTAGGAAGGTGATGAGACAATAGCAATATGCAGTTGAAATATGAGACTAAAGGACTTCAGATAGTGACTAAATCATGCAATCTAAGATGAAAATAGACTGTCTTGTATACAGAATTAAGCAAGAAATATTTTTTTTCTATCACAGTATCAACTAATCTTATTTAAACCCAATAAACTTGATTTGTGTGACCATATGTAGGTGTACTCTTTTATGTTGTATACGTTTCCTTTATACAAGTTTATTAAAAAACAAAGTAAGTACTTTTTTGTTTTTTAAGAAGGACTGTTTTTCAGCTGGACAATGCAACCGTTATCCAACCTTCCTCAAAAATGAAAAAGGGCATTTGTTGGGCACTATTTTCATTAGTGGAGTAATCCACATTTACAGCACTTCTGAGTGCAAGTCGCAGCAGCACAATGTGCGTGTGTTTGAGTAAAAATAAACTACAGTGGGTGTTTGGTTAGGGTGAAGGAGGGACATGTCAACCAGGAAAATCTATGTAACTCGCGAAAGTACTTTTTAAGATAGCAGAGCCTGAGAGGAACAATCATTTACAGCGAACTTTGACTGGCATTGTTTTACATGCTGATCGATCTGCAGTTTTCTGATAATTTAATCCATCAGCAAGGACATGGCTGAAGATAATCTGTTTCAAAATGTCCTTAATTATGTTGGTTTTCTTGTGCAAATAGATGTGTAGACTGAACACAGATAGCCAAGTGTGGCCTAAAGACTGCAAGTAGACTTACTACAACCTTTACAGTCACTAATGCTAATGCACTAATTTGATAACACAGGCCCATCTTGCAGAGATGCAGTGCAGAAACCTCAGGCAGATGGACAATCAAGTTTTCTGGTTCTATTTCTCACTCTTTCAAAAGGAGTGAATACACGTGATCTTATCATGTCTGCACTTGTGTCTGTATCGGCACAACTTCATTTTACACAGGAATTATAAAAAAGTAGCAAAACATTTCAAACTTATGACCCACAGTGGGATTCTGATCCAAAGCCTACACCACTGCCTGGCTGTAACACAAAGAAATCCTCACCTAGATTATTTTTACTGTGTAGCCTATAATTCTCTCAAGATGTTAACTGGTTTTACTGCTATAACACAGGAATAAACAGCCTCAAGATCTTGGCAAAGATTCCAAACATTATGATTTGACTGAGTAACAGTCTACACAGACACATACAGAAACGGAGAACGTGGAGGTGGGGGGGGGTGGACGACTCTCACCTTGTTTAGAAAGCCCTTGAGCACGCTGGCAGCTTTTACCGACAGAGACCTTGGGATGCGAATGGGCTTCTCAAGAATAACTGTTGCCAAAAGAGAAGGACAGCAACAAAAAGAGAGGGAGAGCAGGAGGATGAAAAGGACAATCGTGAGTAATAAGGGATGATTCATAGTCCAACCTGCCTGTGGGTGCCAATGTCTGCTGCGTGAGAGTCAAAGTGGGGAGAAGAAACAAAGGACACTGTTCTTTCACTTATTTTTGATGGTCTGCACACAACCTTGAGACTCCCACAGCTCAACAATGTTGTATGGACCAGAAGAAAAACACACTGAAAACAAATATTTTCCCTCAAAACCTAAATCCAAGGATGCAGTGCTGCTACACACAATAGTACTACACACTTAGGTGACCAGAGCAACTTTCCCCAATCTTTGTTCATAGTCATGTGACCACGTGTTCCTACATGGAAGAGAAGCAACTTGTTTTGTTACCTTTAGATAAGTGGTTGCTATCTGGGGGTCCTATTACCTACAGATATATCAGAATTATTGGATTTGAACTACGGGAGAGCAAATGCAAATATTAAGACAGACATATTAAGATGTGGTGTTATTCCTCACTTGAGCCTGAGTTCCAGAGTAGAGTCATTTAAAATGAATACTCTACCAAGAATTAAAATCAAATCAAATCAGACTTATTTGTATCGCGCCAAATCATAAAAAAGTTACACTTTACATATAGAGCAGGTCTACACCAAACTTTATTTAAAGAGACCCAACAGATCACCCGATGAGCAAGCACTTGGCAACAGTGGCAAGGAAAAACTTCCTTTAAGAGGCAGAAACCTCGAGCAGAACCAGGCTCAGGGGGGGCAGCCATCTGCCCCGACCGGTTGGGTTGAGAGTGGGAGGGAGGGAGAGAGAGAGACAGAGAGCGAGAGAGAGAGAGATAGGCATTGGAGGGGGGGCTGTAGGCAGGAACATGTTGCTGCATGAAGTTCATGGAGTTGAGCTGTAGTAATTCATGAAATATGGGACCAGTAGGTGTTGCAGGAACATGGGATGGCGATGAGTCACCACCTGCAGGATGAGGACAGGGAGAGAGAAGAGAGGAACTGGGAGAGACAGAGACTTTGGCAGAACATGGTTAGTAAATGCAGTATAAATGCTTAGAACTGGGTGAAACTGTGTTTTTTAAGAAGGATGGTTCTTATCAACACATGCAAGGGGGGAGGAAAGGAGAGCAAGCGAGAGGGATGGAGAGAGAAAGAGAGAAAGAGGGAGAGGGGGAGAGGGGGAGAGAGGGTGACAGGGAGAGACAGGGAGAGATAGGGAGAGAGAGAGAGAGAGAAGCTCAGTCCTTCCCCCAGTAGCCTAGGCCTACAGCAGCATAGCTAAAGAGTAGAGGACTTTAACTTTTTAACTATAAGCTCTGTCATTCAGGAAAGTTTTAAGCCTGGTCTTGAAAATTACTTAAGAGTCTGCCCCCCGGAATGATGCTGGAAGTTGGTTCCATAGAAGAGGAGCCTGATAACTGAAAGATCTGCCTCCAGATTTACTCTTGGAGACTCTAGGAACCACAAGTAAACCTCCATCTAGAGTGCGGAGTGGCCTGCTAGGACAGTAAGGAACTATGAGCTCTCTGAGATATGATGGAGCTTGGCCATTAAGAGCTTTATATGTTAAAAGAAGGATTTTGAATTCTACTCTATATTTTATTGGCAGCCAATGAAGAGCGGCTAACACAGGAGAGAAATGATCTCTTTTCCTAGTTCCTGGTAATAACAAATCCATCAAATTCCTGATATGGATTTGAAAATTTAGTTTGCGTTAAAAACCTAACGTTGGTTTGACGTCTAATTATAGTATAGTATGAGCATAGTGTACCACATAAATTTGGTTTGAGGTCAGTAAGCACAACAAGAAATCATACATGCGCACAGGATTATAAGGCGCTATTGCCAATTTTTCAGAAAATTTAAGGATTTTAAGTGTGCCTTGTAGTGTGAAAAAAAAATTAAAAAAATTGTATATATAATTTTGGGGGCCTTTTCCATGATTTCATTTGACAAGGGGAGTGTTGACAGAGGGGAGACGTGTTACCTTGCATCCAGATAGCTTTGGATTTGAGCCCTGGAGTTTGTATCTTCCTTTGGTTTGCTTTGGCTTCGCCCCACAGTGCAAAGACATGCACTTTAGGTTAAATGGTAACTCTAAATTGTCTGCAAGCGAGTGTGAATGGTTCTTTGGCTTTCAATGTCAGTCTACAATGGATGGTGACTTGTCCAGGGTGTACCCCAGCCTCATTCAATGTCAGATGGGATTGGTTCCAGCCCTGCAACCCTGGTACAGATAATTGATAGGGTAGAGAGAGACAGGAAATGCAGGGGAGAGACTTGCAGTCCGGCCAGCTGGGAGTTGAATTGGACCCTGCTGTCCAGGGCTCCATATGGCTGATGGTAAGTGTCCTAACCATTTGGCAATCGGATCACTACACGATTAGTTTTATAAATTATACCATTATGTCAGTGGTTATGTTGGCAGTTATGCATTATATAAATGTTTTTTTTGGTAGAAGTTGAGGCTGAGAGAGGAAACATTTTGTCCATATAAATATAAAACAGTATAAACATAATAAACAACACTAATTCTGAATAAACCTCTTACTACTTTTTTAAGTAAATCTCCGTAAACCCCCTTCAGTCCTTTTGGCATCTCATTAAAAACTTGTCCTCCCATGGAAATTACAATTACAAAAACAGGAAAATGTTGTTATACTGTACAGCCGCTTCTCTGGTGCTCTTCATCATGAGCACCAGATCAAAAGCTGAATAATTACTGGCTAGTGGGGCAAAATGGTGCAATGAGAAAGGCAGTGTGATGTTTATTCAAACCAGGTCTCATCAGCTCATGGGTGTAGACGTTATTATCGATCTGATCAAGACTTTGTACAAGTAAATTTAAACTGTTGTCAAAGTGACAATTTAAAATGGTTGTTTCCATTTCAAGAATTAAAAGCCCCATATTTCACATTTTCCCGTTTTTTTATCATTTCCGTTTTTATTTTCCACATGAAGATATATATTTATAAACAATAAAAATACTGCAGATTTCAGGTAAACACTCCAAATTCCTGCAAGTTTGGATGGGGAGGTCCAGGAGGTTGGTCTTGGAGCATAACTGTGAGCAGTGACTACTTTTTTGTGCTTTCTCTGTCAAACATTGCTCCACAATGTCTTTCAGTCTACAGCAGACTGAGAGTAAAATGCTTTGATATATAACATAAAAAAGTAAGTCCTGACAGCTCATTTTAAGGCTTAGTGTCGGAATACAGATGTGTTTTTCCTCTGTGGACTGAGCAATTTGATTCTTTCACAGGATTAATAAATACAAGCCTTCACCTGCTTTAGTTAAAAAAAAAAAAAGAAAAGAAGATATGGACATCTTAATTTAAAACTGCATGTTTTCGTGTGATCCCACCTTATGGCTGTTTCCACATTAGGATCTTATTTTTTACTAATATCTTTCCATCTGTCTATAGCTGTCGGTGTGTCATGTGAAGCACTGATACTCAAATAAAAAAATAAAATAAAATAAAATAAAAAAATAGGGGGGGGTTGGGGGGACCTAGGACAGGGTCTAGCTAAATGGCATATGGCTGGGTGGCTCCTATATCTAGTTTCCGTTGGCAGGCACCCATCCAAAAACCTGGTGATTTAAGGATGGAATCGCCAAGACGATGGTGCTAGTGGCAGATGCTAGCCATGGAGCCACACGATGCTCTTGACAGTCTCAGCAGAGATGTTATGCGTCACACGGGGCTACTGTAGTATGGAGGAATTTCAGTCACAGAAGACTGTGTGGGTGTGAGCAAGAGGGTGAGCTATGTATGGGTACCATATGGATTGAGGAAACACAAATGAAAACAGAGGGACAGATATACTAGAGGTTCATCCTTTGTGAGGGTGCAATTGCATCCATGTTTAATTTTCTTTGGTCTAGTCAACTACTTTGAATGAATCTGATTTATGTGTCTTCAAGTGTTACATTGGGTTTTGGCAGCATTGCCGCATCTATGCTGCTAAAGGTTTCCATTAAGCCTATGTATGTGCAGGGGACTTAGAGGGAAGTATGCTGTTGAGAAACATTTTAGGCTTAGCACAAAGAAGATTTATGTGTCTTTCGTTGTCAAATATATTTCTTAAAAAAACCCTTTTTAAGGACAAAATGTGTGTCAATCTGTTGAAAAGCCTCACGTTACTACAGGAACCATCTGGCCCATCTACATGCAAGGTTGTAATTGTGGTTCTCCGAAGTCAATACAATTTTTAGAGTTTTCATTACCTTTGCTCTTTACTGAAGACACAGACCCTATGTGAACTGTCAACTGTGTAGTATGTGTAAACCACCCCATTCACAAACCACATATCTCCCTTTTACACTCCTCCAGACATATCAAATCTCCTTTGTCTTAACAAGATATTGCAGCATAAAGTGAAATTGGCTTTTTCGTCTCCAGGAAGAAACAGTGACAGTAACCAACCACTGAACTCACCACCTCTCTATAGCTTTTGTGATGTTACATTGATTCTACATCACAACCTGTAGTTTACTAAAACTGTAGCAGCGCATAAAATTAAAAACAAGTCCAGAATGAGGTCCATCTTCTTTGTCTCATTTTGCTATTTGAGGTTTTCCAAGTACCACTAAGTACTGGCTTTAGATGTCTATATCCATCTCGTTATACTACTTGGACTCGACTTCATCCACTCTCAGAATGTCAGTTATGCATCATAAAGGGTTAAATTAACACGTTTGTTTAAGTGGCACCAAACAGCCTGTCATGTGTTCTCAATATTCATATTTGATATCTGACTCCTCTACATTCCCAGTCGCTTTAAGCATAGAGAATGAACATTCCTGTTGGAGGAAGATGGACAGATGTACGACCACATGACAAAAAACAAGTATGTACAAGAATTATTTGACTGGTTAGAAGCTATTCGTAGTGAAAATTAGCTTTTGTAAAGATTGGACACACTTCCATTATGGCATTTACTATTTCTTTTTTACAAATTTTTTGTAGGTTCAGGTTTAGGTTACTTCATTGGTAAGTAAATTTGGTTTACAAACTCTTATTTCTAATGTGCTGGTACTTCTACTTGCTGAAGTCCCAGTGACTCTGACACTGGCACCATCAGCTGTTTGTTTGTTTGTCTTGATAAAGATCTTAACAACTATTAGAGTTGTTATGAAATATGATAAATGTTAATTTTGTATCATCAAATCACCGCTTAATTATTGACAATCAAAACAACTTCAGCTCTACTTTAACTGTAGAACTAACTAGGTATTGCTAACATGCTATTACATACAAAACTAAATAAAAAATATTTCCTGTGTGTCCAGAGGGGTCTGATAAATTTCTGGCCCCTGAAAACTTTTGAAAAAAATTTTAGTAGGTAACTTGACCTCACAAGACACTTAAAGGTAACTGAAATTTTCCCTGGGCAGAAGCTAATAAAATATAAAAAGCACATTTAAACTAAATAACTTTTTCAATATGGAAACTTGTTTCTGTCTAATGATAGCTGTTTGATTCTACAAAACAGAACAAACAAACAAGACAAAACAATGTGTAATATCTCAGAAAACTTAATTATTATTATAGGATGCAGCTGTTATTGTTGTCTCTCCCCCCTCCTGTGGCACAGTGGTGCCATGAAAGCTCCTTTTGCAGCAGATACAAAAATTCTCCTATCCCACCTTGAAAGAGGTACTCTTCTGTGTTCATGTCAGGATTGTCAGTGATGATGTCAAATGGGGACCTCCCAGCCATCATTTCAAACATCAGCACACCCAGAGCCCACCAGTCCACGCTGAAGCCTGAGATGTGGGCACAATAACACAATAGTTTCATTCAGATATATGTGTGGTGTGAAATGACACCTGACAGGACTATCTTCCAGACATCACACCACAATAAATCACAGTATGGCAGGTTGTTTGGGTTTCTTTAACTGTCCAACTATTATTGTTTTTCATAATAAAAAAAAAAGTTTCAAGCCAAATACATGATTGTTGGCATCAGTGTTTTGGCATGAATTGATCTAACCCAGCATAACCCCTGTACTCACCATAATCCTCTCCTCTGAGGATCTCAGGTGCAATATAGTTTGGTGTTCCACAGAAAGTACTGGTGGTGTCACCTGGTCTGATCCCTTCCTAGGTAAAAGAAGAAAAGAAAAGAGTGCAAAGGAGAGCAGCGGTTGCAGAAATGGAAGCGTGTGGCAGATATGAAAACAACAACATTAATGGAGAAAACCCAAAGAGGCTGTGATAGTATTTCTAGTTGATACAGACATACTACATTATTGATAATCCTACACCGGCAATCCACATAGTGCAGTGGAAAAATCAATCCTTCTCTTACCTTGCACATGCCATAATCTGTAAGCTTGATGTGCCCCTCATGGTCCAGGAGAACGTTGTCCAGCTTCAGATCGCGGTAGATGATGCCCTTTTCATGCAGGAAGTTCAGAGCTATACAGATTTCAGCTGCATAAAATCTGTGAAGACACAGACAGGAGGTGTCTAAAATGTTCTCTAGCACCCTCACCAGGCCAAATATTCCCAGTCATACAAAAAAAGTCAAATTTTCCAACCCATGATAGAATGCGCATTATGTTTTTGTAAGTACATCGGCCCTGATAACATATCTATATTTCCTCCAGAGCAATTGTGTGTGAAATACTGTGAAAGCATCAAAGGTCTTAACCCACAGGGAAACAGTCTGTACTCAGAAACAGAGCCTAAAAATCACCTATGATGATTTTTTGCAACTTTGTGATGTCACAACAAATCAGCTACTGTCCAGGCATGCTGTGCAGGCCAACCCATCTCTCAGCCAACAAAACAGAAAAATATATAATTTGTTTATTTCTAGTTGATCAATGCTTTCTTAAGTTTAAAGGACCTTTCATCAGTAGGTTTGTGCTAATGGGATTATTCTAATCAGGTCAACACTATATTCTAACGCTTTAAAGGTGATTAGAGGCACTGTGGGCCTCTCTGGTGAGTCAATAGCATGTTTCCTCTCCATGTGTAGGTAGTGTGTATTCTGTCTCTTAAAGATAAGCCTTCATTAAGACTGATGAGCCTCTGTCTGCTGTAAATCTATGATTGTCAAACACTGAGGGAAAGATGTTGTGTAGCAATGTTTGACAGAGAAATCACAAATCCCACATTGCTCCCCCACGTTTCCACTGTGACAGCCTTTATTGTTCACTGTTATTTCATTGCTGGCATCAGACTGATGGAAGCTGCATCCTATCGGCAGCACCATCCGTCGCCCACTGGCCAGCCTCCCCCACTACATGGGGGAATGCAGCAGGGCTCTTTCCAAGAGCACTGCTCATGAATATGTACAATCATTATGAGTGATTAACATGCTGCTTTGCATATGTAGAGCCACTGTCTCCAGAATACAGATTGCAGGGACTGATTGGGGCCCAACAGTGCCTCTCTAAATTACCCGGCCTTTGATCCAGCATTTATCAGAGCCGCAGTTGGAGTGCCCTGCACGTAGACAGGCAGAATGAATTATGGGTGCTCATTATATTTCTCAGAGGTGGAAAAACAAGTGTTACATTGGGTTTTGGCAGCATTGCCGCGTATATGCTGCTAAAGGTTTCCATTAAGCCTATGTATGTGCAGAGTACTTAGAGGGAAATATGCTGTTGAGGAACATTTTAGGCTTAGCACAAAGAAGGTGAGTATAAAAGCATCTTTAGTCATGCGCACCTCTTCTAGCTGTCCCACACAACATACAAGATGCTTTAAAAGTGACATATTTTATGCTTTTAGTTCTTGGTGAAAGACAACAACTGCAGTGCAAGCACTCTGCCCTTCACATAATACCATCATGTGAAATACAGAGGAACCATCTGGAGGAAGTTCTGTCGTTCCAATTAAATAGCAAAGATGTGTTTCCTGTGGAGCTACCTGACTCAGCCATGTCAGCTTAACCAAGATTGAATTATAAATTCACTGGCTTGTATATCCTACTGGTTTTAATGTCTGTACATCTAGGAACAGCCAAGAGAAAAATCACTTAATTTCTCCCATGATTAAAGAACCAGTTTATAAGATTCAGTGACATCTAATGGGGAGGTGGCAGACTATTAACAGTCCACGTGCCCATGCCCCATTCCGCCCTTTTTTTTTTTTTTCCCAGTTTCTCAAGGGAGCCTTGAGCGGCCTGCAGGTTCTCTCCAGAACCTGTATTTTTTCAGTCCATTCTGGGCAACTGTAGAAACAAGACAATGCAACCTCATGGGCTAAAACACTGAAAATAAAGACATAATTTTTATATATTATGTTATTTTATAAATAAAATATATTCAATTCACGCATTTTTTGGTATGTAAATGTAGCATTGATTGAAATATAACACAATGAATCTAAATATAGATATGTAATTCTAGACTCATTAATCAAGTATGTTTTTTTCTCATCTTAATGTTTACCTTGCATGCTCTTCTGGGAGCTTCCTTTGTCGTTGCATATGAAACATCAAGTCCCCGCCATTCACATATTCAATCACCAGAAATAACCTGGAAACCAGAGCATGATGGGAGAATGCATTAGTATACCACTGATCTTGTTGACAGTGGATCTTTGAGAGTCTAAGAAATATTCTCTCGATAGTCTGCTATAGCTTATAATTGTGTGCCATACAACTTCAGTGACAGTGATTTTGCATCTAGTTTCATTTAGATAACTAGATTTATAAACTTTTGGTCATATGCCTCTGTCTGTAAATCAGAATCACTGTTTTGATCTTTAGCTAAAGTGCTGAATAGCGGCCAGAAGTGTTTTTTAGATTATTGCAATGTCACAATGCTGCTGCCTTTTAACCTTTGTGTCTTAGGTGAATATTTTGACCAAATTTGAAGCAAATCCCGCAATGTGTAATTAAGATATAGTATATAGTATATTTGAACAATCTAAAGGCAAACTGCCTCCGGGAAGCTGTGTCCACTGTATATTTAGTATTGTTTATTGTTTCTATCATATTCCTGTAAATTATTGTCAGATGCTGTGAGCTATAAATGTCAGTACAGTGTGAGCTCTTGCTGAGTTTCAGCTTCATCATGCTCTTACCGACTTTCTGTCTGGAAACAGGAGTGGAGGCCAACTAAGAAAGGATTGGTGGATGCCTGCTCAAACACATGCTTCTCTGTCTGCACCCAGTCAATATCCTGGAGAAATGAGGCAACACAGAGAAAGATAATGTATTAATAATCAATCTCTCTGATCAATAGACTTTCTCAGACAGTTAGTCTAGAGAATATCCCTTTCACCCAGGAATATTATGAGATAGTTTTATTCATTTGACTGTCCCAACAGTTGGAGGGACCTTGGATGGTGTGCTAATACATATTATGCAGCATAATCACTAAGTCTATCTTGAAAACCATCAGTGAGTTATTAAATGAAAGAAAGAGTCATATAAACTTTGGAAACTATTGTATAAAAGTTTAGAATGTAGAAAAACAACATTGAAGCAAAGAGTATTTTGAAACCAAATCAGTTTTGTTCCATGTGAATAAAAGAGTTAGCATGTTCTCCCTGTCCCTGAGTGGGTTTCTTCCAGGTACTCCAGGTTCCTCCCACCATCCAAAGATATCATGTTTGGGTTAACTGGTGGATGTGAGCATGAGTGGTTGTCTGTCTCTGTGTGTTAGCCCTGTGATGGACTGGTGACATGTCCAGGGTGTACTTCGCCTCCCACCCAGAGTGAGCTGGGATTGGCTCCAGCACCCCCTGCAACCCAGAAATGGAAAAACGGTAGAAGATGGATGGATAGAAGGAGGTAGGCCATTCTGTCTCCTCATCTCTTCTCTTGTATATGTTTGATCTGTCAGTGCAGTTACACGTTTGTGAAATTGTGTTCATGGTTATTCATTCTTTCAGTAACATTCTTCTGTAGTGTATGCAGATAATTTTGTGACTTTCTCGATAGTAGGGCTAGTATATCCAAAAGCTACATAAGATGCTGTTATGATCTTGATCAAATATGTATACAAGAGAAATATTATGAATCTTGGTACTTGGGAAGACAGAAAATGGGATGTCCCAACTTCTTCTTGTGCCATATTTCCCATAAAGTGCACAACAGGGTCAACCTACTGGCTTGCCAGATAGAGTCCATACCATTAGGCACTCTCCCCAAGTCTCAGTGTACCTTGACATCATCCACTAGTTTATGGGCTTTTGTTTCGAAGCATCTAGTTTGTAATTTGGCTGTCGGCTGTCCAGACAATACAATATTTGGAGGACAAGGTGGGAAGCAGTGAGGGGTGCATCTGACTTACTCTGACTCAGGGTATGTGTGTCAGTCACATGCTAACTTATATGGGGCCATTATTAAAAAAAAAAAAAAAAAAAAAGACGAACAAACAATATGTTATATTGAAAAAAAACTGAGCCTACAAACTTGTTAGGAAAACAAGTACTGTGGCAATAAATCAAGCCAGAGGAAAGGCCATTTTCACAGGCTTCCGTATAATTTCACTTTTTCATTTCTTTTTACAACAACTAGTGGTATTGCTCCCTGGTGATCATTTGATTAATCTAAGGCATTTCAGCCTTAGCTTTTACTCGTCAGGTCCTGCGTCAACATCCATTTTTATGTAAAGTCTATGGTTAGCTGTTATTGTAGTGGTCTCAGTTTAGGTCCAACCCAAAGCCCTCTGCATTAAGTGTCTTCCCTGTCTCCCTAATTTTCGTCTCTGTCTCCTATTATAGATCTCCAAATAAAGGCAAAAATGGCCCAAAAATAACTAAATAAGGTAAATAAAGTACACTTACAATCAATAAACACATCACTGATAAATATGGTCAAGAATCAGACACTGTTAAGAGTTCTCATATTAAAGCTTTTTGCACCCTCAGGCACTGCTAGAGAAGAGGCTGTCTATGTGGCTCATGGTGGCTTAAAACAGAATGAAAAATATACCAGCACTGCTTACACTGACTACCAGTTTTCTAAAATATCCAGTGTGTATAATTATTATCATTCCTCTGTGACTTTAATTGCTTGTAGTTCAATTGTAGAGAGCTGCTGGTGTGAAAAATGAGGTGAGGATATTTGATGCCGGTTTAAAGTGTCATTAAGTTGATAATGGTTCATATTTTCTGTGAGTTACAACAAAGTGTGTCAGAATTTGGAGCTCCCCATGCTGTGCTCCATCACTGTATGGTTCATTTATAACATCCCAAAAGAGACCTCATATTGCAAACACGATACCAAATTCCTTCTGGTCAATTCATTTCTAATTGAGGAATTTATAATAATGCAAAATCCAGCATTAAAATATCTCCTGTTGGTCATTTGTTTTGTAGTTTGTAGTCAGCTCTTACAGGCTTCCTTTGATGTGAGGCATTGGACTACTGCAAAGATGAATTATTAAATGAATGTACATGGGTTATACCATTCATAAATATAAATGGGAGATTCATTATAAAAATGTGTATAATGGCTTATTCTATTGTATGAGCAAAATGGAGTTTTATGTTTTCATAAAACTGGCTTTAAAACTGTTATCTGGAGGTATTTGGGCAGGTGCTAGTGATGTTTGTCTGACTACATGAACCCACTGGGTGATGCTTTCAGAAGTTATACATTTAGCAACATCACCCTCAAGTGGCTCTCAAAACCACCACAATCTGTTTTTTCCTCAGAATAATATAGTCTCTCTCATGAAGCGTCATCTTTCTTTAAGCACATTGTGGCGAGTTTAGGATGAATAAACACTTCTCTTTACATTCTAATAGTGAACTGGTCAGAGGTGCTTCAGCCTTCACATCCTTCTGTTTTACAAGAGGCACAAGTGATTAAAATGCATGACAACATGTCATTGAATTATTTCTAAAGTGTCCTCACAAAAACAAATAACTGAGCTGAAGTGGGTTGTTAATTCATTTGGGATGAATAGTATGATCATCCAGGACACAACATTCAGTGACTGAAGAAATGGAATAATGATCCACTGATGAGATTTTAATTATTAATCCAGTCATTCACTTACCCTTTTAGAGTTATGGAAAGGTGCTGGAGCCAACCTCAGCTACCCCTAGGTGAGGGCAGGGTATACCCAGAACAGGTTGCCAGTCTATCACAGGCCTGACACAACCTTATTCTATATTATCAGACTTTCTTTCATTATATATACAGATATGGACAAAATTGTTGGTACCCTTCTGTTAAAGAAAGAAAAACCCACAATGGTCACTGAAATAACTTGAAACTGACAAAAGTAATAATAAATAGAAATTTACTGAAAATTAACAAATTAAATTAAATTGTGGTTCAACAGAATCATTTTAAAAAAAAAAACTAATGAAACTGGTTTGGACAAAGAAAAAGAAGTATATATATATATATATATATATATATATATATATATATATACTTCTATATATACTTCTTTTTCTTTGTCCAAACCAGTTTCATTAGTTTGTTTTTTAAAATGATTCTGTTGAATAGATAGAATGGATCCGACATATCTTCTTCAACAGACTACTTTATTTCAGTCTGGGTCAGCTTGAGGATGTAACTTGAGCTAAAGGTCTCTGAAATCCATCCTCTAACCATCTTGGTACTCTGCTCTGTCACCTGTCATTGTGGAGAAAGCAGGTGGTGATTGAAGCCTCTTGCCTGATCGAGACTTCTCACTAAGGAAGATGACTTTTCACTAAAACATGTGTTGAGGAACTATAAAACTAATTATCTCCATGACTTGACAACAGCAGAGGTATGTAAGAATAACTAGTTGGAATTAATACCCTTTAAGAGACTAAACATCAAAGTTTAGTGAAGGTTTTTCTTGTAAATAAAAAGTTTCTTAGAGACACTGTGGTCTTAGAGCTACTCTCATGCTAAAAATAATGATGTGAAGACGTGTGTCTGTATTTCCTGCTGTAAGAACAGTCTCTTCCTTTTGAATTGGATTTCATTTCATGTTCATCTGCCGATTCATCACCGCAAAAAAGATTATACCCGGATTTTGTCATCTCCTGTCACCCACTTATTGATTCCTGCTTCCTTCCTAAGCCCTAAGTCAATTCATCAGCTCTGTACCACTTTGAGTCATTTCCACCCCTACTCTACCACATTCTTTTTCCTCTTTCCTTACAGAAACTCCTACCAGTTTCTGACTCAGTCATTCTCACTCCCCCTACCCACCACCTTTCACTCTCTGATTTCCACCCGCCCATTCCAAAGTCCATCCTTCAAATTACACCTCAATCTCTCCTTTTCTCACTGATCACTGCACTTTGACATGGTTTACAGGCCAAGCAGTTCTTAATACCTGCCCCCTGGGACTAAGAGTAATGCTACTTTTTATTCTGGATAGGCAAAACAGGGACTGCTTCCTTGAAATGCAAGGTCAAAGCAATTAAATAGATGGTGTAATCCAAACCCAGAAGTCCTCTTAGCCTAAGCACATGCACTGAACATATGATTCAAAACGTGTTTAAAATTCATGCCCTCATCCATTATAACACATTAACCCATTGATTTCCTTTCATAGTTCCTCAATTAGTGCAAAAGCCTTACACACAGACAACTTTTGTGTTTCCTTCGATTGCTCAGTTTAGCACACACCTTGTTTTCAAAACATCGCCCCATTTAATGTCTGTAGCACATGAAGCACATGGACATGATGTGGAGGTAGAGAAGCTGGGAAGCATACCTTGGGGGAGTGAATGTAACTACGTTGCAAAGCTGGAGCACTGACACATGTTAAAGCTCGAAGACAAGACAGAGGCCCCTCCTCATGGAGTGTGAGACAAGTACTTTTCGTGTGTGTTGGTGTTACATGACATGCTTCATGTATCATCACCTTGTCCCCAGTCTACAGTACATCTCAAGGCAAACAAAAAGTAAACAAAGATTGTTGTTTTGAACCTGTACTCATTTCAGCAACACGGTACAAAGAGGAGTTCACAGAGCTGAATACAGGTTTCTACTTCAGCTCACATGTTTAAGGCTGGTCATTATTTAGTCACCATCCCCACCAGCAAGAATAATATTGTACTTTACATGTTTCCTGGAGTTGTGGAAAAATCAATGGTGAGAGATTTATATTGAATAGAAGCTAGCCAAACTGATTTAGAAAAAATGAATTACCAACACATGAGATTTCCGGTAATGAGCAAGAGAAAATTTAGCTTTTTTCACCTTGTGTTTGCAGGACTCAGCCATTACATTAGTGAGTCAAATTTTATTGCCATATAAATAGTGGAAAAACTAAATAAGAAAAATAAAACCCAGTTTGTAATAAATTGTTTTAATACTGTTCAATATTAGATAGGTGCTGTTTAACAGCACTCAATGACAGAATGTCCTAGTGAAGGAGCTTCCATTTTCCCACGAAGCCTTCTTTGTTTTAGAAAAGTCATGGTCTCACACAGCAAGTGCGAGTGTCTGTATTGTCTGTCTATATCAAATGAAGCCATTATCTTTTATATTTTTTGAATAAATAAATAAATAAATAAATAAAAATCGGGGTAAATAAGCTGCTGACACAGGAGCAGAGATGGTTTATGTTGATGGATCATTATTGATGCACATTCTGACATCTGCATTGTAGTTTTGTGTATGAAGTGCATCTGTGATATGGTCTGTCAGACTGTCTGGTGCAGCATCAGACAGTTCTAACTGTCTTGCATGTAGCTATGTCCCTATGTCCCTGTTCCTCAAATTTGACATCCTGCATCTCTCACCTCGTCATCGTGGACCAGCTCCTTCTTCACCACCTTCATGGCATACATCTGTTCATTCTTTTTTAGCCGAACCAGCAGGACCTTGGCATAACTGCCACGTCCAATCACTCGAATCAGGTCAAAATCACCCAGTCCAAGGGCGAAGCCCTGGGACAGCTTGATGCCGTCAATACCATCCACTACTGCTTTGATGTCCTGCAGGGATGTGGAGTGAGTACATTCAGTCAGAGTAAATATGAACCAGGAGAGTTTTAGTTTGAGTAAGACTGAATTAACAGGAAATTGTATTTATTTAGAGGATGACTGTTTTACTAACTCTTTGAAATGTATTTATTCGTCACATGAATGTAACTGTAAATTCTGAGAATCTTCTATTTAAAACCTGGAAACATTTAAGATCCCTTACAGAAATTTAGCTATGACTGAAAACAACAGAGAGCAGGGGCCATTTTTTTTACCTGAGCATATTCTGATAAGATTTAAAAAGTTGTTTGTTGGCTTCAAGGCCGTTTACCTGACTTTTATGTCTAAACTGTCAGTGAGATTCATATTGTTTTATCACTTCAAATGTTGTACATCCAGTCTCAATAAATCCATTAAACCCAGCATATTGAGGTTGTCCTGTTTACAACATCATGTTCACACTCTGAAACCACTGAATCTTTGTAACTGTTTTGTGCTCAGGTTGTATGCCCTTCTCTTTCACTATCTCACCAGAGGGCTGCTCAACCCAAGCAATGCTTTGTTGCTGAAGTTTCTGTCTCTTAAAAGGAATGATTCTTCCCCATAGTTTTTAGTTTCTGGTTTGTCAATTGGCATTTCTATTCAAAAGTTGTAGCAAATGATACCAAAGGGAAGGAATACTGATAATTTTATTACATGGGTATTATGACTGGGATGAGTTAAAAATGATCAACAGCTATAAGCTCTTTTTGCAACATATCCGATGCATGCTAAAGATCATCTTACCTCTGCATCTGCATCTTCTGTTTTATCCGCTGTACAGTTGTGCGGTGAAAAAGGTACTGCAAAAGACAGATACAAAGACTAACTGAATTTTGGCCATCCAGACAAAATGCAAAAGACCTGAGCTTGCATGGTTTGTTTCAACATGTTCTTCTTCTGTTCCAGAAGAGGGAGGTAGAGCACTACAGTACTTTAGTCCAACTATCCACAGAAAATAGCAAACTAGGTCAATCCATAGGGGTGTCCCAGAGCATGTTACAGCCAAGACCCCCCAAAATTGACTCCATCAGTCCTCAGTCTTCTATAATAGGATAAAGGCTCTGTTTTTAGGGATCCCTTCAGAAAATAGTATTTAGATAGCAGCGAGAGTCTGTGTTAAATAAGGGATGATGGTGCGTGTGAGGTTAAGCTTCAAGGGTCTACAAAAATTCTTTAACCCTCCTGTCGTGTTGGGGTCAAATTTGACCGATTTACAACTTAAAACACTCATAAATATTGTGTTTTACATCTGATTGCCTCAAGGCCTTATGGTACCCTCCACACTATGCACTTGAACATATAAAAGTGATCATCACCTCTTTCATTGAACTTTGAGTGTTTTAATCAACCTTGTTACACCTGTGGTGTTCCCGGTCAAAAGTGACCGCCATAGGAAATGAAAGGGTATCCAGAATATATTCATCCCATCAGACAGAAAACATCTGCATACACACCACCCCAACTCACTCACTCACACACACATTTCAGAGTGAACAATGTCTTTTGCGGGTACACATCTATTTCCTGCGCTTATGTGCCGATTGTCCCATGTGGACCAACTTCCCGATGAAACAATGTATCATATCTTCACACAGACTAGACAGGTGTCTGTTATGTGAACCCACCTCTTTCCCACGCTTTTGTGCCTATCCCCCACGTGAACCACACCTTCTAGACTAATCAATGCATCATCTTCACACAGACCTCATATATATAGCATGATGTTTGCCTTGCACTCCTTTTACTCTGAGCACAATGAGTAGGCCACTGACCAAGCGGTTCTCTGTCAAAGAGGTTCTGGTCCAGCTTTTTGGACATGATGAAGAGGGCACTGAAATTGAACCAGAGAAAGAGGAGGATGTCTCGGAAGTGGAAGACAACTAGATTTTGATCCAGACTTTGAGGAGACTGACCAGTCAACAGATGGAGAGGGAGAGGCACCTGAGGAGACATTCCAGTCCAAGAGTGGACACTTGCTCTGCTCTTCATCCCCCAAGACAGAGGAAGTAGAGCAAGTGTGGAAAACATCATAAAGGTGACGCCAGGGCCAACACGGTATGCAACATCTTGTGTGGATGACATCAAGTCCAGCTTCCAACTCTTTTTACCAGAGTCCATTGAGGGAATTACACTCGAGATGGCAAACCTGGAGGGTCACCTGGACACCTGGAGAGAAATCGACCTGGTAGACCTCCAAGCCTACATAGGTCTGTTGATTTTAGCTGGAGTATATCGCTCAAACAATGAGGCTACTAAAAGTCTGTGGGATTCCGAGTCTGGGAGGCCTATATTCTGGGCAACTATGTCCTTACAACAGTTTCATGTCCTTTCAAGAATTATTCGATGTGATAACAGAGATACACGACCCGTCCACTGGCGAAATGACAAACTGGCTGCCATCAGGAACATTTGGGACAAGTGGGTGGAGCGCCTACCACTTATGTACAATCCAGGCCCTGATGTGACAGTTGATGAGTGCCTGGTTCCTTTCAGGGGTCGCTGTTCCTTCAAGGTGTACATTCCAAGCAAACCAGGGAAATATGGACTGGAAAAATGCCACTTATGTACACACACACACACACACACACACACACACACACAGGCACAAGTGCACACACACAACTTAATGTTGAGTTTGGTCTTTGGTTTTCCATTTAGTTTTTACATTACATGTTCATTTTGTAATACATTTTCAGTGCCCATTTGTATTTTCACTGCAGTTATTTTATGTCTCAATCTATAAATTCATATTAAACAACTAAAGAATGTTGTATAAAAATTTGGTGGTGAAAAATGGTTTTTGTGCTAATTTAAGAGCAGTTAAAACAGACCGGTCAATTTTGACCGGGAACACTAAAGTAAGTGGTGGGAGGTGAACACAACCGGAGGGTTAAAACAGGGTTCTCCAGGATTTATATCAAGACTCCCTGCAGGCTTCTTGAGCCCACTCTGGTGGCCACACTCCACTGTGTACTTTGAGAAAAAAAAAAAAAGTTTTTTATTTTTTACACAGATTCTTCATAGTAAAATATGAAAAACAGCTATTATATAATAAAGAATTTATCCTGGACAGGTGTTTGATGTGGTTAGAGCTGTAGCCATGTTTTTTAATGAAAAAAAAAATGTATGTCTAATAATTTTTTTATTTACCCAGAATTCAAATTGGTGCTATTCAACCCAATAAACAACAAGAACAGCTTATTGCCATGGATAAGTTAAGACATCTCTGTGAAGTCTATTTGTCTAATATGAAATACAGTCAAGAGTTTGAGTGGACCTAGTCAGAAACTAACTGTCTTTGAATGGATTCTTGCTTTTTCCCCATGAGTCTCATGGGTAATCCACGTGATGCATTCCTGCAGAGCTGTGTCTCATCCTTGGAAATTAGTGCTATGCATCAACAGGAAGTAATTTAGGGTTTCGGTGGATGACACTTACAGTTGGGGTTTGAATATCAGGATGTTACGTAACATCAGCAGGAGACTCTGCTCCAGCAGAACATATGTTGGCTCTTTGAGGTTAACTTTGGCTTCTTAAAAAGCAACTGCAGAGAGATTGGTTTACTCAGGTGGTCTTTTTTAGACTTGTGTATTTGTTGTGGAACAATGTTTTTAGCATTCAACACAAGGCACAATTACATTTTTCCCACTTTGTCATTTACATAGTACATTGAATGCAGGAGTTTGGCAATACATTTTTCCTTGCACCCTGGCCTGGTTTTGAGTATTTTGTAACTTTTCAAATATCAGCACACAGCAGACATAGAGCCTGCTGAAGACTAACATGTAGTGCACATACAACACAGTATCAGAAATAAAATGGGAACGATGTCAAGGAAGATATTCTGATGCTGGCTGGGAATGATCCAGCCCTGACGATCTGCACTTAGCTTCACAAAGGAAGCCATACTTGTCTATTCACACCACACCTTTATAGCTTCAATGCAGTGAAAGGCATTGGTATAAGTAATAAGTACAACATTGACTAAATAAGTGCAGGAGATTGTATAAGAGGCAGAACAGAGACTTACCATGAGAACTTTTGAATGTTACTTGGTAAAGCTTTTGACTTTTTGTTAAATGCTTTCCCATGGTGATACAGCAATGTTTTTATGTTTTAAAAATCAACTGCCCTGACAATGCATGTGTAACTCCAACATGCATAGTCCAAACTCCAAACTTTCAATGTTGATAAGGGTCCTGAGCTGAACTTATCTACATGTTCATATTAAGTTCTAATCAGCACACCCTCATGTTTACAATTTGATGCGCTCATCCTCAAACTTTAGCACATGGAAGTTTTGATCCTTTGCCATAAAAATTCAACTTCCACTAACTACAGCCAGAATTGGCAAAACTAATCGTAAACTCTTTTGTATTCTATAATTGCTTGTCTAGTCATGGAGATTCTTCCTGTTTGATCAAAGGGGTTAAGTTGTTGTGAAGAATCATGGAAAGAAATAGATATATTCCTCTCCTTCTCCTGGGCCAAATTGTTTGGAATTCCAGTTGTCTACACAAAAAAGTAATAAAACTACTTGAAAGACAACACACATGAAGAATGTAGCCAAACTATTAGTAAGTTCCAGCCAAATGTGGCTATATGCGTATTCATACACCAACGACACATCAGGGGCAATTTGAATTTCAGTGTTTTTTCCAAGGGCACTTCAAATTGCCCCCTGAGAATCAAACCACTGACCCCACCAACCCACAAGATTTATATGGTCTATCTGAGACATTACAAGGCTTGTAAGAGCCAACAAAATGGTTGTATTCCTTATTCCTTAAAAACTGCAAAAAAAAAAAAAACAAAAAAAAGGTTCAGCGTCTTACTTCCATCTGTGTCCTCTGTCTCATCTGGTGGAACATCCACCTCTTCACTCTTAGCATCTGAAGGGGGCTCCTGTGAAGGCATGACTGGATCCTGGACAAAGAAGTCAAGATATCCACCTAAATATCCCAAAACACATTCCCTCAGATATCTAGTATAATACCCACTCATGGTTTAACACTCCTGGAAGAGTTTACAACGAATCATGTTTGTGAATATGGAGAAAAAAGTTGGAGAGAAAGGCTGTTGTTCTGAGATCCTCATGACAACGTGTGAGTTTCACTAAAGAAGGAACTCGATTCCTTCATCCTATCAAGCTGCAAAGTCACTTATCTGGCACCAAAGACAGTGAGCTGGAGATGTGATCACTTCACCCAGCACCAGAGCAGGTCCTGCATTGACCTCTTTGATTTTCTAGACAAGTGTCAGTTCTGGATCTTTGCAATTTGTCCTTGTGGTCAGATGGACTGATAAGACACACTGATTTGCTGTCAGTAAAAATGACATCTCATTTGAATAAAACAGTAGGATGAGCTGCAGAAAGAACATGATAAACAGGAAACGTTCAAGGAAAAGTGCTTGATGAAATCAGTCTCTTGATTTTCAGGAGCCCTTACTCACAGGGGACACCTGCACACCATTTCTAATATATTTGTTGAAGGTCACATTTAGTTTAAATATAGATGCCCGTGATATCTTTGATTATAAAGCAGGTCTAGGTTCCATATTACTAGTGTGAAACTATTAAAGTGCCTAGTTCAGAAAGAAATGCACACGGTCTGTCGTCTGATTGGCCCACCAACTTGTTGTCCCTAGAATGGCCAAGAAAAGCCTGAGAAAAACTAGAGTGAGATGAAAAGATCAAAACCGCAATCGGCATGGACACTTCAGATAAACCTTTTTTAACCAGGATTTTATATGAAGCTCATTTCGGTCAGTCTGGCCTTTAAATTGCAGATTTTTTTTAAGAGCAGGAATTACATTCTATTTTTGCCACTGAACTGCGACCAGATTAGAGTTATAATTATACTCAAAATCATTAAGCCATGTTCCTTTGAGTTCATGAATGAATCACTGATGATTGTGGCTTTTCTCTTAATTATAGCTATATATTGCATTTATCAATAGCATTGCTTAGAGACTTGAATAAATGTTTCAGTTTGTTTGGAAATAAGAGCTTTGGACCTGGATGCTTTACCTCAGTTATACAGTAGCTACTTTTAGGAAGTTTGTGATTTTCACATGATTTGTGTATCCAACCATTCTGATATGCATCTTCTCAAGCTATTGATACTTCAAACCAACATGGATATGTATCACAATAATCATGAGTATCAAGAAAAACTGGACAATGCAAAGGACTAATGCAATTAAAGGGTGGCACAAAGAATACAAACATTTTCAGACAGTTTAATTTTGACAACACATGACATGACCTAAAAAAATAAAAAATTGTGATAATAAAGAAGGAAATCATCCACATGAAAATTACAGACCACCTCCCTTTTCTTGTCGAGTTCCTAGAAAAGGTAGTTGCAGCCCACCTTAAAGATCACTTCAAACACAATAAATTCTTTAAAAAATGTTCTTCTAATTTTCTTTCAGCCCATAGTACTGAAATATAGCTGGTTAAGGTCACAAATGAACTGCTGATGGCTGCTGATGTTGGCTCACCTTCTCTTCTCTTTCTCCTGGACCTTGCTGCAGCTTTTGACACCAATGACTACAACATTCTCCAAAGCTGACTTCATCACTCAATTGGAGGTACTCTAGTACTGTCGTAAACTCGTTAAAATTATGCCTCAGTGATAAATTCAAGTTTGTTTTTATGGGAGGCTCTCAGTCTCACCCACAAGGGTCAATGCTATGTCCCATTCTTTTCTCCCTTGACATGCTTCCCCTTAGCTGTGTCATGAGTTGATTTAGAATATCATTTCACTGCTGACGACACTCAACTGTACATCAATATGACAACCACTCCAGCATGGTGTCATCCTTGTCATCTTCAACACTGGACCCTTCCTCTCCATCTCCAACACCACTAACCACAGTGATTGCCTCTCTGAAGGACAAAGATATGTAGATGAATGGCAACTTTCTTCAACTGAACTCAAAGACTGAAGCAGTTCTAATTGGCATCCCATCCCAGACCAGATCATCCTCTGTTACTAAATAGCACATTTTCTTTCCAGGACATTCTCTACATTCCCTCTCTACAATAGTCACTAACCTTGATCCCCACTTAATTTATGAGGCTTTCAAAAAAAACTGATCCAGGCCTTTGTCTCCTCCAGGCTGAATTACTGCAATGCACTGTTCGGATTCACAAAAAGAGTCTCCAGAGACTGCAATATGTCCAAAACAGTGGTGCTTATGAGTCCTTATGAGAGTGTGCAAGTACCACCATCTTCCATCTATTCACTGGCGTCCTGTCTCTACTAGGATTGAATAAACGGTCCCCTCCTCACACACAAATACATCCATGGAGATGGCCTCAGAATCCTCACCACAGAGTCTGTTGAGTCCACAAATACCTACCACCTCTGTCCTCCCATCCTGAACTAAGTCCTTTCTGCTCCATAGCCACTTGTTCATGGAAAGCTCTCCATGCCCATCCAAGGGCTCCGCAGACTCTTGAGACCTTTGAAAAGGAACTCAAAACGTTCATTTTTAGAAGGCACTGTTACTTTTGAGTAAACTGCAATTGTTATGTGATTATATTTGACCTGGACTCTATTTGACTCATAGTTTTTTCCCCATTGTCTTTTTGTTAAACTGTAGCATTGTGAGATTGTTTTAAATGTAAAGTACAAAATATATCATTGTTATCTTTATTATGGTTACTAAGGCCTTTGGTGTCTCCAGAGGAGACAGCTAAGACATATCCTTGAGAGATGTCACTTGAGGCAGTTAGAAATTAGAGATCTGCTATTACTTGGCTGTCAGCCTAGAGAAATCCCCAGCCAAAATGTTGGTGATGTAGTTGCATTCTAGTTAATATAGACACCAGGTTTTGAAAAAAATCAAAAACAAGAGTGAATTTGCGTAATTGTCAATGGAGCATAGCTTAAGATTAGGCTGGTTGTGATGCTGTTTCAGGCAAGTCGAACAATTAACTTCAACATTATCATCAGATTTCTGAAGTTAGAGAGAAGATTCCCTGTGAATTTATCACTCTGTTTTTCCACTGATAGCAACCAACAAGCTTCCAACATCCTACTTTAGTAGACATTGTCAATTAGGTTAAAGTCAGTTTGTGGTCTGACTGTTTTCCTATATGCCCTTATTGTGTGACTTCTCATTTTTTCAGATTTCACTCTGTGTCAAATAGTCCCTGCTGACCAACAAAACAGTCCATGCCTCCTTAGAGGCAAGCTCACTTTCAGGGATGTTACTATCTAATTAGCCACAGCTGATCTCTTGCCAGAAGTGCTTCCCAGGTGCAGGAACTCTGGAGAATGTGCATCTTAATGATACTAGTCTCTTCACGTTTAATGAATACAGTCATATTTGCAGAATTGGAATTAATCCATGATCATGTACTTGGCCTTCAAGTGTTAATTACACTTAGTTGCGTGTACACTGTTGCTTGGTAAAAAAATTGACAGACTTTTTTCTAACCCTGAAACTGTAGTGCACATCATTTGTAAAGCAGAAGTGTATCACAGTGCCTTTGTGAAGGGATTAGTTACTACAGGCAGAGATTCAAAATGCCTCTTTCTTGTTTCTGAGGCAAGAGTGATGCTAAAGAATGCCTAAGACAAAGACGGACACTAAAATCAAGTATGTGAAATGTGTGCCACTTCTTTGATCTCATAATACTCTGCCGAGGTAATCAAATCTTGCAGCGGTGGTGTTAACAGCCAGCGCTGTGCTTCCCAGCACTCAGGGACATGATGAAATACTCACCATAAGCCTTTGGCAGGTCCGAGGGATGAGTCTGTGACAGCGCTTATGGACCAGCAGTTTGCAGTTGATGCACTTGAAGCCCTGCCTGCCCAGCCCCCATATCCTTTCACCACAGTGGCCACAGTAGGCTTTCTGTAAGACAGGGCACACACAGAGGTTAGTCTTTTATTCACATGGCCACTAACACAAACATCAGCAATTTAAGCAATAATTAAGAGGGATGATTGACACAATCGGTAGCAAGATGTGATGGACCAACAGCCTTGAAGCTCAAAATTACACTTGAGTCATTACTGTCACTTCTGTAGGCTACAACAAATTTTCTATAACTAGTAATTTAACTAACTTAACTTATTCAGTTAGTAACACCTGTTTTTATTTTCTTTGGTGCTTTTCATATTTTAGGGGTGGAGGTCGAGGTTTGTATTTTACTGACCTGATGTATAGTATCATGACTGTTGGGCAGGTTGCAATGTGTGTGGTACAGTCTGTCAATCACAAGGTAGCCATACAACAATATGGTCTTTTTTTCCCCAAATAGGAGCATCCTTTAAAAAATGTATAGCTTCTGATATTGCAGAAGACTTGAAAGTATAGACTGAGACTGTAGACTCACAAGGAAAACATTTAGAAAGTAATAGTGAAAATAGGCCATATTTGCACAGATATCAATACAATGTGACCAATGGAGATCCGACCAACCAATGGACTCACTATGGTTTTATATGTGCCAGCTACTGGAGAATTTCCTTCTATATTAATTGTCATACCTACCTACCTACTTAACAACAGTAGTAAATACATTTATTAGTAATGTTTACCGCCACCAGACAAATGTGATTCAGTCTTGAGGAGGACTTGAGCAGATTCGTAATTTAAATGGAGCAATGAGAAAAACCTAATTCCAAAGTTTATTCACAAATACATGTATGGTTTTGGAATAAGTAGAAAAAACTCCTGATGAGAACGATGTTGGAATATTGTTAAATGACATGTTAATGTATTTTAAATGTACTTTGTTTTTAACACTGTCTCCATGCTATTTAATTTTTATATTTGATATTAACATCATTAACCTTTAAACAAATGGATCAGGAGATTGATGTGTTTGACTTGAAAGATATGTAATCTGCTTACAAATTCAAAAACAGTGTAACACACAATTTTATAAAACTCAGACAACATAAAATGCTTCCCCTGTGTGACTGTGTGACTTCCTGATACAGATTTTATTACCTGAACCTGTTTGTCAGCTGATATTTGCACTAATGGCAAATGTTACATTATTTACTGGAAAAACTAGCTGGCAGGGGGCTGAGAAGATGAACAAAACTAGACTTGCTTACTTGCAGATATCCAGGACAGTATTTTAGGGAGTTTCTAATATATTTTTTTCTGTTAGTATACTTGTGCAACCATCTTGCCCCTTTGGGGTTTTTTTTTTTTTTCTTTTGCGCACAAGCTGGACTCCTCTCTTTCGTTCTGACCTCATTATCTAATAATCCTTTGTTCATCCTTGTGAATACACTACTGAACTGCATCTGCTCTGCCTCTGTCCACTTCGCATGTTTTTGGTTGCCCTGCTTGCCTCAGTTTTCAGAGAGGATCTGGAACGCTGAAAACACAATGGCCAGGTGGCGTGTGCGTTGCAGTCACTCTTGCTGATCTGCTTTAGATAAACGT
Source organism: Echeneis naucrates (assembly GCF_900963305.1). Classification (NCBI taxonomy): domain Eukaryota; kingdom Metazoa; phylum Chordata; class Actinopteri; order Carangiformes; family Echeneidae; genus Echeneis; species Echeneis naucrates. The sequence goes on along the minus strand of NC_042517.1, from coordinate 20,029,369 downwards.
GTGTGTGTTCACAGTAGTCACTGCTGTTGCTGGTATTCTGTCTCTGCAGAATTTGCAAGAGATTTGAACGCTCTATGTATCACATGTCGTTGCAAAGCTGGTTAAAAAAATTGGGGGGATTTTTTTCTTGTCTGTCACATACACAAACTCAGCCTGGACACAGAAATGGGAGTCAGTTTTATGTACCATATGTACGGGGTCCATTTTACCTTTGGGGTCAATGGTTGCAACAACACGTCTTTCCCTTTTGCAGCCAGATGCAAAAGTTGTAGGTCAGAAATAGGTGATATGAATCTATAAATCACGCAATGGAGCTTCCCCATGTGAGGGCACACATATCTGGCTGTCAACCTCTAAGAGAGAACTGACTGTGAGTCCTGGTGTGAAATCAGGTGACCACAGCAGAAACAACATAAACTGACAAAAATTTGAGCACTGATTTCCATAATTTTAACATGACGGTCTATGGGAATTGAGTCACTTTTGCAGCCAGACTCTAGTTTTTGATTATTCAGTTTTGGTTCCATTGCTGTCCTTTTCATCACTCTGTCAGTGCAGCTAGAAAAAATCGCTGTACTGCTGTAGCTTTAAGTGCCTGAAGCACTGTGCTTGCACTCCCTTCTGTGACGCTACTGTCAAACACTGACAGAAACAGGGAACAACTCTCCACCGCTCAACCATATTATTGTGGGGCTAAGTCATGGCAAGGACATTAGAAAACATAGGACTCGTTGAGGGTGCACCATGCCCCTAATCTTTTATTATAAGATTTTTTAATCTAAACTTAATCTGGATCCAGACGAGCCTTTTCCTTCTGACAACATTAACTAAAATTGTTGTCCGAGCATCACTGGAGACGAATGTTGACACACATTCTCTTTACTTCAACTCATTCTGATAACATAACATGTTTCTTGTCAGTGGAAATGAGACTCCCTTCAGCAGCTCTCAGCAACTGGCATTAACCAGTGCGACTTTTAATTTGGATTTTATGTATGGTAGCAGAGGTTGGTGCCAGTCATCTCTATTGGAGTGCTGGTGGAGGACAGTGGGGACAACTGTTCACTCACATGAGCAAAAGAGACCCCATGATCTCTGTTGGAGGGGATCCACACATCAGCTTCCTTCAGATAGAGCAGGACAGAGAGGAGGCAGAGGAAAGAGATAAGTGCAGAGAGATGGAGTGAGACAAGGGAGGAGAAACCTGACCTACTTCTCCTCAGCTTATTTATATGCAGAGAACAACATAGTGAACCAACCAGAGTCTGATGAGCTGGCATAGCAACAACAGTCAGAAACATCCATGTCTGAGAAGCCAACTGATTTAAGTACACACAAACTGAGCCTTAAATCAGAACAGTGGATTGAAACACTCTGAAAAATTTTATAAACATTTAGATATGAAATCAGTCAATAAAAATGTATCCCAGAAATGGCTAGTGTTACTGTACATGATCTTACTGATAACAGTGTCTCGACATTTTCTGAGAAACCCAGCCACAAGCCTTCTGGTTCCTTCCGAGGACATCCATGTTTAACATGAGTCTGCAATTCTGTGAGGCTGCGCTGTAACATGCTCTATGCTAATGTAGAAAACACAGACATACTGATTCTTAACATTATGTCTGTCATTACAGAATTTGATCATAAACTAAAGGACTATTGACCTGATCACAGATCATTAATTTATCTAATAGTTTTTAAAGTTATCTGTCACCTTTATCCCCTGCCTTGAGAGACCGAGAGAGAGAGTCTGTGGGTGTGTTTGTGTGTGTGTGGGGGGTAACAAAGGTGAGCATCTCCTCCCCTCTCCGTTGCTGTGTCACTCCCGACTTACTACAGGACACCTGCAGTTTTATTTTTTAGGAAGGAGTGAGTCAGCACCAATGCAACACTGAGTTTCTCGGTTCTGTAGGCTACATCTTAAGAGTTAAGAGTGCAGCTCCCATGGGATATTGTCCATCCCTTATCAATATTAAACTCCCCTGTTCTATCTGAAATTAGCACTGAAGTTATGAAATAAGTTATGTCTATGTAAAATCTTCCTCACAGCTCCCCTGTATCTGTCCTCTTTTTCATCCTTTCACCTCAACAGACCTCCCATCTCCCATTTTACATCTGTCTTATCAGACTGGATGGTTTTCCTATTTCTTCTTTCGCCTGTTTCCTCTGGTCCACACGCACAGCTCCTTTTTGGCTCATCCATTTACTTTCTCTCTTGTTCTCCTGTGTGTCCACTGCCCGTGTTTAGTAATGTGGTGTCCTGTCAAGTTGCTCAGTGACCAAGAGCCTCAGCTGCCAGTACCATGATCAGTGGCAGCCACTACTGAATCAGTTCCAGACTTCCCAAACCATCAGTCATCCAAGCTCTTCTCTGGACAGATTCATCTCAGTCAACAGTGACCAACCAGCTCCAATTGCCCTAACTCATTTGACAATAACATGTCTCAGTAATGTTTACGAAACTACCTCTCCTCTAAGGCATTTTCACTCTGTCAAACATTCATATGCAGGGACTGAACTGTAATGTGTTTTTCTTTCACCAGATATTTACCTGATGTTTCAGGCTGTTTCAGCTTAAATTTTGAAGCATTAAATGAGGGAAAAACAATTTTTTTATTCATGTTACTTGGCAAAATCTAACTGCAAGTCATTGTGTTCTGTGAAATAAAAGCCCCCAACAGGATAGTACTCATTCTAGCAGCAAAGGAAGTTGATGTTCTTGCTTCCTTTTCAGAGTAGACACATTAGCAACTCAAGGTCTGCTTGAAACAGCATTAATGTCTTGTCTGCCTTCCATAAAGAACACTCAGACAAGCCAGGAGGGTGAGCAGGTGCAGCCTTTTAACAACTTGGCAGGGAAATGAAGCTGTGTGTGTGTGTGTGTGTGTGTGTGTGTGTGTGTATAACATGTAGCTGAGAGCTGATATGAAAGATCTACTTAACAAGCCATAAGTAGGATGCCAGGAATTATGCATCTGTATCCAGATAGCTTAGCTGGAAAGGGGACTTCATTACCTGTCATTTATAATTTAACTGCAGCATGTTTATGGTACACTCCACACAGGAGCAGAGAGAGATTTAGAAGCACACCTAGATAAGGGCAAAGGAATTACTACTGTAATTACTACTGCCCAGTGTGTGTTTGGTGACACCCCAGGCAAAAGAGTGCGACACTCACCCTGTTAAAGCGCTTGGCCTGGAAGACGTGTCCGTTGACTCGGTAGAGTTTCCTCCATCTTCTGGCCCCGTGGCGGTAGATTGATTCTAGGAGAGAGAGTAAACAGTTGTAGAGTATCATCATGGTGATGGACTGCTGGGTGACCGGAGATGTGCTACACTAGGGAGGAGATGAGGAGGTGAAAAGTGTAAAATCTGAGGCGAAGGTCCTAAGGCACATCTGACAACCATCAGGTTTTTCTACAATGTCTGCAAACACATACGCAGCCAAAGCTCCAGAAACGCCCACCTGAACTCCCTCTTTGCAGTCCTCTCTCACCCTCCCTTGCCATCGTCCTCCCTCTTTCCCAATCTTCATCCCTCATTTTCTGTCACTCCTGGTGATGAATGAACGTCATACTTTATCATGCCTCATTTTCAGATGGGACCATGCAGGTAAAGCTATAGCTATTTATAACAAGAGTAAGTTGTCGGCCATTAATAAACTGTAGGGTATCAACAAGCAACAAAACCATACTGAAAGTGGGAGATTCTGTTCTCAAATTAAGCCCCATTTTATAGTATATAGGAAACATTTTACATTCTTGTTTGCTGGCAATCAGGAATGTTTTGGGCTCCTGACTGGCCCATACAGACTGAAGTGAAAATACAGTTTCTATTTTGGTCTGGCCTTTGTTGCTCTATGCTCTATGGTGGGGCGCTTGTGCTCTGGTTACATATTTATGGAGATTCCTGGATGTGCATCTGCATTGTGAAAACTGGCGTTTCCATCCATTCAAGTAATGTGATTTGATGAACAGTGTTAGTCTAAAAACATTCTCATCATGTGCCCAACATATGATTCATTACAAATGGATACCGTGAATCTGCATAGAGGCTGTACAATTTGCAATACGTTTGACACCTTTGTATTAAGAGTAGTTTAAGCTATTAACAGATGGAGGGTTGTGCAAAAGTGACTCTTAGACAACAGCATCAGCATTATTACAACAGAAACTTTCCCACATTTTCACACTGTATAATAACAGCTAAATAACTCTGGTCATCACTTACAGTCACCGCGCACTTTACTATATATATCTTTATCTTTACTGAATATATTTTTATTCTTATTCTATGTTGTTTGATGTCTCCGTGTGTAATGCTGCTGCTATACTGCAATTTCCCAGCCTGGGATAAACAAAGTATATCTATGTATCTATAGCTATCTATCTATCTATCTACAAATCGTGATTAGTGATATAGCCTAATCGTGACGAATATTCTCTTGGTGCCACACATTAAAAAAAAATAAAAAATTAATAACTTCATAAAGGGGTGATCATAACGCCCTGGCTCGTCAGGTAACTATACTGTAACTATAGGTTTAACCCTCGTGTTGTCCTGTGGGTCAAAAATGACCCACCACCATGTAAAACATATAACACTCTTTTTCAAATTGAAATTTTATGACTTTTCCTCAAGGGTCCCCAACATTAAAAAAAGTGAAATTCTGGTTTTGTTTACATTTCCATATGGGCTGGGCTCTACTAAGGTCCTAAGATTGTCTTATGGGTCATTTTTGACCCATGTGTTATAAAATCACTTACATGACAGAAAAAAGTTCAAAGGCCACATACACAAATGCTCTCTAACACACACACAACAAAGAAACTGGTTTCCTATTGATGTACGAATTGAATTTGCACCTGCACCTCTGACCTGCATCTAACCCCTCACATCACACAAGATCCCAGAAAAAACAAAAAACATAATGTAAAACAAATTCAGTGGAGAGGATATAAAGATACCCCTGACCCAAGAACCCCCAGTTGGTTCCTTGTTGAAGCCATGAGCAGACGTTTCACTGTCCAGCAGGTCCTGGACCAGATTTTTTCAGAGGTTCAGGATCAGCAAGAACACTATGATGTGGAAGAAGAGGTATCTGAAGAAGATGAGGAGGAATACAACACAGACCATGAAGCCTCTTCAGATGAAGAAGAAATGACCTAAGCTGACAGAGATACATTTTTATGCAAGAACAGTAAAATAGCATGGTCCTCATCAAACACGGACGGCACCCCAGGAAGAGCTTCAGCACAAAATATCATTGGGATGACCCCAGGGCCAACAAGATATTCAGCTGCCCATGCCAAGGGCATCTCCTTCACTTTCCTCCTGTTCATCACACCAGCCATTGAAAAGATCATACTGGAAATGACAAATTTGGAGGGTTCCCGTAAATATGGAGACAACTGACATAGGGCTTTTGATCTTAGCAGGTGTCGATAGGTCTCGTGGTGAGGCTACATCTAGTCTCTGGGATGCAGAGAGTGGAAGGGCAATTTTTTGTGCCACAATGCCGCTGAAAGTCTTCCACACTTTTTCAAGAATGCTAAGATTTGACAACCGTGAGTCAAGACCAGCAAGGCGTGTGATGGAAAAAACTGGCAGCCATCAGAGACATCTGGGACAAGTGGGTTGAGCGTCTGCCATACCTTTACAACCCTGGACCTGAAGTCACAATAGATAAGCAGTTGGTTCCATTCAAAGGTTGCACTCCTCGCAACAAGAGGGAGAGTGGTCTTCTCGACAAAGTTTGCCTTCACCCCCACCACCACTCTTGTTTCTTACCTCCCAAAAAAGAACAAGAACGTGGTCCTGCTGAGTACACTGCGCAAGGCAGTTGAAATCACTGATAATGAAGACAGGAAGCCAGCCATCATCCTGGACTACAACCGGGTGTGGACAACCTCGACAAGGTTGTTGGAACATACAGCTGCAGAAGGATGACTGCACGCTGGCCCCTGGTCATCTTCCACAAAATTCTTGATGTCTCATCATACAATGCCTTTGTGATATGGCAGATGATCCACCCAACCTGAATGGCTGAGAGGAAGAACAGGAGGAGGATCTTCCTGGAGCAGTTGGGAAAGGCTCTTGTCACCCCATGCATTGCAAGAAGGGAGCACCTCCCCCACACACAAGCCTCTGCAGCAATTGTGAGCGCTGCTCAGGGAGCTGAATCTTGTCCTGAGCCACCTGAGGCTGCAGCTGGGTCAGGCAAGAGACAAAAGCCCATGCTCATGTTTGCACATAGTGTCCCACATGTGCTAATGTTCAATGTTAAGCAACCTTTTGTTGTTGACAAGAGAAGAGATGAGAGAATAGATGTATTTGATAATTAAATTCCTAAAGAATATTAACAAAGAATAAACTGTTGGAAAAGTTCCATACTGTTGACTGTTATTTTTTCTTTCAATAAAATTTATTCCATAGTCATTTCTTCACATTGATATAATAGTAATAATAAACCTTTACTGTATAAAAGAAAACTATTATTGGATTGGAAAGAAAAAATAATCATCATATTCACTGGTGAACGTCTTATGATAAAATTTAATAAAAATTTAGTTGATTTGATAAATAACAGGATGTTTCATTATACAAAATAGATATTGGATTTAAAATACAATTAAGCTGCTTTATTTTAGGGCTTTGGTGAAGGCGGGTCATTTTTGACCCATAGGACAAGGGTATGCAGAATGTTAAGACCGCACAAGGGTTAACCAAACATGTAAGCCACAGTCCAGTTTCCCTGTGAAAGGTGAAAATGATCTTAATTGCTGATTGTATAACCATCAAGTTCCATTTTTTCTTTTTCTGGTCATATTCTATATAGATATAGAATTCGGTGAAAACATCCAAACCAACAATCACTGTACAGTATCTTGCTTACAAGTACTGTGTGTGCGTATCCTGAGCCTGATGCCAAGGCCCAATGCAAAGGCCCTTGAATGAATACTTTTTCCCCTCAGATAATTTCTTGCCCTCGATAGGGTTAGGGTTAGGGTTAGAAAAAAAAAAAACAAGAAAAAAAAAAAAACAGCACATAGCAATAAAACGCCTGATAATAATGGTAATCATGGTGCAAGTGCCAGGTGCTAGAATAAAATGTCAGAGCTTAGCTCATTTTGCAGATAAATGCTGCATAAGACAAAGGATGAATGGCCTCATTACCTCATTCTGGGCATACCATATCTCCACTCTGAAGGTAAAAGCACATAATCCAAGATCAGAGGGTGCAGTGGATGGGTTAAGATGTTTAGAGGTAGATTTGCGGTGTACTGGTCTCCCATATAAGTACTACCGGCACTGGTTTCCCAGTTATCTTACCGCCAATTTGGATGACCTTGTCTAATTTCTTCTTACTTTGTACTGAACTACCTGAGAAACTTGGTTGAAACTGCTGCCTTGTTTGCAGCACTTTATATTTAGTTAATTGATACAAAACATTTTACTCACTGAATTACCAAATCTAGATTCATCCACTGCCAGATATAAAATAAAATATATCAAAAATAGTCCATCAGCACATCTAGATTTCCTCCTGTTTGAGTTATATTTAAATCTATGCTGAGCAGCTGCTTTTGAAAATTACTCACTTTTTTTTTTTTTTTTTAACAAATTTATAAAAGGACAAACTCATGGTTAGAGCCAGTACTATATAGGCTGAGCAGTGAGTCCCCAGTTCTTGTTGTTGACATTTTGTTGCATGTCATCCGCTTTACTCACACCCCCTTCATTTCCTGTTAATATTTACTGAATGAGGTTTTACTTAGGTCATTGAAGTCTGACTATGAAGAGATGGATTATCACATTGTTGGTTCTTTTTCTTTGCCACTGGGCTTTTTGAGTTATCCCTTCTCCCATTTTCTTTTTTTCTTTTGTTTGCCACCTTTGTTCTGAGAGTGGCAGTGAGAGAGAGACAAAGAAAGTTGGATAGTGTGTTGGGGCAGCAACTGCAGCTAGAACGAAAACTTTGTTAACTGCTGTTAATTTTCAAGGTTGATCTCCTTGGTTGCTCCAGTGATGGATGCGGCTACAATATCCTCATCCACTCAGATTTTTTTTTTTTTTGCCTCTGTTGCTACAGTAGCCCCAGCCCACTACATACTGACTACTATTAGTTGGTGGTGAGGATGTTAGGATGACAATGTCTGCAAATAAAATTATATCTGAACAATAACCCCTCCTCCTCTAAAATTGTTTCCAATATCAAATTGAACATATCGTGTACCATATTGACTGTTTATCTCTGGAGTTGCGGGCACAGAACTGCCCACACCATGGGATGAACTCATACTCCTGATAGTTAAAAAAAAAATAAAAAAATAAAAAATAGGACTCACATCATCATGAATGTCGAAGTTAAGAATGCATTGTTCTCTCTCTACCACCATCCTTGACTATTGTCTGCAATGTTATTATTCAAGACAAAATGTAAGTATATATGTCGTCTTTTTGGCAAGTAAAAACGTCAAGCTGATTGAATTGAGTCCCAACAAAAATTTAATTTGTGTACATCACTGTATGCATATTGGCAGCCATAGAAATAGGGATTTAACCATCCGATCAGACACTCGGTACAAACTGCTATTTTTATAGGTAGTATCTGCTAACAGAAGTCTGAATGCTATTAGAGGCCCCTGCAGGAATGAAAAGCTTTTTGCACGGTGATGAATATTTTTGTGATTCTTTTATCTTTGAGTCAGGTGAGCAAAGATCACAGTGAAAGCAAAGCAGAGGGTAGATGCAAAAAGGCTCTGCTCTTCAGGGTCTCATCTGTGAACTCCCTCTAATCCAGTTACTCGAGTTCTGTGAAGGAGTGACGCCTGCCTTAGAGATTCATTGCATTGTGTTTCCATAGTTACCTGATAATTCTTTCTGTGGCCCAATACTGCTGATTGAGTGAGGGAGTTGGGAATGACACATCTGCCACTGAGTCTCTGAACCTTCAGCTCTCTCTGCTAAATAGATGACTAATTACAGTGAGTAGGTTTAAATACAAGGAAATACAAGGAACTGTGGTCATATTGACCATTGTAGCATAACATGCTACATACAACATGCTGTTTATTTGAAAGCACACTTTACAAGCAAAGGGCTAAAAGATGAATCCCTCTGAGAAAAAAACACAAGGAAAGAAAAATGTTTTTGTACAATGTATATGAGTGAAATGAGTGGTTACATAGGGATGCATACATCCCTTAATCTATGAAATCTGTTAATTTGCGCAAATGGGACAAAATAAATGGGAAGCCTTGTAGGTGTGCATTAGCACAAACTAAGACTTTGTAAGTAACAGTCAGGTACAAGGTAATAAACATAATAGATGCTAAAAATGCTAATGATTCTTATGAGACTGTTACACAGTGCTCATCTGAGTCTGGGCTGGACAGAGGCTCAAGCATGTGGGCGGGCCTCTCTACCGTTTCCTTCTCTAACCATCTTGATACGCTCTGACCTTTCACCTGTCAACCAGAATCAAGTAGGTGGTTTCTGAAACATGCCAGTTCTCTTGTTGGTGGAGAATTAATTAAGTGATGATGCCTCTATCTGTTGTTGACCTCATAGTGTCATTCTCACCCTTTTTCAGTGCATTTGGTATTGGTCTGTTTCAGATCAGGTCCAAATTTTTGGACCTGGAAAAACACTGATTTGTGAGTAATATAGATATTCTGAACGCTGCTCAAGAATTACATCTGAGTCGGAACATGTACCAGAAAAAATGTTTTCACCACCAAAAATTTGACCAGCCAATTAGGATGAAGTGAAGTTGTAGAAGAACAGATGAAGATCAAGATGTGCATATTACACATGAGGACAACTCAGCAGCGATTTTTTTGATGACCAGCAATTTCTCCTAACAGACATTTCCTGTTGCAAGCCATCATGATGCTGGAAATCCAGCCACAACATTGGCTCCATAACGGTCAGAGATAAACAACAGCGGGATTTCCAAGCCTAAGCTACTCCTTTATGCTTTACCTGTAAATCACAGCATCCTCTCCAGCACCTACTAGTTATAGCAGATGTTATTTCTTACTGCATTCAATTTAAAAACAATTTCCGGATTGAGGGTTTAGTTCTCATTTACATTTTGCATTTTTTGCATTCGAACAAGTGCTGCAATACACTTTTTGCACTTGACCAGCAGTCCTGACCTATTACAACATCTGCCTCTGGAGAAACACAAGTGTTGCATTGCCCCATTTTTCTGCCAAGGTGCCAGAGTGAGAGTTAGAAATGACAGAGCAAAGGAACAAGCAGATAAGTTACACTGTAAATTAAAGCAAAATACACACCACCAGATGCAAAGGCCAGTGCGCACAGTCCTGCCATTTTGTCCGTTGAAGCTATAAAGTAGAGCAGATGACCTGCTGGTGCAGAAGAACAGGGTGGTACTACCAAACCGCTGCCAGACGGGACATTTACTGGGGCTTGACTCATTTCCAGACATTGTTTCTCTTACTCATGAGGAAGTAGCAGCATACAAGTCTCTCCCAACAACCCCCACCCCATGCCTTAATTACCCTTTAGGGAAAATTATCAAGAGGAAAGCGCAAGCCCTAAAGGGTTGTTGTACTCCGCACTGTACCTAGATCACAGCAATCACCAGTGTGTGTGTGTGTATGTGTATTTTTATATATATATATGGCAGGTGCCTGTCCTCCTGTCTTAGGCACTTTTCACTTTTGCAAAGTGCCGAATTGTTTTTGGGCACTTCCTGCCTCCAGCTGATGAGAGCAATTATGTTAAGCAAGGTTATTAGAGGTCTCCATTTCCAAAGGAACTGAAAGACATCAATGAATCAACCCTGAGGCTTTTTCAGCCACAATTAGACCTCTGTGATAGAGAATGTTCAATAAGCCATGACTAACTTTGTTAGTTTGCCTTTAATCAAAGTATTTATTCAATTGTCCTTTTAATTAGCGTGTTGCAGATAAAGAGGCAGAGAGCGGACATTGCAAAGCGCATGAAATTGCAAAAGGTGCCACTTCAAAGTAGGCATTACTGAAATTAGATACAGATTTAAGAGTTATGTAGAGCTTCATGAGGGCCACAGGGGTTTTGTGATAGTGACAGGGTAGGAGGTAGACATGACCGCACTGTACAATAGGCACACAGCCAGTTTGGGTGGGATTCCCTGTGCTGCAGATCAGTGAGTGTCGCATGTTGATGAATCAGACACCATGGCATTTTATTTTGACCCCACATCCACATTGGACCACTGAGATGTAAAATGTGTCAAAGATCCCTAATTTCCTCGGACCTGAAATGCTGGATTAGGCTGCAAACATAATGAATACAGCACTTGAAAACATCAGGAAAACATTCAAGCTTATTGGGTCAAAAAATCTTAATGCTTTCACTAATGCATATGAACCTGAGAACTGCTCATTATTACCATTACTAGATGGCACTAGTAATACCTGTTAGATGGCAAAAATAATACTTGCTTTATCACACTCAGCAGGAGTACTGATGTGATGTAGTTAAGTCGTCCTAAAACCAAAAAAATAAATCAGCATTATTTAGAAATTATCATCAATAAATAAGATATTTTTTGAAGATAGAATTTAAATAGTAGTAATTTGTACAGAAGCATTGCAACCCCCAGATCTCTACTCTCTTTGATTTTTAGGTGTCAACTCCATATCCATAGTATTTACATCATACTTATAACAGGACAAGTCTTACCTTGGGACACTAAATAAAAGCTCTGAGCTGTTTATTGATCTGGAAAAGTAAGTGTCAACAACCAGGTCTGCTAATCTACAGAACATCTGCAAAAGCCTGTGAACCAAACAGCAACCTCAGGGTCTGAAAAGTCCAACGATGAAAGGACCACACTTGCAGTTCCTCTAATGACCACTGAAGTCTGGCTATATATATCGAAGTGGATGTAGACTTTGAGTCTGTAAACAGACGTCAATTCCAAAGAGCCTTAAACCTGCATTCTATCGAATAACATCTACACAACAACTAGACTACCTCAGAAAACAGATTGTGATAGAATCCAGAACAGGTCTCATCTTTTTTGGTTTCTTTCAGAAGAAGAAACCCAAAATCTGAAGTGCAAAGGAAAAAGAGGACATAGAGTCAATCCCCTAAAATCTGACAGAAGGGGTTGATCAATCATCTACAGAAGACCCTTAGGAAAATTCCTCCATGACCCCAACAGGCCTCAGTTAGGGAAGGGAAAACTGTGCTGTGACTGTGAGAGGTCAGTCTTTGACTGGTTGTTCAAGTATATGGCTGAATGTAGTGACATTATAACTGAATTATACTTTTAATTACTGAGCAATCGATGTACTTATTTTTAGAAGGCCAGAAAGAAAATGTATAATTTCGTAATTTGTTTTAATTTTAATATTTTCACTGAAACAGATTTGCTATTTTTAACAGCTTTTTCCAGAGCAAATTCAGAAAACAAAATTATCTAATTGTTTGATATCTTTAAGATTAATTTTCATATAACAATTATTTTTGTTACTGTTACTGTTTTGTTGATTTTCTGTGCCCAGTTTTCACTTGTAATTGAAATCTCACTCAACCCAACTATCCGTCATAGACCTTAAACAAGCTTATACAATATGTTATTGTTGTCTCAATCCATCGATATAAGTGTGATCTAAAATGATGAGTGCATGATTACAGCAAATAGTAAGCAGAAAAGTGTAGCCTCAGTCTGTTGCAAGTTGTTAATACAAGCCAGCCTGTCTTTAAATCAAGAGGAACATACAGTGTTTTAACATTGTTAGCAGTCATTTCTTCAGTGAGACAGATTTACTGGGAACTGTAAATAGGGTACATATTTTATAATTAGCCACTTTTGTGATTCTGAGAGCAACCGATAGGCACAAATTGTTAGGGATGACAGTCTGCAGATGACAGAGCAGAGCCTCACATGAAAACAGGGATATTTGATTTGCGATGCAGCTGATATGAAGTCCATATGAAATTCCATGAGGTCAGTTAGACTCAAGTTCTATTTGAATTTAGCTCACAGGATGCATCCAGCAAAAACAATTCAGCAATATTGTACAAAAAGGCAGAAACACATTTAATCAAAGGACTCTGTTTCCTTAACTGGCTGACTCTCAATGATGTCATGCAAAGCAGTTCACCTCAACGTAACTCAGCATGGTCTGCTTCTGCTTCATGCAACCCGCCCACCCAAAATAAGCCTGACCTGCTTTCTGGATGATTGCCTGTCGCTGCACAGACCTGATGCAATGCTTTCTGGATCCCAGTGTTCTGACCCCAGATCCCCTACCTTTGACTCGAAGGTAGAAAAGCAGCGTGAGCAGCATCCCTCCAGCTGAACAATACTACTTCCTCGCCTTCACACCCTAGATCTCATGGTACTCTCCTGTGCCTCCTCCTCCACTGCTCCTCTTCCCATTCTGTCTTCCTCTTCCTCCTGCTCTCAGCAAACAGCTTTGCATGTGTATCTGAATCGCTCCCTCTCCTCCGTCCCTCCCTCCTCACTTGCTTTAATGCCCCTCAAGGCTGCTAGTCACTCTACAAACACACACACATACTGAAAGTAACTAGATATCACTAAGGAATGCAAAAACTCACTTTTTTTTTTCCTTCATATTCCAGTCTAATCATAGATCATACCACATGACAGGTTTGTCTGAGGAAACCTTCACTTCTTCCGGCCCATGTAAAGGCTTCCCTATTTTCCCCACTAGATGGCAGAAGTGGCAATGAGTCTGTCAGCGACCTCAGTACACAACACATTTTAGTTAAATTTAAACCCTGTGGACTATTTTTAGTGGCAGTTCTGTTCCTACTGGAACAGATACATTTCCTTTAATACCTGTGTGTGGATGTTCTTCATTTAATCTAGTGCCGCCCTATGTCAGACAGAGTTCCTGTACATTGAAAGAGGCTGCTGAGGATGTGTGAAAGAATGATATAATCCTCACTATGGGCTTTTTTCCATACATGCACACACTGCTAAATAAAATCTAAAATTTATTTAAGGTTGAACTAAGAACAAAGGGGAGGTGGGGTGAGCAGGTAGTACAAAAGCTTTGTCATAACTGCAGTAACATTTTAATTTTCAAATCTGACCTGTGGCCTTTTGCTTCATGCCCCCCCAGCTCCAGCACCCCGCGACCCGGAAACAGAGAAGTGGTAGACAATGGATGGATGGATGGATAGAACAATGTTCTATCCATCCAATTCTTGAAGTGGGCCCCATATTTCTCATATCTTTTAAAAAGACTGAGAAAGAGTTAATACAGCTTGGCTGACCGCTATCCATTCATCTGTATAAAAGTAGCTGAATGAAATTATGAGAGGTATCATATATTCCTTCACTATTTAATTGTAGTGATGTCAGTGAGCATCTATTGACATTAGCATTGTGGATTTAGTTGTAAGTCAATGTGTAATATTAAACTATGTTTAATGTTCAATGTGTAATATTAAACTATGTTTAGGCTTATACTATAATAGTTAGATAAAATGTCGAGCAAAAGATAATTCAATCATTAACTCGTAAACTAAAATTTCATGATCCTGACCGGCCTAATTGCAATTGCACCATCTGCCACCATGCCAGCCATATTGGTTGACATTCTTGATTATTGATTTTCTGGAGTTTATTAAACATTAGTTTATATGCATAACCTAACTATGAATATCAAATGTTATCAAATTACATAAATTAAAAAAAAGGACAAACAAAAACACAAGATGTTTAAGTTTTACAGTAAAGCAACCAAACAAATTCAGCTGTGTTTTGCCGCTGTTTCCAACCCCATATGAATAAAATGAGAGTTCTTTCTGTTGAGCAGGCATAGAACCTGGTAACATCATTATTTGCTTATAGCAGATGGCTGGACGTATCAAAATGGTTGTGACAACCACTGTTAATTTTGCATCAGTGTCTAATTCACTTTGCTTCCTGCAGCACAATCACTGTTGCCTTCTGGTGACAGATTCAGGTTCAGTGTCCACCAATCTATTAACCCTAAATCCTGCTAATGTCCCCCTCCACAGAGACTGTGCTGGGGATGTCTGTGATATAGATTAGTAATCTTACAAATCTTTCCAATGCTGTCAGTGTCTATCATACAGCCTGTCCAGCAGAGAGCAGTGGCAAGTTTATTTTTGTACCATAAAACATTCTACGCTCAGTGTGTGCTTTTAAAACCAGTTATACAATGAAAGGCTCTTTGTTTCCTACGTTGAAAAATTAAATGTCATTTGATATTTAAGGCATACAAGCTGTATGAGCCTCAAATCCACTTAAAACTTCAAGCTAAAAGCAGAAGATGCTCCATGAATAAATGTAATGACTAAGCTGTGTGTGAATTTCACCATACAAACCGAAATTATTTTGCACACCTAGAGCTCTCCCTCTCTCTCCCAGCTAAACACAGACTTGGACACATTTATGTGTATCCCCGCTTGCCAGTGTTGCAACACCAGGGAGGTTGTGCAAGCAATTTCTGCATTCCTTCACAGTGAAGGCTTTTCTCAAGGCAGAACCCACAGCTTTATCAGAGCTACTTTCAGCACTTGTACTTTATCAGTGTTTCCCGGAGCAAGGAGTGCAGCACGGCCGGTCAGTCACTATGAATCCACACTGTGGCTGGCATAAAGAGTAGGAAATCACATGTTGACTAATTTTAAAGTGTATCTCCCCCATGAGGAACTGGGTGATTAGAAGTGGAGCTGAGACTTCCCCCTGCTCCATTTGGTTATTCGCTCTCACTTTGTCCTTCCAGCTACACCAGCTAACTTCACTTCTAACTATTTTTTATATACTGTCCTTCAGTCATACATTTTACTTATTTCTCTTATGATACCATGTAGTTTAAACTTCTATGGGGTCTTTGATTATAAAGCAAGTGCAGGTCTATATTAATATTGTGAAAGTTCTCAGACAAGCTTGTAAAAATTTGTAACGAACTATTATATACAACCTAGACCTGAAAAGTGGAAATCTCACTTTTTACAATAAGGGATCTTTAGGTACTTACAACATACTTTTGTCTCCCTTTAAATAACTAATCAAAACGATCTTAAAAAAATGGGTCTTTTGATCATTATGCACATTTTAAACTTGTTGATGTTTGCAACACATTTTCACTAGATTTCTTATGTAGACACAAAGCCTACTGTACATGTAAACCATCTATAAAACCCCTTAAACCATTAAATTATGCACCTTTCCCAGATAGCATAGCTCAACTGTTTAACTGGTACAGAAATGTAGCTATAGTGCCTCCTACTATAATGCAAAGTAATACAACAACCCACAGTGTTACAGACAATATACTGGTTTATTTTTGGATAAATGCTTATGACTAATATAAACCCAAGCTTTCCTGCTCATGATAGACTTTCAGCCCTTTTGTCTACACTGTACTGGCAGGCCATTGTACCGCATTCAAATTCAAATTCCTTTATTTGTTCCACAGTGGGGACAAATAAATTTTCAAGCTGTGTCATATCAGATTGTTAAGGCTTTGTGCAACACTTTCATTTTCTGAATATCAAAAACAAAGAATAAAAATATGACCCAGTCAGGTACATAGTCCACTGTGCAGAAAAATGCTTCCTAACAGACAGGCATGCAAAATGGTGATAGGAAACATATTAGAGTAAGAAAGAAATTAGGACAGATGAGGGAAACTATAATATAAAAGAGCAGGAAAGGGGAAAAGCCTTGGGAAGGTCTCTGAAATGATGCCAACAGCTCTGCCACAGATGCATAACAGCAGTCGAACACAAGTCAACTCGGCAGTTTTGCAGGCCTTCTCTTTCAGCTCAGTATGAAGCCACACCAAGGCTAGTGTGAGCAGCGGCATTGTTCTGTGGCTTGTTTGTGCCAGTGTCAGTGGTTGCCCAGTGGGAGCACTAGGCAAGAGACTAGCCTTTTGTGGATTAACCCTATGAACAGATGTGCTGTAGGCTAACACTGTTCATTGCAGAGGTTCAATAGTGGGACATGCTGACTACTCCAGATCAGGCTGCAAGAGTGGAATGAGGTCAGCAGCAGAGTTGGATACTTAGGTAGAGGAAAGACAAGTGACTTTAATGCTGTGCTGGACACTTAGAAGTACTGTTTGTTAACAATTGCTAGTTGCAATCATGCAGCTAGCTGTAAAGATGCTTGAGTAAAGAGTTTTGATATCTAATTCTATATATCAAACCTCTAGTGTCTCTATACCCAGGACTATTATTCATTACTGACTTAAACAAGGCAGCGTTAGAGCTTCAGGTTAAAACAGACTTGTATTGTTGCTTACATTCAGACTTTCTTTTCTTTTTTTTTTTGTTAGGACAATTTTGGCCTGTGAAGATAGAGTAAGTTGTCCCTAAAGATTCCCAGTTGAACTATACCGTCACTTTACAAGTCGGCCATTCGGAAAAGCTGCATCACTTCATAGTAGTTCAGTAATTGGGAAGATAAACTACCAAGCATTTAAATTTTTTTAAATTAACTTGTTTTTGTGTGTTTTGCGTCACACTGATTTTTTCCAAATCAAATGTGTTTAAGATTAGTGCAGAAATGTGACAATCTTACCTACAGCCCTTCAAATTTCTGACCTATTTTAGTAGGTAACATGTCTGCTCATACTCCAACTCATATCTGACTCACTCAGAGAAAAATAAAAACTGTGCTCTTTCAAAATGTGTTGAACCATTCAACACACTATAAGCTCATAAGTAATTCCTTAAGAGAGACCTCTACTGTAGATGCTAACCCATCAGGTGTTTCTGAAAAGAAAAAAAAAAAAATCATGACTATTACATTGAAAAAATAACTAAATAGAATAAAATCTATGGAAATGTAGGTATTATTTATTCATATTATTTTCTGAAAGCACGGGTTGATCATTAACCGGATCGTGTGGGAGCTACTTAGGCGCTACCAACTTTTCCCTGTTGGTTTTATATCAGAACTAACTAACCATCTGCCAGCAGGAACTGGATAACCAATTAAGAACAAATCAGTCAAGTGTGGAGTCTCATTATATTAACTGCTTATTAATCAACAGCAGCACGTGAACAATTCTGCTGACCTGGTCCTGAGTTTTATTAACGACACCCATGTTTTCTGTTCATTCTCTTATAATATATATCCATATGCAATAAAATCAAAGAAGAGAAAATAATAGTCAGTGTTGCATTGTGTACTTACAGCATGATTATTTTAAATGAGGGAAGTTTCACTTCTGCCTTGACAGAGCAACCACAGAATATTTGGAAAGAACCAAGGAGCTGTAAACTGCCAGAAAATCAGTCTGGCATCTCTTAGATCAGTGACTGTCTAACACATCCTCTGCTCAGGACATTCCCACTGCCTTGAGCACAAAACTGCTCGAATATTTAGTTGGGCAGCTGAGAGATATATCTCAAGGGTTTGTTAAGAGATTGTGAGAAATTGTGTTCTTTATTGTTGAATCATGACTGTAACTGCTGGGAGCAGACTAAACACAAGATCTCAACATTTTTTTTAGGTTGGCTCATGGCCCACAATCTGAATCACAGGTCTCCCTGACTGACTCAGCTGACTTAAACTATGACTGGTGTGGTTCATGTACAACTCAAACGCTCAACTGCAACCGCAAGTGTTTCTGCTGTGATATTATTTTGAAAGTTCGAAACAAAATCAAATCAAACAAAAATTTATTTATATAGCACCAAATCATAGCATTTTATGTTATAGAGCATATCTAGATCAAACTCTATAGAATTATTCAAAGATACCCAGCAAATCCCTCCATGATCAGGACTTGGCAAGAGGCAGAAACCTCAGATAGAACCGGGGACGGGGAGGTCAGCCATCTGCCTCCACTGGTTTGGTTAGCCAGAAATTGATACAAATGTTTCTGCCACTTTGATGCTTGTTTAAGATGTTTTTCTACTCACCATGGATCTTCACTCATAAGACTATTTACAAATTATTATTCAGTCAATCACACTTTGGTTCATATGGAGTATATGTTGTGGCAGACCTGTTATTTATTCTTGATGCTATACATTATGTAAAAATTTAGAACAAAAACTGATAACCAGGATTAGAACTACACTGTTTGTGGTTTTTGCTTTGTTCAAGTTTAACAGTAACAATGGGCTGGTTAATTTATAAAGTAATTCGCAGCTTTCCAAGACATAATCTATGGCATCATCCAGGATACAGGCTCGTTAGTTGGTCTTCCTCTTATGCCAATTATTTATGATTATTCCAGTTATTATTAGACCAAGCTTTAATTCACTCATGTACTCAGAGGAAAGAGGAGCCATGGCATCTCTGGTTTAACAGCTCCATGCTGGTAGGTTTGCAGGTCTGTGTCTGTGCTCTGAGAGACTGACACTGAGTAGCAGAGGGAGTGAAAAATAGAAGGCTCACTTGGGTATTGTGTTTACATCAATGCCAATCGGAGCCAGATTCAATTAATACCTGTGTCTACTGCAGAGTTATCTGACACAGATCTGAATACCATTATAGCCTTATCCATTTTGGAAAAAAAGCTGATGTTAGCAGGTCTTCACTGGGATTTCAGACCAGCCTAAGGACCTTTATAGACAGATGATACCAAGCAGCAAGATGCTCTCACTGTGTCACATGCCTATGATGTAGGGGAACCTTTTTCCAACTATTTTAGCAGCAACAGAGTAGCAGATCATCATTTATTTAACATGTAATATAAATGGACCAATTTTAGGTTAACAGTTTGAACCTTTTAATGTCCTGCTCAACTCTTTGGTGAAGCACATTTTGATATTTGAATGTATTTTAATACAGTTACCATGAAGTGTCATCTCAATCATTTAGTAGAGGCCTATATCTTATAAACTTTAAAATATACATCACAATATACACCTTTATTGTGACTTCTGCTGTATCACAATACTGTATATGCAAGCAGGTAGAGGAGAAGAGAATGCAGAGCAAACAGCTAAAGCTAGTATTATTAATATTAGATTATATAGAGCAACCCTAGCCATCTACTGGTGAAAAAGGTCACCAGAAACATTGAGAGGAGGAAAGACTTTGGAAGCTTTGACCTTCAAACATAAACGACCACCCTTCCCCATTACAGGTGAAAATAAGAGGAGGGCCATATTCAGTACACAATAAACATAACAATGACCCTAGAAGAAGCAAGAGTCATTTTTCATCAACTTGCATTGAACCACAGGTGCACAGAGTACGCACCACTTACTCAGACGGCATAATGAGAAATCAGTGCATTGCCTCTTGAACCTAACAGCTCTTGGGAAATCAGGGATTCCTCTGTGGGCAAGAGACCAAATATGTAGTCCTGCAGCTGGGGGTTAGGGCCGGCTTTGATGGCTCAGTAAACCAGCATTATGTAATCAGTGAACAAACAAGGACAAAAGCAAGATATTTGAAAAAGAAGAGAATACACAGTGTCACACATACAGTGTGCTGCTGTTAATGAATTTGAATGCTGTACGCATTGTTAAACTGTATCAACAATAACATGCTGTTCTGTGTACAATAATCCAGATGAACCCTCACTCTGGGATACTGAAAAATGTACTTGGTCTGGTTCCAACTCATCATTCAGTTTCATAAACACAGGAGGGCAGTAAGCATATAGTAGGTCAGGTAATTTAAGCTGTACTATTCATACATTTAAAATAGATCAATGTTTTTTCAGGCTGACAAGGCACATGGACACCAAATCAGAGGTTTGCACTTTTTACCATAATAAAGGTGGTCCCCAGCTGATGGCCCACTTAAACCCAGAGAGGTTTTCAGGGGAGCTCACTTACACCAAAGGCACCGGAGGAGGTGCGACAGGCAGCAATGCTCAGCAGGGTCACCTGTATCTTCTGAAGTCTAACCTGGAGGCATCCAGTGACTACTGTGAAAGGACAGTTGGCGTCCAGGAAAGACTGGAGGACAGCCAGGAGAGACTGGTTGACCACAGGAAAGTCTGTACTAGGGGTGGCAGGCTAGTTACCTAACCCACTGGTCCCTCACGGGACACCCTAAGCAAACTACAAAGACGAACAAAGGAAACAACCCGAAGGGCCAAACCAGTATGACTTCTTGGTAATGACCGGAAAGGATACTGACAATTTCATGAGAAAATGCAGGTGTGGATGGGAGAAGAGGCTTGAGAATCCACCAGGGAAAGAAGAGGTGTGAAGGGGGAGGCCAGCGGCAACATTGCACTGCAACCACAGGTCAGACAAGAGGAGCCCAAAACCAGGTTACTAACCACAGTGCTGAGGTTTCTAATGTTGCTGAGGGAAGGCAGGCGGAGCATACAGAAGGATCCATGGTGGATACTTATTCTTCGCAGGGTGGCACAGGTGGACACATCCCTAAAACATCAACGAATCGCAGAACACCAACTGACCCCAGCAACCAAGAGCCAGGTCATGATGCTCAGACTTAACTGCTTGGGAGACATCCTGTACAAGGAGTGCAGAGGCAGATTCAGGTTAGTTGACAGAAAGCAGCGTGCGGGCCCGAAGCAGAAGGGGAGGAGGGAGAGAGAGAATGAGCAACTGGTGAAGATGTGGTGTCAGCTTCGTAAGCAGTGGAGGAAGGCAAGTAAAGAGGAGAAGGAGGGCCTGAAACCATTGTGGGAGGAGGCGAAGAAGGGCCTTGTCAGCCTGCGGAGGGCAGAGCGCATCCGCAAGCGCAGAAGACGGAAGGAGAAGGAGAGGAGCAGCTTCTTCAAAAACCCCTTCAGGCATGCGAGACAGCTACTGGAGGAGAAGAGAAGCGGGAAGCTTGAGATCACACAGACAGAGCTGGAGAATCACATCAGTGAGCAATACAGTGGTCCAGCAAAGTCAAATCCACTCGGATCACCAGGGTACGTTCCTCATCCAGACCCTCCATCCTTCATGTATCTCTCCCTAAACTCAGCGAGGTAGCAGAAGTCATCCAGAAAGCGAGAACAGCCTCAGCGCCGGGCCTCAACGGGGTCCCATATAAGCTGTACAAGTACTGCCCAGGATTCAAGAGACATCTGTGGAACCTCCTGAGAGTGGCCTGGAAGAACCAAGTCATCCCATCAGAGTGGCAGAGAGTGGTGACAGTGTTCAAAAGGTTAACAACTTACCTTACAAGCAATGAGCTGCCAGAAAGCAGGAGTGCCACGCTTCTCAGGATGTGTGGAGCATTCTGCAGTAATATGAGAGCAGATCCAAAATGCAAAAAGAGAGAGAGGTGACCTGCATGTGGTGTGGCTAGACCTTGCCAACGCATACGGGTCCATCCCCCACCAACTCATTGAGTATGCCTTGGGCTTCTTTTACATCCCTACCTGCATTCGTGCCCTGGTGACCAAGTACTTTGCAGACCTCAAGATGTGCTGCTCTCATCAGGACTTCACAACATGCTGGCAACAGCTGGAAGTAGGTATCGCCATAGGATGCTCGATCTCTCCCATTCTGTTTGTCGCAGCCTTCAAGATCATCCTGATAGGGGCGAGGAAGGTAGTTGGAGGAATGAAGCTACCATCAGGACAAAGGCTACCACCTGTGAGAGGCTACATGGATGATATCACCACCATCCTCCAGACGGCAGCATCCACATCAAGACTGCTGAAGAGAATAGATGGGCTTGTGGGGGGGGGGGGGGCGAGGATGAAGATCAAACCAGCAAAATCGCGCAGCTTTTCCCTCAGGAAAGGGGCCAGAAGCGACGATACCATCTTTGTCGCAGGCGGGGAAGCGATCCCATTGCTGGCAAGTCAACAAATCTCTAAAAGGCCTTCAGTTAATTCAGAACGCTGCTGCACGAATATTAACAGGAACTAGGAAAAGAGATCACATCTCTCCCGTGTTAGCTGCTCTTTATTGGCTGCCAGTAAAATATAGAGTAGAATTCAAAATCCTTCTTTTAACGTAAAAAAAAAAAACAACAGTTTCACCCAGTTCTAAGCATTTATACTGCATTTACTAACCATGTTCTGCCAAAGTCTCTGTCTCTCCCAGTTCCTCTCCTCTCTCTCCCTGTCCTCATTCTGCAGGTGGTGACTCATCTCCATCCCATGTTCCTGCAACACCTGCTGGTCCCATATAGCATGAATTCTGTATTACAGATCAACTCCATGAACTTCATGCAACAACATGTTCCTGCCTACACCCCCCCCCCCTCCAATGCCTCTCTCTCTCTCTCTCCCACTTTTTCCTTGCCACTGTTGCCAAGTGCTTGCTCATCGGGGGATCTGTTGGGTCTCTTTAAATAAATTTATAAAGAGTTTGGTCTAGACCTGCTCTATATGTAAAGTGCCTTGATGTAACTTTGTTATGATTTGGCGCTATACAAATAAATCTGATTTGATTTGAACCCATCCGAAGCCTGGGCCGGATAGATACAGCAGACCTCTCCGACAGGAAGATGGGGGAGACTGTGAGGAAGCAGCTAGCAGATGGCCTGGCCAGGATCCATCAGAGCCAGCTCCATGGCAAGTATAAAGTATGGAGCTACCAGTTCATACTTTATCCAAGGGTGATGTGGCCTCTGAAGATCAGTGAAGTCTCCTTCTCGGTGGCAGAAAAGATGGATAGGCTGGCAAACTCATTCATCAGGAAGTGGTTGGGACTGCCGAGATGCCTGTCAGACGTAGGCCTCTTTGGCAGGAACACGCTGCAACTGTCCCTGTGATCCACAGGCCTGGGATACAAGCAGGAGAAGGTTCGAACGGTAGTGGAGCTGAGGGAATCCACTGACCATCTGGTGAGAACAGCTGGCTCCCAGGTACGAACAGGGAGGGAGTGGAAAGCACAGGAAGCTGTCGACACAGCCATTAGCAGGCTGAAACATCGTGAGGTACTCGACAGAGTCCAGGAGGGCCGAGCAGGCCTCGGGAGTGGCGAGCCCGCCCTCTTTTGGTCAAAGGTATCCAAAGAGGAAGGAGAAGGAAAGCCATGGTGGAGGCTGAAGTGACAGGGACCGAGCAGGACCACCTTAACATCAAAGCGGTTGCTCAGAGCTGGCAGGGAGGCTGGACGACATGGGAGTCTTAGACAGATCCCTGACATGGTCTGATCTGTGGAAAATCCCCCAAGCCAGGCTCAGCTTCCTGATCAGAGCCACCTACAATACCCTACCGTGTCCAAGAAACCTCCACCAGTGGTTCGGCACGGAGGAGGCCTGCCCCCTCTGCGGTACCAGCAACGCAACCCTCCAGCACATTCTGTCAGGCTGCAAAATGACTTTGTCCCAAGGCCGCTACAGGTGGTGACACGACCAGGTGTTGAGGAAGCTAGCGGAGGTAGCAGAAAGGAGGCGAACAGCAGACCCTCTGCGCCGGAGAATCAGCCCATCCTGTTCGCAAGGGCAGGAGAGAACATCAACCCCCCCTCCTGCCAGAGCAAAACATCAAAAATCCTCACACCTGGCAGTGCTTGGTCCATGAGGGTTGGGAAGGCAGTTACAATTCCCTAGGGAGATCACTGAAACACCGCTCCGGCCAGACCTGATCATGTGGTCAGAGCCACACAAGACCAACCTGCTCCGTGACATGGGGTGCACTGGAGCAGCACAGCAAAAGGAGGAGGAGGCAGAGAAAGGCAGCTTTTGGCTGTGGCTCAGGAGGAAGCAAGGGAGTTGGGGGTCAGACAACATCTAGGGCAGCAGCAGGGGGTGGCGAGGAGGGATCCTTGCCATCGCTCTGCCACCAGGAGATGTACTGGGGTTAAAGGAGCGAAACATCCATGATCGGTGGTCCCCAGCTGATGACCCACTTAAGGTGGTGTTCAGGGGAACATACTTGCACCAACACACCGGATTAGGTGCGACAGGCAGCAATGCCCAGCAGGGTCACCTGTATCTTCTGAAGGTTACGGTAAGGTTATGTTATGATTAATAGTTTGCTTAACATGGTTTTCCATGTCTAATCCTTGCCTTGTACCCCATCCACCACATAAGGTAAAAGGCTTGTTCCAGGTTGACAAGTGACAGAAGTATCAAGATGGTTGGCAGAGGCAGCACATTTGTCTCATGACACATTTAAACCTCAGATTATGAGTTCTGTGAGCATAGACTGAATAGAAAAAGTGATGGAGTTTGTGAATCTTCAACTTTCAGGGGTTCAGCTTTTAATTAAATATAAAATCAGTTGTCACAATAAGATGCATCACAAATTATTATCTCAAAACTTGCTATTGATATTCCTGACTCTCTTTTGCCACACACAAAAAACGCTGCTCTGCCTCAGCAACCCAATGCTGCATTACCATATCATTTTTTGATTAGTTGTTGCGGTGTATTTTTCCAACAATAGGAAAGGAAGTGTCATGTTTCTGTCTGCTTGTGAGCACTTTACTTAGAATTGTCCATTTTTACAGTTCCAAAAACAATAAAAAAAAAAATAAAAAAATAGTATGGCATAAATTCATCATATTCATATTCATCATAAATTGAGTTTTACTTGCCCTATCAACACAACTTACTGCTATATAGTTTGAAGTCCATGCTTCTGCCACATGTTCAAATGGACACTCAACAAGGCTGTATCTTGCTGAGATACACTGATGAGCTGACTGGTGGAGGCTAAGGCAGTGCTGCTGCTGGGGGCTGTGGAGGTGGCTGAGCTGAACCACACATCATCTTAAATCAGTCTTGTGATTTGGATGCACCGGTGCATCTGTCGCCTCCAAAGGGTTAAAGTGAAGTCAATGCTATAGTCCTTCAAATCTGCCTTCTGTCTTTCGACAATGAAGTGGAGACTCCAGCAGTTGTAAGTCAGAGTGTATTGAAGTCTACGGGAAAACTGACATGCTTCTTAAATATTTTTACCTTAGTAAATGTTGTCCTAATGAGTTTAACGTCTCAATCTTTATTCTCAAGATTTCTTCTGTACAACATATGAAATTTTTTAATGATAGATTATTAAGACCATAAATAGACCATTAACGCAGAGTATGTGTGTGTGTGGCTATTAATTGACTGTAACACAGATGGTGATCTTCCAAACAATCAGCACACAGCAGCTCAGATCTTACAAATGCTATGTCCTGGTTTAAAAAAAAAAGAAAGATGGCCAACAGAGAAAATTACGAACTTGAGCATTAAAAATGGCGGTTACAAATTAATGGTCGTTATCATGGTGGCATGATGATTGGTTTCTGTCGAGAGAGTTTGAGTTGAGAAGAGATTGGCAGGTGTTTCAGAGATCTTAGTGTAATTTAGCATGTTTTTTTTTTTTTTTTTTTTTAAGTCTTCGAAGATGGGAACTTGCAGAACCTGACAGTGTTACTGGTTGTCCCAACACAAACTCTGGCTTTCTGACCTGTAAAGGTTTCTGGTTGTTCTAGCTTCTGACGATCTGAAATTATGTGTGTGGTAGAAGCACAATATGATTTCTACTGGCAGTAGAAAACACTGTACGAATGTGAGTGCAAAGGGGTAAATCTGACTTCTATTGTAAAGTGATGAGTGGCAGATACGACTGTTATTGGTTCACTGTAGTCCCGGATGAATATACTCAGAAATGGTGGTGACTTATTTCACTCATTATGTGCATTATATAAAAAACATTTACGTGTTATCAAGATTAAACACCTGATTCTCACATTAAGAAAGTGACTCATATCCCTGATGGCAGGAACATTGCATCTTGAATTAATGAGTCTGATGTGATTCTGTAAAAACTGGCTTATCCTTGGCGTGCTTGATAAATTCAGTATTGGTGATAAATTAGTGCTTAGTGTTAAATGTGTCAAAATCATAATAATGACACCTTTTTGCATGGGACAGTGATGTGCATGATAACCAAAGCTGTATCACCTTACTGTGAGCTAATGCCTAATCTGTCTCTGTTGTTGCTTTATCTGATTTATCACTTTACATTACATTATCAGTTGCTTAACACTCCTCTCTCCATGTATATTTCTTGCCTTTATATCAGGAACACTGTATAAACATTGGGTGGATCCTCACATTGCTCTCAAAGCCTAAGCTTCTCATGTTAATGAAGCATAGCATGTCAAAACTCTTCTATGAGACTTGCATCCATGTTGACTTGACTGCTTACATTTTTTTCTGCAGATTTATCAGCTGCATATTCAAACTGCCCATCTCCTATTATTTTGCATCCATTGTGACCCCCCCCCCCCCCAGGCTCCAGACCTCAGGAGGTCAAAATGGGTGTAATAAGTCACTCACTTCATGAAACCAGTGTGAGATAGCATCTGCTTTGTGACATGAAATATTAACATGCAGGAAGTAGACGTTGGAAGATAGCGATAGATTGTGTTGTGTGTCAACATGATGTTATGATGTTCTGGGATGGACATGGTTAGATAATGTTTTCTGACTTCGCCATCACTACCTCTATGAAGTTCCTGCTATAGTAAGGGTGCCCAGCACCACATTTTGCCTTAACACAAACTACACTCGAGGGAAAAGCCAAATCACTCACAAATCTTTAAGTTTAAAATGGCACAGAATGCTTTGGAAATTTGTTTGTGAAGGATATGTGATTTGTGGTGGACAATCTATAAAGAGCGACTATCAATATATCATGTAAATTTGCATTTTAAAAGCAACCACAGACACTCAGGCTCGAACCCCTTTTATTTTCTTAAAAAAAGTGAACAATCCAGGAGATTAACAGGACATTTTGCTTGTGTTTCAATTAAATGGCCCATTAAAAGACAGATTTTCATCAAAAATATAGTCTTAGCATAAACCCAGTGCTGTCTCAGGAGAGAGCCTCCGTCTTCACCAATGCATCACTCTGGTGAGTATAGAAACCACAGTGTGTTAAAGGCAGAACAATGGCACGCTGCTGTGCCATTGTCAGTGCTTCACCAACAAGGCCACCATTGATAGTAACTATGTTAGCTCTGTATTGGAAGCAATGCTGCTGCAGAAATCAACCTTCTCAGGTCCATATGACTACACAAAAAATAAACACGGGTGCAGGAAATTCAATGAACCAGGAAAGGCAAATTAGGCAATTAATGACACTAATGACGGTTGATGTTCTTACTGATGCTACTTGTCAAATGTCCAGGCTGCCATGTGTTTGAAATTAGCTATTTGTGTGAAGTAATTTTGGTGCAAGATTAAGTTTCATCTCTATTCTTAATATCCTTCCCTCTCCAGACATAAATGTCTGATAAATGCAGCCAATTATGAATATAAAATTACATCATATAATTGGAAATCAAATTTATCTTGGCAGCCAGCTTCTGCATGCAAATGAATACTGAAAGCTTCCCAGCTGCTTGGTTATCGGCAACAACAAAACCATGTGGGTGTGATGCAGTGCAGCAGGGAGAAATGACACATTACAAAACCACTGTTGCTATTTCTGGTGCTGGATATACTTATAAGTCAAGATGTGTGCTGAGTATTATGGGTGTGGAGGTTGAATGCAAGTCCAGCTGGATGTCACTATGTGCTGGACATGGGAGACACAGCTCTTAGAACAGCTACATTTAGATGCAATAATACTTCATCACAAACTTGAAAAGATAAGATACGAAATGAAGCAAGATGAGATGTGCCAAAATTGAGCAGAAACCGAGGACATTTATATTGTACACAGTACACAAGTACAAAAGGAAGTTATTGAGGAAATTACATAAGAATATTCATTCATTCATCTACCACTTATCTGTTTCTGGGTCCCAGGGGTGCTGGAGCCAATTCCAGCTCACACTGGATGAGGTCACCATTACATCACTGGGCCAACACACAGAGATAGACAGAGACCAAAAACCACTCACACTCACTCTCAAACCTATGGACAATTTAGAGTCACCAGTTAACCCAAACATGACGTCTTTGACCGGTGGGAGGAAACCCATGAAGACACAGAGAGAACATGCAAACTCTCAGAACATGCACAGAAAGGACCCAGGCCAGGATCCGCAAACTTCTTATTGTCGGGCAACAGCGCTAAACACTACACTGCCATGCTGCCCAACAAAAGAATATATCAAAGGTAAATGCAATACAATGCAATAAATTAAAAATACTATTAAAATGTATGAATATTATTATTATAGCGCATCCCCCCACCCTGCAGGGAATAAACAACTGGCAGAGGTACTGAACAGCTTCTACTGCTGGTTTTCACACCTATTACCCACCCCATTCACAACACCCAACAGCTGTGCTGTACCTGAGCACCCTGCCACTCCCTCCCCCCTCCACTCAGACCCCCTCACCTGCATTGAGGATCTGTGAAGAGAACATGTGGCGGCTCTTTCAGAGGCAGAAGATAAGGAAGGCTCCAGGACCCAACAGTGTGTCCCCTTTCTGCCTGCTGACCAGCTGACCCCGATCTTCACGCAGATCTTCAACAGATCTCTGGGGCTGTGTGAGGTTCCCTCCTACCTCAAACGCTGTGGCTGGTGGTATTGAGGTAGGAAGAGGACTCACAACATGAAAGTTCAAACCATGTTGTCTATGCTTGTCATTTAGTAAAAATCATTTAGTGTTTGAAGTGACGTAACCGCCATGAGTTATATGATGATGATAGTTATGAGTCATTTTTTTCTGTTCAAGTAGTATCAGGCCATTTTAGAGCTAGGCTTCAACTTAAGAAATAAGAAATAAGTTGAAGCCTTGTCCATGGCACAAGGTGTCACAGTTCAGTTGCACATCCTTCTGGATTATTACACCTCATCTCTCACACAGAGAGATGCTCTTGTGAGATTCCCAGGAACTTTGATTTTCAGATTAAGAATCATACACAGCCATCTTCAACTCTGACAGTTTTTCTGCAGTACACACAACACTAAATAGTGTTTTGTACAGATATTTTAAAGACTACGTATCATTTGCTTTTCAGGCACTTTAAAAGGGGACTCTGAATAAATTGTGATCAAGTAAATTAATAAATTTTACAGAGTACCTAAAACTTGATTTCTGTTTCATTTTTTCATGTTTGAATGAGGGTTACTCTCACACAGAGGAGCATAAATAGTTGACTCATTTTAATCTAGTATATTAATATTCTCCCTCTGCCCTCCATCACCCTTTTTGTCTTTCAGTCATGTCCAGCAGGTTCTAGACCTCAAGTAAACCATCACCACCATCGCACACTCTCTCCCACTTTATTTAATCTCATCTCATTAATCAATTATGTGAATTATGTGCACCATGTCCTCAACAGCATCACGTTTTATTTACCAAGCTACACCCACATATATTTGTCTCTTGAACTAAACTACGACAGCTGAAGTCAGGAGCTGGTTCTGGTGAAAGTGGAGCTACAGCCCGAACCAGCAAGAACACAGTACTGTAATGAAGTCAGATTCAGCCCAATAGCCACAAACTGCAGGTCACTTCAGAGACTCAGAAGAAATTTGACATGCACAATTCTACTGAAGAAGTGGATGCAAAACAGCAGCTGTTCCATTCAGACTGACGACCAATTACAAACAACACAGCCTGAGCATTACTTGTGGGGTTAGTTTAAGTCATCTGGAGGCATGAGTACAACATATCAGGGACAAATGAAATCACTATTTGTAATTAGTAACAGTATTCCGCTATCTCATGATATGAAAGAAAAGTGTTTAACAATGTAGAAAATCCATTTTTTAAAACAACACAAGTAATGTAATCAGTCATCTCCATAATCAAGTATTTGTAACTCTGAATGCAGTAGTAACCCATTGTCAGTCTGGTCAAGTGAATGGACAATGACTTATTAAATATAAGTGAACATATTAAAATATAAATACTGCAGTATTTACAGGTAAGTATTAAGTTTTGGCATGTGCAATAATGATACAGAGTGTTGCACAGCCATATTATTATTAATCCACAGTGTTTATTGCAGAGTCATAGAGTATGATGGCAGATGGCAGAAATTATTTCCTGTGACGCTGAGATAATTTCCTTTCATCTGTCTACTGTTGGCTGCTGCCTTATGAAGAGAAGAGAAATTCATCAAAAGAAAAAACTTCCTCCACACTGTTTCATGATCGAGCTCACTCTTTTCAATGACCGCTTTCCTTCAGTAATGATGCAGGGAAAGGTATCCCACTCGGGAAGAAAACCAAGTCTGGCAGACCAATCAACAAGCTTACATGACTGTCAGTGTAAGACAAAGTAATTGTGATTGGCCATGGTCCTGCATACAATCAAACCAACAAAGAGAGAACATCTGTGTATGTGTTGTGACTGCATGCACCGGCTTGTATGTTGGTGTGCACTCGTAGGGGTAATTTGGAGATTGGAAATTAATATCAATGATTATGAAACTGATTATTGATATCTTAAATTCTTTACTATGAGTAGTAAATTTCGGGGCACCACCCTGTTACCAGGGACCAATTTCCAAATTAGCAAAAATCAATATCAAGTCTCAAAAAGGTTAACAGAGTAAATCCGAGCACTAGCTGTTATAAATCCAGCAATTGTCACAATTATAGCCACAACAATCACAAACAACGGTTTAACATATAACAGAATTTATTCACAGCAATAATTATTCAAAATAACATCACTTTGGATAAATGGCTGTTATAGTTTGATTATTCAGTGACACACATCAGCTAGTAATCTACAACAGATAACACACATGAATGGGTTAGTAGTATGGATAGCCTTAGCGATGGTGATAGCTATAGTGGTAGCAATAGTAACATCATATGCAGCAATACTAATAAATAGCAATAGCAATGACAATCACCATAGCACAGCAACAGCAACCGCAATCACACCAGTCTATCTATGGATCTTGAGGGAGGGTGAGGATGTGTGTGTGTGAGAATGTGTGTATGTGTATGTGTGTGAGAGCAGTAAAGATGGCCGGAGAGTCACGTGAGTGACATCTGCAATGGCCAAGATGGCGATGCACACCCGTTAGAGCCAAGATGGCGACTGGTTGCTGCGTGTGAATGTGTGTGAGGGGAAGAAGAGGAAGGAGAAAGAGATTGTGGACGATGTCACCACAGTTGATTGTTACAATATCACTACAAAATAGCTGAGCCAGCAAACGGAGTTCATGGGTCAGGTATTGGTCCTTTAACTAGTGATATTGTGCTAACCACGTGATGGCCGACACAAGATCTGTAGCACCAATCACTTTTGCAATTTATAGGATTTAGGGGAAAGAAATCAAAATAAAGCAAACAGATAAACTGAATCCCCAAATAAACAAAAAACGCAGTAAAACAAAATGCAATGCACGCTATGCTAATTGTCTCTGCCCAGACGTGGAGCCTCTTACTTTGGTTGCTCCACTCCTCCAGAGTGAAGGAGATAAAGAGAGAGAGAGAGAGAGAGAGAGCCACCCTGAGTGTCCAACGCGTTCTTCAGCTCAGTCGAGCGGTCCGTGTTATTCTCAGATAACGACGGCGTGGTGAATCCCTCGGTGGCAGCTGGGAAGATCGCAGAAGTCGATTGTTCTTTGTTAGCTTCAGGTACCAAGGAGCAAGAAAAAAAAAGGAAAAACAAAAAAAAGAGAAAACAGTAGTCTACGCTTGTCCCGCGAGTTGAAGACTGTGACCCAGGATTTTGCACTGGCAGGATCCAAGTTGCTTGGTGTTCCAGATGAGACGAAAGCTGAGACAGCTCTCTATTCTAACTGGGGCACGGGAAAAGGCAAAGATGGAGAGCCACCGAGCGTCTTTATTACCTATGTGATGTCACCGGGGACCCCTGCTGAGGGCGCTGGCGTCCAGCCGATGCCCTCCTGTTCAAACTTAGAACCACACCTTAGGGGTGGATCATGGGGGTCGTGGCGCCATTTTCAAACAGGCAGACAACTCTGGCCTAGGCTTCAGGAGGGACATCTAGGCCTCTCTATTGTTTTTTTCAGCGCACGTGGGAGGCGATCCCAACAGTGTGTTGTTGCTGTGTTCTTTTCTGTGTTTTCAGGTCACAGGTTCCAGGTTGAACGGAGTTGGAGGTTATCAAGGACGTAAAGGCAGCTGGCCACCATGTAGATAATAAAAGAGCCAACCATTTCCAATTAGAGTTTTAATTTTCTGTTACTTTAGCTTTATATTTCTGATTTTAGTCTGATGATGATGAGTTCAAACTGCCAGCTGTTTTGAGGTGACAATTTTTAATTAATTAAGTTAATTAATTAAAAAAAAGTAATTTATTTAATTAATTAATAATTATTTTTAATAATTTAAGTAATTAAATTAACTAAATTTCGTTTAAAAAAAAAAAAAAGCAACAAACAAACAAACAGCACTTTGTTTGAGTTCCATCCATCCTTTTTAGCTATGGAGTCATGCCATAACAGTGGACACTCGTATTTCTACAAATGTTCAACATTATCTGATGCTCATCCTACATACTAGAAACTAGAAACCCAGCATTCTCAACTTGCAGGAAGAGATACAAACTCCAAGTTCAGAAACAGAAACATACAGAAATACAGAACTACTACAACTATTGTCTGACTTCTCTTTTCTAAAGGACTGTGATCACAGTGACTTTAAATTTGAACATAACTCATTCTTCCCTACACGTTCTCACAATAAGCACAACAAATTCACAATTTGAGAGAAAGGTTCTTTCCAACTTGTCCGGAATAAGCAACAGAAATCTCCGACAAGCTGCCCTTAAATGACCTGGATGTGAACAACTGATAAACATGTATATAATATGCATCCGTTTCTCTCCTTGAGAGATGGAGGGCCAAAGACTAACAATGATCAGTTCATTCTAATTCCATTTCACAACGAAAGCATATTCAGATCCAGTATAGAAAAAATATACACATTGTTTTCATGTCAGACTTTAAAAATCTGTCATGTTCCATATAGAGGTCATTAAATAGCACTGGGTATATGACAGATGCTGATGCTATGTTGAGGTAATATGACCAATCCATAGCATATTACTTGTGGCATGGTGGCACAACAAATTAAAAACATCTCTCTCCATTGGATTACTGCACTGCTATCTAGCTATTATATCATGACCTGGAACCATTCTTAAGAAGGTGAAAGGGTATAAACATAGGGCTCAACCTGAGTGTGGTTTCAAAGGATGATATCACATTTTAAGATTGACAGCAATCAGATATTATACCTCTCCATGAAAACAATTCGACCTTCATGGGATATAGAGTTAATTATAAAACGTTCTCAAAGGTAGAACATAAACAAAGCATTTCTTTGAAGAAGAATGAGGACAGAGAGCAATTCAAACATCTTTCTACACACAGAATTAGTGCCATAAGTGACACTTGTTGCGTTGAAATCTGGTGGTGCAAGAATGAAAACAGAGTTGGGATTCAGACACAGCTGGACGATCGTAAACTGATCCCTTAAGGATTATTCCTGCTTTACAAAGAGTCAGGTAACAGCACAACTATCAGACTCATACAATGGCGACTACAGTATAACTTTCAAGACTTACACTTACACTCGAGTGACATCTGACTGACAGCTTTTTAGGACCACCTGCCGGAGTGGTAACAAATACTCAGATGCACAGGCATCTGCTCCTACAACTGATCAAGGGTTTTAAAACAGATTTCTCTAGGTTGTCACAGTTGAGACTTATGTCTCATAATATCAACAGCTATGATCAATGTCTAACAATAAAAACAAAAAACAAACATTCAAAGTTTCTTCCTAGAGGAAGTTATTGGTCTCTGGCTAAGCTCTGTCTGTAGAACTACACATCATACTGGTGCTGCAGCTGCTGAATAATGGACGAGTCAAATTA
The DNA here is from genome assembly GCF_900963305.1 of Echeneis naucrates. Lineage (NCBI taxonomy): Eukaryota > Metazoa > Chordata > Actinopteri > Carangiformes > Echeneidae > Echeneis > Echeneis naucrates. Next base: position 19,994,730 of record NC_042517.1, on the reverse strand, counting down.
AAGAGGAAAGATGTGTCCACCTAGGAAGCTGTGCCACATTTTGCCCCTAAACAAAGCAGTTTTTCTCACCTGAGAGCTATGATAGTTTCCGCTGTTTTGTTGTTGGTGGTCTGTTGTATATTTTAGTATTTAGGGAGTTGGTTACAGATTCAGTACAGTAAGTAATTCCTGCTAGTACTTTACATAACACTATTGTTGCAGATGTAGCTGATGAACTAGTCTGGTTCATGTTCTTCATGTAAAAACAAATTGCTGCTGTACTGATGTGATGTCTATAAGACACCATTAACCTCAATTGATTATATTCTATTTTAGTGTCCCATTGTATTTCAGTGCCAATGAATGTAAACTGTAAACCTGACATGACCTTGTGACTAGCACTATGGCCACACTGCGTTCGAATGTGGTTCCTAGGGTCTCCAAGAGTAAATCTGGAGGCAGATCGTTCAGGTATCAGGCTCCTCTTCTATGGAACCAATTTCCAGTATCGGTCCGGGGGGCGGACTCTTTAGTAATTTTCAAGACCAGGCTTAAAACTTTCCTGTATGACAGAGCTTATAGTTGAAAAGTTAAAGTCTACTACTCTACTCTTTAGCTATGCTGCTATTGGCCTAGGCTGCTGGGGGAAGGACTGAGCTTCTCTCTCTCTCTCTCGCTGTCTGTCTCTCCCTGTCAGCCTCTCTCCCCCTCTCCTGCTTTCTCTCTCCCTCCCTCTCGCTCACTCTCCTTTCCTCCCCCTTGCATGCGCTGATAAGAACCATCCTTCTTAAAAAACACAGTTTCACCCAGTTCTAAGCATTTATACTGCATTTACCATGTTCCTGAACACCTGCTGGTCCCATAGTTCATGAATTCTGTACTACAGCGCTCTCTCTCTCTCTCTCTCTCTCTCTCTCTCTCTCTCTCAACCGGTCGAGGCAGATGGCGCCCCCCCCTGGTTCTAGTTTTTCCTTGCCGTTGTCACCAAGTGCTTGCTCATCGGGGGATGTGTTGGGTCTAGACCTGCTCTATATGTAAAGTGCCTTGATGTAACTTTGTTATGATTTGGCGCTATACAAATAAATCTGATTTTATTTGACTCTTTATTTGAATTGAATACCAGCAACTATCTGTGTAAAAGCCACATACACAAAAGCAATTTTTTATTTTAAATTTAAAGTTCAGTTGCTGCTAGCCAGTCCATTTTAACTGGTAAACAGCTCGCATGCTAACTGCAGCTAGAGGTTGCAATCATCATTTTGCTGCATATTTACCCATTCTCCAAACAAGTAGAACGCGAACCACTGTCACCGGCTGCATTCCACAGTTATTCCATAGAAGTTACAGGCCCGCCTTTCGGATTAAAGTGTTTACAGAGAGGCAAGAGTAGCAGCCAGCAAGTAAATGTCCCAAAGAAACTACATAGTGACACAAATATCCACTTTAAAACCCCTGGTCAGGCCTTTGTGAAAGATTTGTGAGTTGAGTCTACAAATGACAGGAATTTGTATTCAGGCAACCATATGTACAACTAGTTATGTGTTCAGCTAAATCTGTGGGGGTGGGGCATGGCACAGGTCATGGATCTTGACTCTACCTAAACAGGCTTTGATATGATATTTTGGCCTGATCACCCTACCTGAGTTGTAGATTGCTGTCAGGGACAACTCCTCAGCTGACTGTGGTACATTATGGATTTATAGTGATGGTTCAGTATTGTGGGTTTCCCTCTGTACAAAGTATCTTCAGCGAACAGCCAGTTCAGAGTCTGACAGGATTGTACTATTTGGTTGTTGTTGTTTTCTTCTTTGGGTGTCAGTTTACATATGGATTGTCTATTAAGGTAATTGGCTAGCCCACATGTCCAATTTTTAAAATTCAACCTACCCCATGAAGGTTAACTCCACCCAGCCACTGCATCCCCACCAGCAGGAAGTAGTTCATAAATAAAGGCACCCTCTCTCTGGCTCCGTCTCACTTTCTAAGACAGTACTGTACACTGTTGGCTCTTGCATCATATATCCCATAGTAGATCTGTGTGGGTGTTAAAGAAGCAAGACAAGAAAAAGTCCAAATGAACAGCATGAGGGTGAAACTGCCACCCAAGATGCCATCAAAAAGCCTCTTGTTTCCTTGAATAATGAGAGTGAGTAAATGAGTGCAAGGACTATGAAAGGAAAGGCACTTATTATTGTCCCGTCAGGGGAGTTTGTCTGTTGATCCTTGAAGTCTCCTGAGACTTTAATGTTTGCTGCTTTTCTTATACAGCTGACAAAGAGAGCATTGTCTGACAGAGTTTCCACTGCCAGAGTGATTTCACTTTCTTCTGAAGCTAAGCAGTCACCTGGACCTTACATCAATGTGGTCATCTACTAAGCTTAATAACAATCTGTCCTAGTTTCACCGTTGACTTTGATCATTCAAATACAACACTTCATATGCCATGGGTGGATTAATCATTTTTTGTCCCCAGTTTGTGTTTCACCTTGTTTATGGGTGTCTTCATGGTCATGAACTCCAGCTGATTACTCCACTTGCCATCAGCTACCTCCTGCTATACAAACCCAGCAGCCAAGAGTATTCTTTCCTTGTGTTCATTTCCATATTCCCACTCCTGGGTTTACTTGCTCTTCACTCTTTTTGCAAGGACCTGTCACATCCAGTTTCATCCATGTTTCCTATTCCTCATTAACAACTACATTACATGACCATTTAGACTTACACACCTATTGGAGTCTTCTGAGAGTAAAGTTAATGCATAGAGTTTGTTAGTTTCACATTCAGTGTTTCAAATACAGACTACTTTTTAATTAGTTTCCAACACTGCCCAAAAAGTCATTAAGTGTGATACTGTGGTGCTTTTTTGGTGGATTTAAAACTAGGAAAACATTTAAAAATTAGCAAAAGGTAGCTGAAAATGTACTGAAAAGTTGGTAGCACACATTGCATACTGTAAATAACCTGGATGCAGACTGTTAGATATCCAATGATGACATTCCAACTCAGCCATACGTAGTAAAATCATTAGTCTCCATGTTACTTGCACTTTTTAAAACACTCATTCTTTCATTAAAATGTACACAACGTGCACGTTTATCTCTATTTTTGTTATTTTCTTTTCTGTTAATATTCCTTGGTCATGGACAGAAGAAGTTTGTCAATACTATGTGTACTATGTATAAATGCTGGGTATTCGAGTGCCATATGACATGACTAGACCGATGTTCTTCTAAGTCACATATTTGAAATCTTAAAAAATAGAACAAAACTAAACTGAGACTGATCAAACAAGACCCTTGTTCAAACATATGACTCAACCAAGGCCAAACAATCCTAGACACATGAAACTCCTGAATTACTTTAACAAGATTCTCAACAAATGTAAACATCCCTGAACCATGAAGCACCTCTTCACCCAATTTAGTGCAAATCATTTCAGTATATTTTGCTACAGAGCCAAAACAATTTCAAGACAACCATATAATGATAGCAAATAACTGTAGGAGTGGTTGGCTTTAAGTCAAGGGTCCATCAAATATCACTACAATTAATAAATGTAAGCAGGTGCAAGAGCGTTCGAGAATAAAATTAAACTTGCAGAGACTGTTGATTTAAACATAGAAACTGGAGTTTACCATCCAAAAACTTGACTTTATAATTTAAAAACTCATTTCAGGGCACATTTTGTAACATCATGGAGGTAAATTAACCCAGAACTGACAGGAGCAATCAGATTATATCTTGGAGTTGAAGCCTCCGAGAGATTACATCAGTGGCTACAACTTAAACCAAGTCATGAGTGTGCTGAAATTTGATTTTCAAAGCAGCTTTCCCGTGAATGGCTCCAAGCAAGGGTTGATGAATTTATGTAATCTCAACATTTGCCAATATTGAGCAGACCCAGTATAGCAATAAAGCATGAAAAAGACCTTAGGTCATGTGGTCATGACAACCACGTCCTTTTTGTGCTTTGTGTTCTTGAGCTAAGAGTAAACAACAATCATATAAATCTATGCTAATCAACAGAAGTGACTAAACTCCTCACTCATCGCAAATGCAAACAGTTTCAGCTGTAAGACTTATTCTTTGAGGCTGGCAGCAATGTGTCCAAATGCCCAATTATGATTGGAGCGTTAACTGATGTGATATAGTGATTGTAGGACAGAAAACCCTCTCACTTTGTCTTCCAGTTCACTCTCTTAGACAAGCATTGTGCTTTTTTCCTCCTTATTTCCTAGGGAGTGTATGTATATGGGAACTGATGTATTATTGAGCAGGAACTATGAGCAGCATAACAATGCAAGTGTCAAATTTGAGGAGCAGATATACTGAATGTATCAGTCAGACATCCGAGGACCAGTGAGTCTGCTGGTCTCCAGTTAACCAGTTTAACCACTTTCAGATTGCCTAGAGCTCCTTAATGCTGTCCCAACGGACCTTCTCACTAGTGCAACAGAGAACCAGACCATAGCCACAGCGGCTGATATGAACTGATACACAGTCACATCCACTAACAAGAGGAAATGGAAGCAGATGTATCATTATGTAGCATGAGGTAACTGCAACTGCATTGCACACTGAGCTATTCAGCTGAGTGTATCCATAAAGTGCTATTAATAGGTCGATGACCAGTCAGCACAACTGACACACAGGAAAGTAACTTTAGCCAGACACGCACGCGCACACACATACACAGAGCCACAGTCCTAAACAGGCTCATAAATAGCTGGAAACAGTGCAGGAATCAATACATGGAAAACTCAGATTGGACAGAGCATGGCCACTACAGCCCCAGATTCTCCCAATGCAGATATAGGCTCTGAGATGAAATACTCCGGCTCCGTATTCACCCTGAGTCTTGCAGACAGCAGACCAAGGACAGAAAAGCACAATGCTGAAGTGCCATGTCACTTTAGGCCAATAAATCCAAAGCAAAAAGGCCTGGGCCATCACCTCCAGCCACATCAGTGCATAGACCAGGGCAATAAAACAGTGTCCCTGAGACATTGCGTCATGGGAGCACCTAAAATCAGCGCTGGGCCTGGCTCTGCCACGGAATCCGGAAAATTTTATAGACAGCAGCCTTCTTGAAGTGGAAGAACTAGAAATAAAGATTTTAATAAAAATATGTAAAAATGTCCTTGATAGTAGAATAAACTGCAAAGGACACAAAATGTTAAGAGTGGTGTATGGGATGAATATGGCTAATCTGTTTGATGTGAGTGGACTCAGAAAATAGCAACAGTAAACTTGGCGCATTTCATCGATCGATGTGAAAAATATTACACTAACTGCTCTAAGTATGCAATACTACAGCTTGTGTATTGACTAAAAATGGTATTGGCAGGACTGATAGGCCATTGACTACTGACTGGTCACAACAAACCAAAACAAAATACCCCCTCCTCATGAAAATCAGCCAACATGAGCCCAGTGTCAAACTGAGATGATGAAATGGAATACAATGATCAGACTAATAGCTGCCAGCCCTCATTTCGGAAATCAGACAGTGGTCAAATACAATTTTACTCCACAATTAGTAGGTATAAGAAAGTTCAGTAAACCTGCTTGGGGGGGGTTTTCAACTGGCAGATGAGTTTTTCTGAGAGGACACATACATTAGATACTGTACATTTACAGGGCACATACATAGGCAGGGGGGAGAGAGAGTGAGCTGCTAGTTGCTGTGCAGACTTGATCAGTGGCATCTCACCCCAAATTTTGTGCTCCTGTCAGTTTAGGAATCTCTTTGTGAGACGCTTCTGTTGGTGATTATGTGTTTTTATTAGGCTGACAAAGAGCTGATTTTACTGGGTAAATTTTAACATGATATCATTATTATTGTGACAAAATTGCAAAAATCCGAGCTTCAGCTAATTGAAAATACTCAAAAGTGAAAGAGTCATTGCCCAGAAAAGGCTTCTAGTCCTCTAAAGACAAACTAAGTTTATGTCATCAATTCATTGGCTCACACTGGAGCCAACATTTCCCATTATGCAACAAAATACACAAATTTTCAATCTCCCTCATCCAAAATTTAAGACATAGATTCCATTAAAACATGTAGCCTCAAAGCCTAACTTGAGATACCCCTGATGCCATCACTGAGGTCATTTATTTAGCATGGATAAAGCTCCTCCAGACCACAGAAGACATATTGTTGTTTTCACTAATCATGACAAATGATATTACATATATATATCATTATATGTATTATGTATATTAGTGTGTGCAATTACTTCCTCAACGTTTCAAGCACATGCACACAAAACTGTATTCAACTGTCTTTACTCTCTCTGACACAGGAATGGTAGAAAAGAGAAAAGAAGAAGAGGACACAGCACTTTATTTTAATTTTTATGTGCTTTGTTTATCGAGCCTCTCTGCTCTGAAGAAATGAGCACATCCACCAAGCAAGCAATCCCATGAACCCCATATATACCCACCCACACATACATACATACATACATACCTATACAAGTTTTGCTTTGTTCGCCATCTGTATAATTTGGTTGCATAAAGAGGTTTTTGAAGGTCAGGCTTAACAATTTTGGATTAAAGCAACCATTATTACTATTTTACCACACCATTCAATCTTTAACCCATTTTCATGGGGCTAAGAATAACAGGTTCTCTGAAAGCCTGTAAAACAGCATTTAGACCATTAGAGTCTATTTTGGTTAAAGGATTCCAATAGGACTGGTGAGTCAGTGTTCTAATATGCAATCAACCAGCTTAACAGTCACTAAAACACATCTATTTTTTGACCTGGCCTGATGTAATGACAAAATTCTATACCGCCATAACAATGTACACATAAACATGCACATCAACATCATGTGGCACTCACTGGCAGGTGCAGTTTCTGAGTGGACTGCCAAATAGACAACCTTCCATGGCTACGATACAGTGAAGGGAGCCAGCAAGTAACAGGCACCAGCCATGCTAGCAAAGCTAGCAGGTTGCATGCACACAATACCTGCCTGCAGTGTGTGACACAGCAAGCAGCAGTGCATGAATCAGTCGCACACGCTAATCATGGGGGCAGCTTTCACAAACACACACACACAAACATATCACTCGTACACAGAAACAAGAATCCTGGCAAGGGGATAGTTGCTCAAATCCATCGTCTTGGGGTTTATTGGCAAAAAAATAAAGGATGGATGGATGAAAAGATGGATGATGGATAGACAGATAGATAGATGGATGGATGGATGGATGGATGGATGGATGGATAGATGCAGAGATAGATAGCTCACCGGTTTTCCTTCTTCCTCTCTCTCTACCTCTTTCAGCACATTATCCAGGCGACGCGTATATGTGTGTGTGTGTGTGCGTGTGTGTGTGTGTGTGTGTGTGTGTGTGTGTGTGTGTGTGTGTGGTGAGCTGGTGAGGATACACACTGCTACATCCCCTCCTCTGCCTCTCTCTGACAGTCCCTCCCTCTTTCTCTCTCCTCCCTGGGATTTATTTAATTATATCCTCCCTCGCCGTTTCTTCCTCTCTCTCTTCTCACAGCTGATAGAGTCGCCTTGATTTTCTCAAGGCTGTTGATTCTCCCTCTCTTCCCATTTTTGCGTCCTTTTACAACTAGTTATCCTCAATGAAGTCGCACCTCAGATTTTTTGCTGTGGCAGACAGATAAAAATAGAAGAACAAAGAAAAAATTGAGTGCCTGCCTTGTATATTAAGAGCTGATATCTGCAATCCTTCCTCTCTCTCTTGCTCTCTCTCAGTCTCTTTCTGTCGGTCCGTCTCTCTCCCTCTCTGTCTCTCACTTACACAGTGTCCCTCACCCGCCTCTGTGTCTTGTGTGATGCAGCAGCATTGCAGGCTCCTCCCTGGAGAGACAGCAGTGCCACAGAGCTGAGAGAGAAGAGGGGGATGCTGGGTAAAAGTGGTGGCATTGATGGGAGGGGAAGAGGGAGGCTGGGGCTGTGGGGGAGGGGCAGGGCTTCGTGCTGGCGATGGGGGTGGGGGTTCTGCCAGAGAATCCAGTGCAAGGCAGGGCAGCCTCCATCCACTGAGTGCATCATCCAGGATTTCAACACTTCCATCTCCTCCCACCCTCCATCATCCTCTCAGCACACAGAGGCGTCTGTTCATTTTGAGCACACACACGCATTCACTAAATCGCACTTTAAGCCTGACAAAAAGCTTATCTCAATGGGTTACTTGTCTATTGTTGTCAGGCTTTCAAGCACCTTTGTCAGTAAAGCAATCAGATATTCCTCTGTTCATTCAGGATAAAGCAATTTACCCCAAAATATGTGACCATAACAAAGCACACTGGGTGTGCTTTAATTAATTAATTAGACAGCAGGAGGGAACAAAAACAGATTACATCTATGACAGTTGGTTGCAGAGGGAGGGATACTATAAAGAATAATGTTTTACGGGAAGTGTTGGCCAAATGCTTTGAAGATTTCCATTAAATGTGGCACACATAACCGTGTTCCCCAGAGCTTGAATATTAATGGCTCTGGTGGCTTCCCGACTGTTCCTCTAGAACCATCATGTTAGAAAGGCCTCACTGACAGGATTACCATTCCAGTTTAAATTCTAGGATTCCATTATCTATACCGTTTATCCTTGTATGCTTGGGCTATATAACAAATCATGAAACGTTATGGCGATAAAATTTAGGTTGAGCCCATTGAGCACACCAAAACTATGAAAATGTGTGCTAATGCTGGCCTGACTCCACACAGCAGACAGTACTATGTTGGGGGCTATTAGCAACACTAGTGTTACCGGGGCTCCTGTTAACACATTTTGCACTTATTGCATTCTACTTCAAGAACATTTTAGAGATGTGAAACCAGGGCATCTTTTCTATTTTATCTTACAGGTCCATCGTGCTAAACATGTTAATCTTTTCTGTATTGGCCATTGAGATGTTTGCTGCCATGCCAGAGATTTATTTATATTGTCACAGTAAGTTTAAGGTCATGCAGGATAACTATATATTGTAAAGGCAGATGAAGCATGTTTCGAATTATAAATGATGTGCATGTCTTCTATAGCATTATCATTGATTTACAGTACTTAAATTTTGAATTTATGACTACCGGCAACATGGTGGTATAGTGGTTAGTACTGTTGCCCCACAATAAGAAGGTCATAGGTTTGGTTTCCGGCCTAGGGGACTGTGTGGTGTTTGCATGTTCTCCCCGTATCTGGGTGGGTTTTCTCCAGTTGAATGGTGACTCTAAATTGTCCGTAGGTCTGAGTGTGAGTGGTTGTTGGTCTCTGTTTGTCTCTGTGTGTTGGCCCTGTGATAGGCTGGTGACCTGTCCAGGGTGTACCCCGCCCTCACGTTCTCCCACAGTCTTCCGTCACACTGGTTACTCTCCTGATATTTATATAGTGTGTGCATTTCTAGCTATTTCCTATGCAATAAGATGATTTCATACTTAGTTGTAGTTTGGAAAAGCAAAGAGGCTGATGGGGAAGCATGCAAAATGCCCAGGGACATGATACACTCCCTTGATTCCCTTGAGACTTACAATTTCACTGGTTCATATGAAATATAAGGTGAGAGTTTGCAAAAAAAGTTAGCAAAATATTTATCATGATGATAAATATCATTGTGATCATCACTTCATCCTCATCCTGCTTGGTTCATCAACAAATTCTTTCTAAAGATGACTGAGCAACAAGGTCACCCTCTCTTCTCTACTGATTCTCATCCTTTCATCTACTCCTCAACAAGTAAATTAGGTTTAGCTGAGAAAACAAAGCAAGAAGAAACTGGTACATTAATTATATTGCACATCCTCCACTCGGCACAACAATCAAAGCTTTACTCAGCAATACATATATGAGAGGGGGTTAAATCTGTGTGTGTGTGTGTGTGTGTGTGTGTTTTTGAATGTCTGAGACTGTGTATCCTTCCCACAGTATGAGAGTTACACTCAGTTCCTCATAAAATAAACCAGTCTGCCTCAGGGTAAAAGAGCAGGGCTGCCCTCCCATCAAACAAACCTGCAGACACACAATTTGTAGTCTGCATGCTACTGAAACGTGCTGTCACAGCAAATTGACTGTCAGGGTGTGTAGCAAACAGCATGAGAGCATGAGAGTGAGATTGAGTTAGAAAAAGAGAGGGAAATGGAGAGAAAGAGAACTCAACTGATATTACAGTTCAAGTAGTATCAGCACATGTATAAATGGCACAAAATATTGTATCAAAATACAGATTTTCAGATAAAGACCCGGGTGACATTGATGCATAATTGGGGATGTAGTAACCATGGAAACAGCTGGTCACAGTGAATTTGACCACAACAGACCAGACTAACAGATATTAATAAGACCCAGAGTATGACTCCTCTCTGCTTCAGTAAGGGTAAACAGATCTCAAAACGTCATTACTACAGAAATTGAGTATTATTTTTGAGGGTTAATATGGTCGACTTCAAGTTTCTCTCTTCTACATTGATTTAATTTCAGAGTAGAAGTGTACCACTGAAGTGTCATAAATGTCATCAACCTCCCAGCAGAGCAGGTAGGCAGTGAAGGAGGAGCAATGTCTGCAGTGGGGAGATGTTTTACCTTAAACAACAGTGATAAAAATTTAAAGCTGATTGCTAATTCTGCCCTGCCAAATTCACAAGAGGAATGGCAAAATTCTGCGGTTACAACACAAGCAACTAGAAAAAACACCTGAAGAAACAACATGACAACAAGTTCAAGGAGTTTCCTTAGAATATGGTGGAAATTTTTTTGCACACTTTGGCCGGCTTAGTGCCAGTTGAGCACTATTTAAACACCACAGCCTGATTGTTGTTGCTGAAAATGTCCATCACTTCATGGCAACAGTGTACCATCTTCTGATAGCTACTACCAACAGGATAATGTATCATGTCACAAAGTTCAGATCCTCTCATACTGGTGTCTTAAACATGACAATGACTTTACTGTGCTAAAATGGCCTCGAAGAATCATGAGACCTCAAGCCAATAGAGTACCTTTGTGATGTGGGGGCACAGGAGACTTCAATAGTACAAAAATCATTGCAGAATCGTTCCACATTGTTGATTCTATACCACCAAAAAATAAATAAATGAATCAAGGGAGTTCTGTAGGAAGACATGGCTCCAAACAGGCACTAGCAAGTGTATCTAAGAAAAGTGACTGGTGATTGTACTTGGCACAAACGGGCATGAACAAAGTCACAGCTCCAAACATGCTTCATCTCTTTTTTATTTTGAATCCACTTTTTCCAAAGATGGAAAGAGTGAAACAGCTCACTTAAGGCTCAGAATTACTCTTGAGGGCACTGTGACTGATGTGATACAGGCGATGTCCATCTTTCTACCTATAGTCCACATTAACTTTTGTCTTTTCTCTCAAACATTTGTGTGTTTTGTTATTTTAAAATTGGAGATGAAAAAGATTTTAACAAATTTTGTTGTGTATGCATTTCTAAAACAGAACAACCTAAAGACAGCCTAAGACTATGATCCATCACACCTTTAAGTCCCAAACATAATTACATGTTATGTGTAATTGTTTCAAACCTATAGTATTTTCTTCTTTTTATTCATACTTTTTTTAAATACACAAAATGTGATAGTCGCAAATCCTAGCAAGTTCGCCCCATGTTTATAAATGTGGGCCTATTGCTGGCCTGTCTATCAAGCTATGCATCTCTTAATTTATTCATTCATTTATTCATTCATTTAAATGTATTCTATATGAAGGTGTTCACAATTTTGGAGAGACGAAAAGGTGCCTCTCGGTTTGTCTTCGTACTCCAAATATCCTAGTTAGGAAACTGGGACTTAAATTTCATCGGCCTGGAGTATATCTCAAAACTGTGCACATTATTCAATGACTGGCATGATCCTTAATTCATCACTGCATTCACATACCAAAGCTACGACTCTAAAATGGTGCATTTGGTTACAATCACAATGCATACAATCTTATGTATCCATGATCAAGGTCATAAAATACAAAGAGGGAAAGCAGACATGATTTACTCACTGTCTTCCCCAGGGCAGGGTAGGCCTGGCCGCTCCGGGATACTGGGGAAGACTGCAAAAGCAAATCAAGTGATCATTTCAATTTGTTGTTTTTCCTCATCTATCCAGAAGCAGAGATGGAAGGTTAAATAAAAAAAAAAAAATGAAAATTCTAAATCAAAAGGTTTTAAAAATGTTATGGAACATTGATGGTCATTAGTGGAACACTAATTGAATGCCCTTGTTTGAATGTCTTGATACATGAATTAAAAGTCACATACACCATTAATACCTTGATGTCCTAGACACATCTGTTGTGACAGACAGTTAAATGACTAACATTAGAAATAATAAGATGAAGGACCAACCGACCGTGCAGTAGCAGTCCAGATTTCTTGGTCCGATTGTAAATGCGAAATGCTTCCTCCAGCTCCATCTGAGACGAGATGGTACAAGGATCCCCTTAATGGATAGAAACACATACAAATTCACACCAAATGAAGAAGGTAGGTGTTCACTTTAAAATTTTCCACTCCTGTTTGTTTTAAAATATTTGTGCCTAAAATTGCTAGACAGACAAAACAGCACATTCACTGATGTAACTGCAGGCTTTACATTAGTTTCATTTTCAGCTACAAGTACTAACTCACAGTGCCTCCACAAACCAGTAAATTAGAGGTCCTTCTGTTTATGTGTTAAGCACCGAGTAATGCCTAGAGGAGGAATCAAATCAAAATCAGATTTATTTGTATAGCACCAAATCATAACAAAGTTACAAAAAGGCACTTTACATGAAGAGCTAGACCAAACTCTTTATAAAATTATTTAAAGAGACCCAACAGATCCCCCCCAATGAGCAAGCACTTGGCGACAGTGGCAAGGAAAAAAGAGGCAGAAGCCTAGGGCAGAACCAGGGTCGGAGGGGCGGCCATCTGCCTCGACCGAATGGGTTGAGTCAGAACTTTATCAGAACTTGAAACTTGCAGGTCGGCGCAGAACTAAACTACAGGTAGGAAGGGAGTTCTAGTTCTGACATTCACCTAAATTCTTAAATTAAGATAATAAAAAAAAGTGATTGCTATTGCTGTATAGGCAAACTTGTTGGGTGCAGATGGATGAATATGAGTCCTTCAAGTCATTTCAGTGTGCAGTGTGATGTGTCAGTGATGGCTTTGGCCTGGCCAGATGGCCAGGAAATGGGCTTTGGGCCAGATGTTTAGTAGTATAACAAAAGAGGCACAGAAGCTGCCTTCAGGGACAGACAGAGAATGCAGATTCATGCATAGTACGAGTGTGAAGCACACCAACCTTCATCATCGATCCACTTGAGCGTGATGGGCTGCTGTTTGGCAACACTGCACACTGTTCTCACCTCCTCACACAACTCCACAAAGGTTACTGTGGTAGCCAAGTCTGTGATCAACATGTCCCTGAATGAGACAGACAGAAAATGTTAAGATTGAGTCATTTTGTTTAAGTGGAGCAGAGATCCTGAACTCCCTCGGGGGGGTTAAGGAGGCAACAACTAAAGGAGAAACTTTTATTGAACTCGAAGCAAACCTTCTCTGTGATCTAACACTGTAGGTGAAAAATAAGCAGTCTCACTCCGCAGTTATTTCACAAGGTGTTCAGATAGTATTTGGATGCACAAAGATATTTGCCAGAATCACATTTCATGGTTGGGTTTCTAACAAGCTTAATAGCATATTGACTAGAGAACAAGATAATTACCGGGCATTTGCTGTTGGCTCCACACAGTCCTGGCTCCCTACCAGCTTGGCCTGATCTTAATTGAATTTCTATCGCAGGTGTTCAATGATACCATCCAAGGTCCAACAAATAAAATCACAATTTTGACAAAGTAACAGTGATTGTATCATTGTCTCACCTAATGATGAAAAGAGGTGACACTGGCACAATTCAGCTATTAACCATAAAAGTATCAAAACTGACATTGAGAGGCTCTCCAATTTAATCTTCTTATGTCAGTTAATTTGGTTAATACTACAGCCATACTTTCATGGCCTTAGTATAGCTTTATTAATGTGTATGAAATATCACAAATATATTTTTTAAAAACATGATCCTGGGAGCAATGACCTTGAATGACATGTTTAACCTGAAACAGAGTGGCTTTATTCCATATCAGTGCTGGCCTTCAAATACCCTTATCAGTTCAAAGAGGGATGTGCATGTTCAGTATCAAAATCTGCCCTCAAAGTTCTGCTGCTTAATGAACATGACACTGTGGGCTGTATCTATTCACATTCAACACTGCAGCCACTCACACCGATTGGATTTGTGTATTTTATTCTGTAAACAAATACCACAGCCAAAAATGTGATTTTAAAAGATATATGTAGGAACTGCATTGCCTGGGTCCACATGAATGTCTCTGACACATTTCTGGGTGTGTGTCGCCAAGTGTTTATTTTATGGCAAGTGCTTGTTGGACTCCAAGAAGGTGGAGCAGAGACAGCTTGCTTCCCAGCAGGCATTGTTCCACACACTCAACACACCCACATATACCAAGGTGGAATGAGGCACACATATACATTGTACATACATACATACATACATACACACACACACACACATATATTAATATAAATTTTTGTGAGTGTGTGTGTGTGTGTGTATGTCTCTTATTATTCGAGTTACATGGGTGGCCAAATGTTTCTGTCACCCATGGCTCAAACTGTGGGCAACTCAGTGTGTTGTTTCCTTGGAAAAATATCCTGGGTTACTGGGTCTGCACTTACTGCTACAGGCAACACATTAAACTTTAAAATTCTGGGGTGAAATTTTGTAGCAGCTTCTGTTGATATTTACCCACTAGCCAATTAAACTGCTCTCAGAAGAGTTAAAGGTCAAATTGTGGGCAAGATATGGTCAGAAATTTAATTTTGAAATTCTCTAAAAATCAACCAACATAATATACAATGTGTAAAGGAACCACAGTCATGATGTCATGGCCAAGACCTTCATCTATTGTATTTCAGCAACATCACATCGCAGAAATTTGCATGCGAACCATCTCGCCCGACCCCTGCTCTTGTAAAACCACTTTGAATGTCTTAATGCCATATGAGACGGTGTAGCATCTAGGCTGCCTTTTCTCCTATGTAAGAGGAAGAACAGCCTCCTCAACAACTTGAAGTTAGGCTACAGTTCCAAAGATCATACTTTTACACCTTTGGAAACATGCCATTTCATGACTGGCTTTCAAATTTTCTGGACAATTTTTCCTCCCACCCATCTCTGTATCTTACGGTTACGGTGCAGTTGGTGAGAGGTTAGAGTAGTTGACAGTGGTGTTTGAGATAGTTCCTTTTGTGTTCCTTTTGTGTTTGTGCCTCTTTGACACCATGTAGTTAGTACAGGTGAGCTGGCCTGTGTTGGAGTGTTGTTTGAGTATAGGACCATTTAGGTGAGTTTAGTTGCTGAATCTACTAATGCAGCTTGTATTGCCTCCACCTCCTGCGCCCTCTATACTTTCATGCCCCCTACCCGAACCAGGGTCTGTATCCCATCCCTACTTTTATCTCCACCTCTTCTATTTCTCCCCCCTACCCGAACCAGGGTCTGTATCCCTACCCCGCTTTCACTGGTGCAGTTGGTGAGAGGTCAGAGTAGGTGATGGTAGTGCTGTTTGAGATAGTTGTCTTTGTGTGAGGAGTGGTGATGGCTGGCATTAGGGGGGTGACTCTGGGACGCCAGTGTTCACGGTCTAGCCTTCTGGAGGTGTTGTGGGCCTAACTAGACGAAACACCGGTGAAAGGAGGTTCCCACGTGATGACCCCAAAGACATGATAGCTATCACCGCTCTAGTTGGATATTATCTGTAGGGAACATAGAGCAGTGTGAAATTTTGTTGCTAGGAAGGTGATCACTGAGTCTGGTCCATTTTTTGTCACACAAGTTTCTTGTGTTTCTCTAAATAAGTAACCTTAATTTCTCTATTTTGTTCAATTTCATTTTTCTCTCTCTCTCTTACTCAGAAATGTTAGTCAATGACTGATCGGTACTGAAACTTGGCTATTGTGTCTGCCATACTTTCCAATCACAACATTTTTTTAAAATACGAGTTTTCATTTTTACACAGTAACTAACAAGCAAAACCATGTTTTGAAGTTACACTATTTGAATTTCAGCTTGCAACCGTTACAGGGAAATCCCTCTAACTAATGGTCTGACCTTATCGCTAAAAAGAGGTTAGATGCATTAACATGTCATGTTATTCAGGAGTTCAGGTTGTATCTAAAGCTCACATAAAAAATAACAGGATGCACCTTAGCTTAAACCAGTCACATACCACCCAGTCTCTCTGTGCACACAGGTGTCTAAAATACATTGGGGGATCTGACCAAGCTAAAAGCAGAGAAACACTTCTGACCCAATTCAGAGTTTTACATCAGTTCTACATCAGTGTACTGCAACCTGAGAAGTAGAAATCACAGCATCAAATTCATTACTCCTGCCTGCACCCTCATTGTTCACAAAGGTTTCCCTCTGAGACAGACAGGTCTGGTGGCTGGTGGCTCCAAAAAACTCATTGGAGCTTTGAGGTCCTTCATGCTCCCCAGATTAATGAAACACTCAACAAGACGGCCTTTCAATCTCAGGCCGAAGTATTTTGGTCTCAGTGTATTATGGACCTTGTTTCTGTTAATTCAATGTGGATCTAGAAGGCATGCCACAATCATTCATCCACACGCTAATTTTTGGCACTGTCAGCAAGCTTAACTAGTTCTGAGATACCCATACAACAGATACACACATATATTCAATTAATTTATTTATCAAGTAGGAATGCATTCCAGTGGCTTCAGAAAGGTTTCAGTCGCCATTGTTTTTCTTATGTCAGTATCACCGCTTATCTATAAATAAGTATTATGGAATACAAACACTAAGGATTCTAAAATTTCAATCAAGTACAATTGCGACTTCCAGGTGATCCATTGAAGGGTGTTTTTCGAATGAAACATGCTTCTCCTGCAGTCTAGTCTCAAGACATCCCATAATTCTCGTAAAATCTTGTCCCAGGAACTCTGCTTTGAGGAAGATGGACAAGAGCATTTTGTGTTTCCAAGGTTTTGGAATGATGATTTGCAGTCAACTGGTCAAGGGACCTTCAACATCATGTCCTGCCTGTTGTAAATGCGTAAAAAAGTTTTTCCACAACACTTTTGCGATTAATATCTATTTTTAATGTGACATTAAGGTTTTGCGCATTTCAAGAATCAATGGTAATGTACCTTCTGATAATTTGAAAACAGTGTCTCGATTGGATAGCTTGTCCAATTACTGTACAACTGATTCAGCTGTAGTTTGAGCTTAATGCTAACATTAAAGTTTTACTTACCTGATGTGGAAACACAGTTATGACCCTATTCAGCCACATTCCTCAGTGGATGCAGTCCACTGCAGATACAGTAAGATAGTTGTTTTAGACCATGAAGGCATAACTAAATAGACAGTCTGGCTGAACTTTGGTTCAGTTTCCAGGCCTGGGGCGTTTCTGTGTAGAGGTTTTCATGATCGCCCTGTGTTTGCATGGATTTCCTGCAGGTACTCTGATTTCTTCCCACCGTCCAAAGACAGGCAGGTTTAGATTAATTATGAGTGTGACTGGTTGTTGGTCTCTGTCTGTCGGACCTGTGATGGACTGGTGACCTGTCCAGGGTGCACCCTCACCCAGTGTGAGCTGGGATTGGCTCCAGCACCCCAAGGCAACCCGGAAAGATATAAGCACTAGAAAATGAATGACTGTTAAGGCCATTATGTTTGGTATTGTTAGCTATTAACCTGATCTAAAACACAACAGATTACGGACTTGCTCACTCATCGTTGTCAACTGCTTTTTCCATTTCTGGGTTGCGGGGCTGCTGGAGCCAATCCCAGCTCACATCAGGTGTGGGGCAGGTCGCCAGTCCATCGCAGGGTCAACACCCAAAGACAAACCATTCATGCTCACATTCACATCTACAGTTAATTTAGAATCACCAGTTAACCTAGAAATGCATGTCTTTGGATTGTGGAAGGAAACCGGAGTATCCGCAGGAAACCCACACAGACACGGGGAGAACATGCAAACACCCAGGCCGGGAAGATCAATGTTTTCCTCCTTTGCTGGTTTTCATGTAATTATACGAGCATGTTGAGTGGAACAGGGGCATGCTGATTAGCGCTATTGCTCAACAGCAAGAGGGTCATGGGTTTGATTCCCAGGCCTGGGACCTTTCTGTGTGGAGTTGATATGCTCTCCCTACGCCTGAGTTGTTTTGCTTCCACATTCAAAAGACATAGATGTCTATGTTTATTGGTTTATGTCAGCCCTCTGATAGACTGGTGACATGTCACTTCAGCCACTTCAGTGACAGAAAAGTCACCAAAGTTATATACTGGGCATTTGACCTTACTTAGAACAGTTTATAAATTATTAACTGAGTAATCATAAAGAAAGGGTATTTGCAGCCTTACAGCTAACGATGACACTCCTTCACCTTCTCTAGAGTAGTTATGTGTACAAATCCATCCTGTTCAAAAGGTTAGCCTTTTACAGTTATTTTAAACTCCAATGGGATGAATACAGATTACAACAAATTAAAAAATACCCACGAATCCCATGAATAGAAGTTGAAATTACACCAACAATACAAAAGTGAGGGGAAAAAGTATTGGTAGAAGGATTCAGCAACAAGGACACCAGGCAAACAGAATTAACATAAATAGGTCTGTCATAAAAGGGCAGTGTGTGTCATCTACAGTCATCTGCACTGTGAACTGAAGAGTGAAGTAAAGCCTTACCGGTTCTCAAGGTACACTTAAAAGATTGCATATACTATCTACCACGGATCCAGCACACAAATTCAAATATGAGTACAAGAATCTGTACTCATGGAGTCTTTGGGGTTGAGGAGCAAGCGGGACCGTTGTCCAAGTTAAGTTTATTATGAAAGATTACACTTGTACATTACTTATATTTGAGAAACAAATTTTTAAGCCTTCCCAAAACGGAATTGGGGCTTATTTCCCTCATTGGGAAAATAGCTGTTTTATAATCTTGGGATTTAAGCGGTACAAGTTTCTAATTTGGAATACTTTACAGTATTGCAAAAAATATTAATTTTTTTAAACTTCTTGGACTATCTTGAAAAGGAGATTTCTATCTGAATGGGCATTCACCCGAATCAGTAAAGGTAAATAGGAATATATAGGATGTGTCTCAGCAACAACGAGGAAGGTTCATTTCAACATTAGAGAAAAACGTACCTCTGCTCATTGTCGCATAATAAGGCAAAAAAGGGGAAATTAGCAGAGCACATTTCCACAACTGTGGAAGAATTACTCGTGTCGTTGGTGCGACAGAAATAAAATATCTGATAACATAAATGAAAATGTTATTCGCTGCACGAGTTCAATTGTCTATTTTGGGTTAATTATACAACGGCCATTAATTGTCAGTCTCGTTGTTCAGTTACACTTGTGCGAGTGTGATCTCAGATACACAACAGTGACTCACCTGTGTTAAACTCATAAACCCACCCACCCGTTATATGAGTACAAATCTCCAATCCCTGATCCACAGGTGTGGTTCTTTTTTTGTTTTTGTTTTGTGTTTTTTGTTTTTCTGTTATCGGTAGCTGCCAGCTCCTTGGTGTCTGTTTATTCCCTCTTAAGAGCTACTTACCCGCAGTAGTGTGCTTTTATTTTCACAAACTCCGTATCCAAGTTCGTTATGGATCCGTTTGACGCTAGCATATGCATGGTGCAGCTCGGTTTGTCTCCCAACACAAACGTTAACTGTACAGGCCTGAAGTCGCCGTGTCACCCGGTCACGTCAAGAAAACAAAAGTTTACATAACAGGTCCGGAGAAAAGGGAGATGACGGAGGGGACGCTTCGGCCGACACAGTCAACAGAAAACTTGCCGAACTACTTTAAAGTTTCTTTCGTTCAGGCACCAGGGACGCTGTGGTGGCGAAGGAGCGGCTGAAGCGGCTTCAAATTACCTTACGGCTGCACTTCACAATAAAACCCACGCCGGCGAGTCTGCGTTGTAGCGGGTTCATGGACAGGGAGTGGTGCTCTTATTTTCAAGCGTACATTTCCGAAAGCCCGAGCGAGTGGCGGTGGATTTGATAGTTTCCGGTGGCTCACCATGGCTACCGTAATCCACTTTCACCTGTCCCGTTGTTTGGAACGGACCGGTCCACCTCCTGCGATTATAGGGGAATTAAAAGCTGCTTAATGGAGACTCGTTATAAGTTTAATTATTAACGTTGAAGTTTCACTTTTTTCCTTTATTGTTTACCTTCTAATCTTTTAACGGGGTCTGTCATAAGATGAATACTTAACCTGAACCTCATCCTCCTGAGAACTTCATTCTCATACGGAGGACAAAACAGTTTGGGCTCTCTTCGCAATTATAATTATAACAACAATATAATTTTGCTCAACTTAGACCTGTGAGCCTTAGTGGTGGATACTTGTGTCTGTCATCTTGTGGTCACCAGAGCACGTTACAATCATCACGGTTGGGTAATACTAGCCAATTCCCAACAACATGCATGCCAAATTAAAACTCTGGTGTCAGGAGGTTAAAGCCTCTTTGTGATGTGATGGCCATATTTATCACCGTGTTTTAATTCCCATTCAGTGGTTGATAGAACAGAGGACTTCACCCATACAAAGGATGATGACCTTATGAGTAACAGCATGGTTGATACTGTTGGCTGTAGTAGTGTAATTCACAAGTTGTAGTTCATTACTGTGCCAGTAGGTCACGCTCTCTAGGTGTTGGTTTAGTTATGGTTCCTTGAGTCTCCAAAAGGCAGATCTACAGTTAAAACTTAAACTTTAATTACTCTTCAGTTGTGCTGCTGTAGACCTAGACTGCTGGGGGATTATGTCTCTTCCTGCAGTCTGTGTTGCTCTTAGATATCATTAACTGACACTGTTAATCACTACCTAGTATTATTTACTGTTGCAGTTGTTGCACTGTCACCAAGTGCTTGCTCATGGGAGGAATTGTTTGGTCTCTTAAAAAAAGAGTTTGCTCTACGTAAAGTGATGATGATGATGATTATTATAGTGTTAGTATTATTAGTATTATTTATACAACAGCATAGTGGTTAGCACTGTTACCTCACACCAAGAAGGTAACGGGTTCGGTTCCCAGCCTGGGGCCTCTCTGTGTGGAGTTCACATATTCTGCCTGTGTCTGTGTGGGTTTCCTCTGGGTACTTCAGTTTCTTCCCACTGTCCAAAGACATCGTGTTTGGGTTATTTGGTGACTCTAAATTGTCCATAGGTCTTAGTGTGAGTCTGAGTGGTCTCTGTCTGTCTCTGTGTGTTGACCCTGCCCTCGTCTAGAGCTGGCTGGGATTGGCCTCAGCAACCCCACAACCCAGAAACAGATAAGCAGTAGAAGATAAGTGAGTGCTTCATGAGTAAGGCAAGTACTTTCTCAGTGTCAGGATCTGGTTCAGCTCTGCTCTCTCTGTTTTTTATCCATGTTTTCCTTCTTCCCCAGGCCAGGGTGGGGCTTTTGCATCCACTGTCCTCTGTACATCTGCTTCCCATCTACCTCATTTCCCTCCACTCTCATCTGCACCAGATACAAGATGGTCTCATCCTCTACTCTTTGAAAGTTAATTATTTCGCCCCCTGAGGTAAAGCTCTTGGATCCTTGTGCCTGTATTTTTTCATCCCAGAATTGCTATTGACTGCTTTTGACTTTTGACCCTAACACTAACCCTAACCCTACCCCATCAAGCCCTGTCAGCCTGGCTTCCTGTGTGCTCGTCTGCCTGTATCCCCCAGGGTTCTTCCTCATTCTCAGCAGCAAGAACACTATATATTTGAGCACCCTCTGTCACAATATAAAGTCACCACACCTGCTCTGTATTACAGGTTCAGCCAAGTAACTTCCTTACACCCTAGCAGTAGCTTTGGTGTTGGCAGATTAAATAGGTGTCTATGGAGATTTTACATACTCCAGAAATTTGCTCCAAAAACAATCATTTCATTTTGGATGGAAAACTATTCACTAAAATAGGGGCTAAAATAAAGAAGAAGGGAGGCCACAGGAATTAAGATTTCTGTCCTCTATTTTTCAGTTGCTTGACAGAGTAAGGTGAGTAATAAATAAATTTCAGTGAAAGACAATGGTGGGTTAAATAGTGATTCTGAAATACCAGTAAGAATGAATGTGGGTGTGAATGGTTGTTTGTCTCTGTATGTCCCTATGTGTCAGCTGGGGTTGGCTCCAGCACACCCTGTGGCCCTCATGGGTAAGTGGTTTAGATAATGAGATGATGAAATAGTGTTATGAGCTCCATGGGCTTGGTTTATGTGCAAACAATACATTCCTTTGAGGTCCAGCAGCAACCTTTCAACCCTGTTGATGATTACAAGGATCTTTGTTTTGTTTCTACTCTTAAAATGCTTTATTTGCAGCTTGAAGAACATCAACTACAGTGTTACTGTTGAGGGCGGTGCAGATATGAACAAGTTTTACAGCTTCTGTCCCCCAGCCTTATGGATCTGTGAGGATCAGCTGTGAGTCTGAAGCATAGTGGGAGTCGTATTATCTCCATGTCCCATCCTAAGAGTTAAAAACAGCTGCTGAAAGCAAAAGTCTGTTGGGAAGTGTTAGTCACCTTTTTCACAACTGAGATGGTGATAAGGTAAATCATCCCCACTGGAGATTCAACACTTCCCTTTCGTGTCACTTTAATTTACTATTGTCTTGTGTTGCCATGGCAGCCAATCACAAGTTGTTGATGTGGATGCCGTCCTGTAATTTATGTTGGCCTCCGCTGCTCTACTGGGAGAACTGGTAACATCTGTCTTCAGTCTCTCTGCTGATCCACTGATTATTTGTGTTGCTGCCTTGGATGGTGATGTATTGTTTTGCTGGCTGTGTGTTTTATTTCACCTCGATCTTCAAGATGGGATGTCATTCAATAACAAAGCTCTGTGTGGCGTTTGCTGTGTCAAATAACTTCTCCACTCTTTTTCCTGAAAGCGTCATGTTTTCGGAGGTGGTCTTTGGTTGACCATATTGTCCACCACCTCCTTCCAGCACTGTGGGAAAGCCTACAGCTCTTAAATGGAGCTCTTGCAATGGGATGTGCTGCTATTGCTCTTGTTGTTGCTAGTAGACAAACAACATTTAATTTAAAGTTAGTTTTTATGAAATCCATACAGAGTAAATAGCAGTCAGATCTACTGTGCATTAGATGCATTATAGTGTTACTGTTCTTCTAATAATTTTTTTGTACATTCATCATTGAGTAACTCCTGTAACAGTTGTGCGCACACTTTGATATTACAGATTTACGGTGAAGTACAGCAGCCATGAGATGAGCTACAGTGGTGGAACGTAATGAAGTACTTTGTTACTGTACTAAGTACGCTGTAACACCTTTCAGATGGCAGAAGGATAAAGAGGTTGTGGCCTGGGTGGGAGAGATTCTTAGTTATAACTATTTTTCATCTTTCTGACACTGGAAATGTTTCCACTGGGTGGTGAGGTTGCCTGAAAAATCACAAAGATGGGTCTATATATCACAAGGGGTGCTGGAAAAAATCCCAGCTCACTCTGGGTGAGGGCGAGGTTCAACCTGGACAAGTCCAGTCCATCACAGGGCCAACACACAGAGACAGACAGAGACCATGCAAACTCCACACAAAAGAACTGCTCGTTGTCAGTTGTGCTTATGCTCTGTACACTGCAATGACAATGTGTCAGCACCCAACCTGATTATAACTTAACTGTTGAGCACATTTACTGTGCAGTGAACAAATCCCTGCCCTCATGTTTATCTCCAGGTTGTCTCTTAGACTGAGGAGAGAATTACATTTACTTTAAGGACAAACAGCTTTGCAATTTTACAGACTTCATGGCTCAGCTCAGTCCCACAGTGAATAATTCAAGAACAATACGATGCTGTCTTACCTCCTTTTGGTCTTATAAGTGTTTCTTCTCCATCTGTGGTTCCCTTTTAAGAGATATGTTACAATTAAAATCTGTGTTACAGATTGGGTTTAACCAAGTATTATCATCTACCACAGTGTGCATATATACAAAAGTGACAACAACAAACATACCTTTATGGCAGTGATGTGCAGTGAGGTTAATGGCTGTTGAGGCACTGACTCCACTGACCGAGGAGTCACAAGAAGAATTACTGGGATCACAAGTGCCCCCTACCATTATATACATCAGTTAAACTATGGAAATTTAGTTCATGTAGCAAAAGTGTTTTAACATTTTAATAGCGACATACAGAGAGACAACAATATAGTCGCACTCATGGTTCGAATTACAGGGGAGCTCAGCTCTCTGCTCTAAACAAGTGTCCACTTTAAGCTCTATTATGTTTTCCCTGCATAGAGGTTCCTGAAATGAAAGAGAATAAAGATGTCATGGCTGTATGTGTTTATTTTCTCATTAATGTTCAATATTTCTAAAAATTTGTCTCAACTAATTAACACAATTCCATATATTCCTCCTGTGGCCGTGGCTGCGCTGGGGTAGAATTGCTAGATTTACGTAGTCGCACTTACGTAGTGACCTGTGGGAAATTTTTGTTGGTATATTTGAAATTGAATGAATGAATGAATGTTAGGATATTTGGATTATCCTCAAATGATATTGAAAATGTCCAAATGAAAACAGCCATGTCTCATACAGTTGTGGTGCACACTGTAAAATAGGGCTCCCCCGAGGGCTACTGTATAATTTGAACCCTGGTGGCACACATACAGTTGTTGACAAAAAAAAAAAAACACTGTACATTATATACATGACCTAGACTATGGAAATTTAGTTCATATAGCAAAAAGTGTTTAAACATTTTAATAGCGACATACAGAGAGACAACAATACGGTCTCACTGCATGCCAGCACAGTTAGCCGAGTCACTGCAATCCATGGTGAGGCTCGTCTGGCCGCTGCCTCACCGCACGTCTATTCTCAGTATTTGAAAAAATTTTGTGAGTTTGAATAAAAAATCATCTAAAACTGGTGAAGTCAGATGTAAAAGAACTTTATAGTGCAAATCACTGGATAAATATAACCATTTAATGATTTTTTCTATTTTACATTTTTTTCTTTCCATGATGACAGGTGAGGCACAGCCTCTCTTGTCTCCCCTGACCGCACATCACTGCTTTATGGGAGGTCTTCCATTTTTTCTTTTGCCTGTGATAATAACAAAACCCAGCATCACCAGCATCATGACTTGTAAGGAAAGATTACATTCATTAAACCATGATAAATATTTTGTAAAGGGACATAGATCTTACATGTTAGTAATTCTTTTTTCCACAAAATGAAAAGTGCAGCTACACAATGAATGATTTTGAATTAACTGATCACAAATGGGAGTATGAATGAATGATTGTTCTCTCCACATTCAGCATCAGTGACAGAAGTTCCTGGTTTTATCAGCTGGCTCTCTGCTTCACATCTGGAAAGATGAAAAGACAAGAGAGGGACAGTTTTACAGCAACATGTATCAGAACTACAAAATCACACCCTTCTGTGTCTGTGTGATGTGCAGCTTCACTGACTGTGTGTGTTGGTGACAAGATGTAAATGTCCCATCTGAAAATGTTCCATGACTGCAGTCAGCACACAGTGTCTGTGGAGGCTGTAAAAAAATGTATACACAAGTTGAAATGAGCTACTAGTGTGCACATCATATGATATATTTCATCATCTTGATTTCTATTCAGCAACCAGCATTTGCATTTAAAATGTTTTTTCTTCAGGACAGAGAAATATCCATGTTGTCTGGATTTAGAGTTTAGACGGGACATAATACCTGAAAGCAGCTAGTTTGCCAGTTAGTGTAAACGTAATATGAAATATTCAGGGTTCCCTTGGAAAGTACTGAAGCCCACCCAGAGGGACAATTTACACAAGGACAAAGATTAAGGTTGATTGTGAAATAGAAAAAAAGATCCACAATTTTAATTTCTGTAAATGAAGCCAGTTCTAATGCAGCTGCAGCCCTTCAATCTGATTCTCCTTATGGTCCTGATTGACCATGTGCACTGTAGCTGAGTTTAACAAGCTTAAAATTCTACCTGAAGTATGAACTAAAGTTAGAACAGGAAAATTCACCTTTTTTACTGATGTATTGTCCCGGTTTACATACTGTGTGTTTCTCTGCTGCCACACAGCTGCTTTCTTTGGAAAACTATACAGCAGAATCCTCCCAGTGGTTCACATACTGTATTTAATTTTGGTGTGCATGAGCTCTTTATCCTAAGATCAGAACCTGTCAGGACACAGGTTACAAGTAGTTACATACTTCATTTAGTCTGCTAGAAAACAACTACCAAAAGATTTTGGTCAAAAAGTTCACTGGCTGCCTAAGACATCCCACCAAAAGGCAGGTCCCATCGTAACCGGATATGTTGACCACTTCACCTGTCGGTAGTCATTGTGTTATGGCTGATGATATTACCTGCAACCTGCTTTCACAATGATTTGGTTTTACCTTAACCCCCTTTTGTTCATTTCATTCACCGTCTCTGTCACTCACCCACCCACTTACTATCTCACTGGCTCAACATCTTTCTAACTCTATATCGTTCACTCAGTCTCTCACTCTGTCACCTACTCTTCCATGGAACACTCGAGGACCCCGGGTAACATTACTGATGTGTCCAAGTTGCATCACAAGTTGATGTATGTCACAACAAAGTTATTCTAAATAGGCCTCTTCATCTTTGGTTACTGTTAACATGTGCACCAACTGTTGTTTAAAATGTGCTATAGAATAACTGGACCTGAGTACTTTACCAATGTCAAAGCCAAAGATAGGTATATTTGGAGTACTTCTTCAATGTTAAAAGCCTCTCTAAGTGCAAATGTGGAATATATAAACACAACAAAATACATACAAATGGATTTTATTAATATAACAATGAATAAGATGAAACAGCAATGAACAAAACACAACTACTTAACTTAATATACATAAAGCACACATAAAGTAGAATACAACAGAACAGCATAAAGGGCTGAAGAGCATAAAACTATATACATTAAAACACTAAAGCAAGATACTTCCTTCCTTATCAGTGACTTTGAAGAGGTCCCTCGGGACAACCACAGCCCTTCGCGAGTACCTCTCTAACTTTTTTGGAGACTGGGGGACCCAGTTGGGCTTCTGTTGGCCCCTTCCTCTTATTTGGTCTTTCTTTAAGAAACCAGAACAGGTAACCATTGAGCTCAGAGAATGTGGACTGTGGCATGATCATAATTACAAGGTTTTCATTTACTCTGACCGGTTTCTCTTTCTCCACGATGGAGGCCTCGTCTTCAGAGTTTTGGGCTGTGGTGCTTGGGGTGGTGGCAGAGGTGGAGGTGGAGGCAGTGGTTTTTGGCATTAACTGTTTGGCTTTCTAGAAAAGAGAAAAAGAAAAGTTGTTTTAAAAATTCTTAGATATAATGAAACCACATCAGCTTTTCCCTCTAATGTCACTTCTTCAGGCCCTCCCTAACCTCCTCTTCCCGTACTCCTCCTCTGGCTGCTGCGGCTGTGGCTACTGCCCCTGCTGCAGTTGTGGCTGCTGCTGCTATGGTTGCTGCTGCTGCTATGGTTGCTGCTGCTGCGGCCTCTGCCTCCACATCCTTGCTGTTGCCAAACTGAAAATATAGAAAGAATAATTAGACATACTTCAGTCAAATACTTTCATACGGGAGAAAATGTCTGTCTCTGACATGCTGTAATAAGCTGGTGTTACTAAAGTCTATTCTATTAAATTTTAACCTCTACAAGGTGTGCCTCCACGTCCAACTGCAACTGCTGCTCTGGCCTCTGCTCCTTGCTATCTTCCTCCAGCTGGTCCTCCTCCTTCTCCTCACTCTCGCCTGACTGAACATACAAAAAGAATATTTGGACATTATGCTTTGATATGGAATGAAATTGAAATTTGTGTCTAAAACACTGTAAAAAGTTGATGTCATATTCTAATATCTTCTAACCTCTGCACGGTGCCTGCTTTTTCCATGGCATTTGCCACCAGGACCTCAGTGGGCAGGCCCTAATGCGTCTGCTGCTGTTGACCCTTTAGAGAGAAAAAATAAACAGCAAGAGAAAACAGCTAATTAATTTAATGAAGATGTATCACTATCAACCTTTTAATTGCTATGTGTTTTCGATTCACTCACACAGGGTAGTAAATTTATCCTCAGCTCAGTCAGCTCCTGCTCCAGCAACTCCACATGCTTTCTGGTCTCGATGCAGGGGGTGCTCTGGTATCCACCAGGCCCCGCCTCTTATTGTGCTTCAGTGTTTCCTCCACATTGAAAATGTACATGTACTGCAATGCTTTGATGTTGTCTGGCAGTCTCAGACAAGGCTGGTGAAGGCTAGATACTGCTTTCTGACATTTTTCTCATCCTCAGGTTCAAGGTGGAGCTCAGCTGCCTTGGACTCAAAAAGGTAACCAAGGTATGGTTTGGGACTGATGTGTCCATCTATTGGCCCTTTGAGCACATCAACATTTGCCAGTGGATTCAGCACCCTGCTGCTCACAGACTTTATCAGGCTCACCAAGGTGTCAAATAGCTTAAGAGGATCAACCTGCTCTCCCTCAAAAGCCTTGATGGCCAACTGTACCTCACCCAACACTGACTTGTTAGATACAAGATGTCTTGAGGATCGTTGTACATGTTGTATGAAACCTCAGCCATGTAGCAGTGTTGACTGGACTTTGTGACTGAGAAATGCAGCCTAAGCTCCTCTCACTGGTCCAAAATGCTTGAAACTGCAGGTTCAATAGAGAGCCAACGTGTGGCACACAGCTTAGTTATCTGTAAGGGTTTCTCACCACAGTTAATAGTCTCATATATGGCCTTGTAGGCCTCCCTGCTCTTTGGAGACACTGAAAACCAATTGTAAGTCTCTTGTACCAAGTATTCCACATTACGAAGGATGGTGTCATTTGAAGCATGACTAACAGCAAGCTGCAGAGAGTGACACACACAACGAATAAGCACAAGATCTTTGAGGCCATATTCCTCCTTCAGCACTTTATGGACCCCATTGTTAATGCCCGTCCTAACAGAGGCATTGTCAGTCCCTATCCCCAGGAGTTTTTCTTTTTTAAGGCTATACTTCTCGAGGAAAGCCACAACACCACGGGCTATAGATCTGGCATCTCCCTCCAATTCAACAAGCCCCAGAAATGTAGACACAGTTGTCTGCTTGCTGTCACTAAAGTACCTTATTACAACCCCCAGCTACTTTGAAACACTGACATCTGTGGATTCCTCAAGGAGGAGGCTGAAACACTGGTCACCCACATCTGCAACCAACTTTTTCAGAAAGTAAGGTGCTAGAACACCATTGATAATTTCTGTGCACTTTGTCCTGTGCATTTTGAAGTGGGTACCAGCAGTTGAGTCTGAGAAAGCCACTCTACATGCTTCTCCAATGTGGTCACATCCCAGCATTGAACAGTGCTCAGCGAAAGCGTAATGCCATGGTGGCCTCAGCCATTTTTTGCAGAATCTATTTTTTTAAATATAAATGGCAGCTTGTTTTGTGTGGACTGTCAGACTCTGTTTTTGTTGTCTTGTACACTTCCTGCTTTATTTTGAAAATCTTGTGTTCCATGTTGTTATTTGCTGTTTACTTCCCCTCGCCGCCCCTTCCCCCGCCATGAGTTGATTCCTAATTTGTTTCACCTGTGTTAGTTCCTGTGTATTTAAACCCTGCCTCATGCCCCATGTCTCTGCCAGATTGTCTTTGTTACCTCCCTTGTGCTAAGCTCTCTCACGTTCCCAGTTGTTTGCTCCCAGTGTACTGTTTTTTGATGTTTGATTCTCCTGCCTACTCCTTGCCTGTTTTGTCTGCCTGATCCTGCCAGCCTTTTTGTGTATGACCCCTGCCTCCCTTTGGATTAAAAGCTCTTGCCCTACTGGACTCACTACCTCTGCCTCGCTTCCCCTTTTTGCACCTGGGTTCACTCTCATCAGCTCTGACAATAACTGTACAGATTGCCATATCAGTGACAATATTTAAAAAATTTGTGCAGTTTAATTAAAAGTGCAAATTAAAGTGCACACATTCAACAGTGAACTATATATACAAATATAATCTCTGGCCAATTGTAGAGATTTGCAAAAATGAACACAAACAAATATAAACAGATGAACATATTGCCTGAAATCAGCATTTAAATGAAAAAAAAAACTATTAAAAACCAACATCAACAGTTGCTGCCATCAGGGTAAAACAACGTGCAGGAGTAGCAGAACAAAGCTGCTTAACAGCCTGCTAGCAAGGTTTTCCGCTCATACCAGCTCAGCAAAAATCCCTGGTTATATGATTTCCCTCCCTTTGTAGAAACTTATTTTATGTTTAAATTTGGTCTGGGAGGTCCTAATTGTTTCGTTGCCAGTTTATCTTCATAACTGCAATGACTGAAAGGCACTTCTTTCAGGGAAATGATCGAGTTGCTCCGTACACTTGCCATGCTGACCTTGAATGCGACGAGTGCGGTGGCCACGTGGGCTATGCTCACGTTACGAATGACAAAAGCACGTTAGGGCGAGCCCTCCTGGAACCCATGGAGAATGCATTGTAACAACTGAAATATATGAAAAAACTGACATTACATGAGAGTCGATGAGGGCAGTCAGGGCGATTTTCTTCCTGACTGAAATCGCCCAAAAGCGACGGTACTTCATGAAGCACAGCCCTACGCTGATCGGATAATGACATACAGAGCAGCTCCAACTGTCTAGAACTATGACAACTACTATAACACTGTAAAGAAAATGATAAAAAAAAAAAAAAAAACCCTTTGGTGTTGCATCGCCCTATCGCCCTTATGAACAAACCCCCTCTGCTGGTGACTGTCACAAATTGTTAAATATACAGCAGTGATTCCTCTAGGATTTTTTAGTTTTAGGGGCCTTGGCAAGGTAAACAAATTACACTTGACTGCAGATTAAACTTTTGCAACCTTGGCTGGCTGGTTGAAAATTCCCTTTTCCCTTACAACCTATACATCCTAGCCATATACAATGTCAGATAAAGGCTAAATGTAAGTAAAAAAACTAAACTAAAACAAAACAACAACAACAATAACATTTATTAAATAGAAATATTAAATAAATAATAAGGGCATATTGCAGGTTTTTTTTTCCAAATTTAAATATAATCTTGTCTTAAAAATACCATTTGAAAAGTTTATAGAAGTTTCAACATCTTCAAGACATGAGAGCGCAAATTTAGTCCAAAAAGTGATAGTTTTGAGCTGGTGTAACAGAGTTAAAAATACACCTGAAATATTTATTTTGTTTTTATCACTCAAGACATTCTGTTGGGCTTGTCTGTTCTTTCATTCTGCTCCTACTGAGCCAACGTAGCTCTCCTTGTTTTGCAGCTCCTCCCCTCCGCCCCCCCTCACAGTGTTGTGAGGCTGAGGCTGAGGGGAATGAATGCAGTGGAGACCAGACTCGTCGCACAGTAAAATGTAAATGCTGTCCTTGTCTCCTGCAGTTGAAATAAATACATCTGAGGAATCAACTGTGAGAATCCTCCTTTACCAACCCACATCGGTTACACTAAGCCTCAAAAAACGCTCTTTTTTTAAACACCGTGTCATATGACAGGCAGAGGGCACTATATGCTAGGCTTCGCCATCTAGCGACTTTTAGGACAGCCAATAGCTACTTTCCTTACTGAGGAGTTGGCAACACTGGACATTACTCAGTGTGGGAGTAGGTAGTGTGGTCGTGTCTGTGTGTTTTCAGTAGTGTTGTGTTGCATTCATTTTTCATTATCATGGCAAATTATTGTGTTTGTGGAGGTTGCAAAAACTCCAGGACATAAAGTCAACAGGTTTCCTAACAGGAAAAATCGACGCTATCTTTCGTCTTCCTCTAAATTTGCTTTCTGTATCTTGGTCTGAAAGTGCGGAAATAATGCCAAAAATTTCAGTAAATTCCTCCGCTTTACACGCTACATACTCTGGGTCAGCAGGTTAAACAAATAATTCACATAAATATTCATTAAATAAAATAACACGCATGCAGTCTTTCTTTGAACTTTTTCTGAGCAGCATTATTTTCAAAACAATGAAAAAATTCTGACAGAAATGTAACTCAATACATTTACCATCAATACAATAAAAAATAAGGAAAAATATGAATGAAATAAAATTGTAAAAAAAGGAAAAAATTGCACAGTTGAACTTTTGCTTGGTCAAACTAATCATACCTTTGGTGACCAACATAATTTGGTCCTGACAGAGATGTAATTATAAACTTTTGTACAGAAAGAATGTTTTTGTGTCAAGAAGAGAGCTTCTCTTTCTGTCAGACATTTCTCCATTTTCTCTGCTCTGTCCGAAACGCGCATGCTCCTCACCGTGTTGTTGCTAGCAGGATGTAAACACACAACTCATCTTCTAGTCATGTGATTTTTGATGGACTAGTTCAATATGCTGCAGGCTGGGGGGGAGGGTGTTTCCGCACAAAACACTAGAATAAAAATACTTTGAATTGACACATTTGCCTTATTTCACATTTATTGATCAGTAGTCAATATCAAAACGGGCGACGTGAAGGTATTGATATATCAACACCATGGAATCATGTTGATATTAGCTCAATGCTATCAATTTGTTTACCCAGGTTAGCATCCCTGAGTTGGCACCAGGCCCAATTAACTTAAGCTACAGTCATGTTAACTGGTTAACGTTAACTGGCCAGCAATATGCAAATGTCTATTTAACTTGTTAAATCTATGATGAGCTATCTGAAGCTGATAAGTCCATCTTTTCTCTGGTAAGTCACTGCCCTATTTTCCACACAGTGTTGGGAGGCAGACCACCCAGGGGCACTGTCCAGGCAGTAAGGGGGAATACAGGATTTGTTTACTTCCATATATTAGTGAGGTCACCTAGCAGATCAAGTAAGGGGGAGGTAGGGACGGGGTACCCTGGCCACTGTAATAAATCTTCACCAACCCTATGCCAGAAGTTGTGGACAGGTGTACAAACCCAAAGGGCATGTAGATAGCAATATGGAGAGCCAGTCGTACAGTTTGGACAGACTTTGTTTGTGTGAGGCCCATCTTGAACATAATTTGTCCTGTATAGTGTCTTCTGTGTAGAACCTTGTAATTTATTAATTGTAGGCTGCTATTTTGAGTCATTTTGAACATGTGTTGATCATTTTCAACATGGTTGATCAACATATCTTTCGCCCATTTGGAGATAGGAACAGAGATTGTTAGATCTGTTTTAGACAGTATAAAGTTAATTTTAGACAATAGTTTAGGCGTTGAAAGCAGAAGAAAATCTGTTATTCTGGGTGGAAGCTCTAAATCCAGTTGGTTTTGGTCAGACTGTGCCTGAATTATAGATTGGAGCTTGAAATTTTCCAGAAATTAGTATTGTTAATATCATACTTTGCTGTGATTTCATTAAATTGTATGAATTTGGTTATATATGATATGCTTTAAATGTTTTATACCTTTATCAACCCTTGCTGAAAAATGTATAGATTTTTTTTGTTTGTTTGTTTTATTGTTTTTTGTGTATTTTGTAGGATGTCAGGATTGTTCCAGATAGGCTTGAGCCAGCAAGGGGTGTTCGAGAACCCATTTCTTTTAGTGGAATTCCCACCAAGCTGTGAGGGTGTTGCTGATGGTAAAACAAAAAAATTTAATTTGAAGGAGTGGCGGCTAGGATTTAGGAATGAATGTAGAGGAAACTCTGTACAGTACTTCTTAGGAATAAAATGTCTGTCTTGCTTAAATTGCAGGGTTCCCGAGGGTCCTTAAAAAGTCTTGAAATGTGTTAATTTAAAATCCAGGTAATTAAGGCCTTAAATTGTCTTAAATTTGTCATAAGATTTGCTATAGGTTAAATTAAATTTCCAGACGGTGTGTTTAATGCCCATGGGAACAAACAGTGGTTGACCTTAAAACATAGTGTGTAGCCTCTTTGTTTGATTAACTTAACAGAAGTACAAAGCCGGTGTAGTAAATGAGATACTCTGTGATTAATAGCTGTTTTACGGCACATCAGCGACAGATTTACGTCGGGCTAAGTGCAGCCATTACACACCGTGGTTGTGGTCATATAGACATATATTTATATGTTTATGGTCAAAGTGCTCAGGCCTGGGACACACTATCTGCTTGAGCAGGGCGTATGCGTCGCAGAACCTGCTGCTTTTCATTTCGGCGCCCATATTAATGGCGCAGAGCAGACACACTGTCCATGCAGAGTGTCATTTAAAAAATGGAAGTCTTGCCCATTGAAAATGACCTGTTCAGAGTCATATAGACATCATACCATCAACAAACCATAATGTATATTGATGTATATACATTAATATAATATAATGATCTAATTTACGGTTTCCATTGTCGAAACCTGCTCGTTTTTGCTGGCGTTTGTTTTAGAAAATTGTCATACATAATCTGTAGGGCAGTCTATTTTTTTGTAGTGGGTATACTTTACTTCAGCATGCTAAGGTGGGGAAGTGCAAATTTAAAGACAAATGGATCGAAAAGGATGCATTTAGGTTGTGGTTGGCGCCAGCTGAAGCAACAATGAGTATGTTTACATGCACAATTAAGTCGAGCTACGGTTATAGCGCAATAAAGGACTTATGTCATTGTTCTAGTATACATGCACGGGAGTCAAATCAAGCTATTTATTGATAGCTTTATTGATATGTCACTAGCCAATTGGCTAGCCACAGCTGGACCAGGCTTAAATTGTCCAAAGGAAAAAAATAAAAAATGCCCCCAGTCCCACCGCAGAGGTGCCAGTCTGGACTGAGAACCACTGGCTGAAGTCGTGACTCCTCAGCACAAGCAGGCCTTGAGGGTTTGGAATGCGGTCTCACTGTTCTCATTTCAGGCGATTGGGTTCCTCTGGTCCTTCGTTGTCAGAGCTGTCAGAGGAGCAGCAATGGTGGAGAACTGCAGGACAAATCTCCTGTACCAGCTGGCCAAGGCCAAGAAGGACCTCGCCTCCTTCTTCATGCGAGGGAGTGGGCAGCCGCGGATGGCCTCGAATATGTCTACCTGTGGTTGGACCTCGCCTCATCCCAGCCTGTAGCCCAGGTACTTCACCTCCTCCTTGGCCCACTGACACTTGGCTGGATTCAGTGTCAGTCCCGCTTGCTGGATCTGGCTAAGGAGTCGCCCCGGTGACACAGGTGCTGCTTCCAGGTGTCACTAAAGATGACCATGTCATCCAGGTAGGCAGCACTGCAGTCCTTGCACCCCTGCAGGACGCAGTCCATCAGTCTCTGAAATGCAGGTGCACCATGGAGGCCGAATGGCATCACTGTGAACTGGAAAAAGGCCGCCAAGTGTCTGGAAAGCACTGTAGGGGCTTCTGCCAGTAGCCTTTGCAGAGGTCCAGGGTGGTAATGAACCTGGCCCAGTCAATCTTCTCCAGTAGATCGTCAATCCGGGGCATCAGGTAGGCATCGAACTCCGAAATTGCATTGAGCTTCCTGAAGTCGATGCAATGCAGAGTAAGGCGTCCTTCTTCACCACGATGACTACCAGGCTGCACCACTCAAATTGCGATGGCTCGATTACCCCCAGGCGCTGCATCTCCTCCACTTCCTTCAGGAGCTTTGCCACCAGGTGTTGGGGCACCTGATAGGGCCTCTGGTGAACTGGCCCCCTGACTTTCAGACAGATGACATGCTCCACCGGATCAGTCTTCCCTGGGATAGCAGCAAACAGCTTGGAGACTCACTGGAACACCTGACTCAACAGGTTCAGCAGACTGGTTGAGGTCAGCTCGAGTAGACTCCTCTTCCCTTTCGCTGCCCATCTCCGTCACCATGAGGGATGCCAGGAAAGGCTTCAGGAAACCGCATGGCATAATTGCAGACCACCAGAATGTACTGGTGCCCTCTACCGCTTCGCAGCAACAGGCCAACAATGTCCATGGCTTTATGCATAAAAGGGGTGGAGATTATGGCCAGAGGTTGGAGGTAGGCACGGTCTGATTGGTGGTACAGGTTCTGCTGAAGGTTTGGGCATCTGTATACATGGAGGGCTAATAGAATATGGAGGCTATGCTGAGCTAGGTTTTGTTACGACCAAGATAACCAACCCAAGGCAAGGTGTGTGCCAGGTGCATTATCACTGGCCAACATGATCCAGGAACCATGAGGCACCATGATGCAACCATGCATCGAAAGATGGGAGCACCTCCCCCGCACAGAAGCCTCAGCAGCAATTGTGATGTTCAGTGTTAAGCAACCTTTTGCTGTTTTGTAATTAGACAAGAGAAGAGATGCATTTGATAATTTTGATAGTTAATATTCCAGTTTACATGCTGTGTGTTTCTCTGCTGCCACACAGCTGTTTTCTTTGGAGTCTATACAGTAGAATCCTTCCAGTGGTTCACATACTGTATTTGATTTTAGTGTGCATGAGCGCTTTATCCTTAGACCAGAACCTGTCAGGACACAGGTTACAAGTGGTTATATGCTACATTTAGTCTGCTAGAAAACAACTACCAAAAGCCTCTGAGGCCTTTCCATCTGAAGTTTGCAGTGTGCATATCCAGGTATGCACATTTAGGCTAACTGCTGACTTGACATTTTTCAGAGGCCTGCATACGAGTATGAATGGTTGTCAGCCTCTACGTGTTGGCCCTATAATAGACTGGCAAGGTTGTACTGGCCCATCACCAATGTTAGCTGGGTTCAGCTCCAGCTCTCTGCCAATCAGTACAGACAAGCAGATCAAATAATGAATGAATGTCAGTAAAACCATTGCAGATTAAAAGCCCTATTGCGTTTCAGTGGAAAGACACTCTTTGTGTCTTGACTCATCACTTCCTTTTGCCCTCAATTTTACATTCCCATAAGCGTTCTTGTTTAGTTGTCAAGGCCTCGCTTGCCTTCTAGAATATACATTTAGGGGTTGATTGCACACCGTCCACTGGACATGTTTATCTGAACTGTTATTTCTGTGTACCAAATCCTTCCGACCAATACACTTGTGAATCTGCCCTGTGCTTAACTAATCTATTTGAATGCTATTCTCTGTGTACCACCATGATAAAATGTTAGGAGAAATTCACCTGGGTCACAGTTTGTGCAGGAATGACAATGTTTAAGTCTGATTCATGTAGGTCCCTTTGCTGCAGGGCTGACAGGATGTACTCACAGGATGTACTCCTGAACAAACAACAACAAAAAAAAAAACAAAAACAAAAAAAAAAATAACATAATGAAAAAAACTAAATAAAACAGTGCTGCAAAGTCTTTTACGTCACAGTGAGATGGTCCTTCCCTGTTCAGGTGCATCTTACCAGGTGCATATGTAGGACAGCATTCATTTCCTATCAGATACTCTGCTGGATGACATCTAATGGTACTTCCTCCTTGGACTCTGATCATCAGTATCTGTGAAGGATGAGACAAAGATTTTCCTTATCAGTAAAATCTGGTTCACCTGTTGACAGGGTCAAAAACTGAACTGAATGGCTGACCAAAAGGATCATACACTGAAGGCGACTGACAGTCACCATGTGGCAGAGAAAGACAACTATAAGAGGAGGGAAGGTGAGTGGGGGGGGGTGCTGATGGAGGCAAGAGAGAAGATAGATGAAGCCAAAAGATGATGGTACGGTTGGATTAAGATCTGGGGCCTCATTAGTAAAATTTGCGTACGTCACTTCTATGCAAAGGTTGTGATCTATAAAAAACAGATTTGAAGTAAAATGTGCGCAACTCTACGGTAACTCTGACCCATGCTTACACACATGAAGATTGGAGAAAGGAAGAGTGGGAGGAACAATTATGTGTTTACTATTGCCCTTCACACATTTAATTTGAACCCGTATCATGCATTAGAGCCTGTGTTGGGGGCTCTGAAAGAAGATAAGCCTCTTTTTGGAGGTACTGACCACTGAAGTACAAAAGTTATTTTTCTTTCCAGGCCAAAAAAGTTTAGGCCAAAAAGTTCACTGTCTGCATAAGACATCCCACCAAAAGGCAGGTCCAATTGTAATTGGATATGTTGGCCAACTTCACCTTTTGGTAGTCATTGTATTATGGCTGATGATATTTGCAACCTGCTTTCACAATTCTGTGATTTTAACTTTACCCTGTTTTGTTTATCACATTCACCATCTCTGCCACTCACCCACCTACTTACTATCTCACTGGCTCAAAATCTTTCTAACTCTATCCCGTTCACTCAGTCTCCCACCCTGTCACCTATTCACTCAGCTACTAACTTATTTTATCATAATGTAACATTTCAAGATATTTGTAGATATCTCCATCATGGCT
Source organism: Echeneis naucrates (assembly GCF_900963305.1). Classification (NCBI taxonomy): domain Eukaryota; kingdom Metazoa; phylum Chordata; class Actinopteri; order Carangiformes; family Echeneidae; genus Echeneis; species Echeneis naucrates. The sequence goes on along the minus strand of NC_042517.1, from coordinate 19,956,442 downwards.
CCAAGAGCAGTTAATGGAAAGGATGCCAGGTCAGATTCCCCCCAGTGCCTTCCATGATGAAGACACACCAAGTGGTCAAATTCATGCCAATTTCTTTATCAGGAGATCAGCTGTACGTGCTCCACAAAAAGCCTTTGTTTTGTCTTGCTTGTTAAAGATGGCACCTGTGGTACCTGTTAGCTGATGTGCTGGAAATTACTCATATCACAGCCTGTGACACCCCGTCACATGGAAATACAACAAATGGTCAGTATTTGTTGTTCTGTTGTATTAATATGGCCTGATCTGATATATATTTTGGGTTTCTATCTTTGAGTCTTTGAGTCATGTTGACATCTAAATACAGAATGAAAAAAGTGTATCATGTTAAAAATAAAAAAAAAAGGTTAAAACCAACAAATCATATCGAGACAATGACACCCAACCAACTGGTCACATGACTGACCACCTCAAAGGGTCATTTTCTTTCTAAATGATGGAAAGGGAGTGATATGGTTTAGAAATACTATACATGAATGTGGATTAATGCTCTTATTCTGTGGGCTACTAAAATAAATGTAACTTCTGTACAACAATTAGAAGTTTAATTCTATTTTTTGTTAAAAAAAATCTCTCCTGGCATGAATATGACCACTTTGTGTGTCACTGGGAACTGGGAGGAATCTGACCTGGCATTCTATTTTTTGTTAAAAAATAGAATTAGAGTCACCAACCAAAATAAACATTAGTTGCAGCCACACCCTCAATTAAAGTCAATCAGGTTTACAAAACTGAAACTTCCCATGATGTAAAAATATGATTTATAACATGCAGTCACATGAGTGTGTGGGACTAATTGTTGTGCTTTAAGTGTGTTTAAACTGACACATAAAGCACAGAGTTTAAATATCTGTACAGAACCTGTATTAATTTCTTTATCAGACACAGTCATCTGCTGCTCATGTGACTTTTCTCCCCAGTGGGAGAAAACTTTCAAAACAGCATTTTTCTCACCCACTGCAGATGTTCACTCAGTTAAACTGATAGACAAATCTTTACAAATTTAAAATGTTGCAAAGTGGAAGCAGTGAGACATTTATGCTTCATTACAGTATAGTCATCATAATATTCAGCAATAAACAACGTTAAACAAAGATGCAGATTCAAAGATTCAAAGATGCAGCTGTCACAGCTTTTCTTCTCCATATCATCTTGAATGGCCGGTTGTCTGTTTCCAGGAGCTGCAGACTTACTGAGAGCTGGGATGGGCTGAATTTTAAATCCGCTGAATACTGTAAACAAAAAGTGAAGGTTTTCAATCTGCTAAATGTAAAAGTTAAACTAGGTTAAAAGCTACAGCCAAGGGCGTAACTTTGGGTCTACCATTAGGAGGGTTAAATATTTTTTCTTAAATCAGATGTGATTATATAGATTCAAATCAAATCAGATTTATTTGTATAGCGCCAAATCATAACAAAGTTACATCAAGGCACTTTACATATAGAGCAGGTCTAGACCAAACTCTTTATAAATTTAATTAAAGAGACCCAACAGATCCCCCGATGAGCAAGCACTTGGCAACAGTGGCAAGGAAAAACTTCCGTTAAGAGGCAGAAACCTCGAGCAGAACCAGGCTCAGGGGGGGGCGGCCGTCTGCCTCGACCGGTTGGGTTGAGAGTTGGGGAGAGAGAGAGAGAGAGAGAGAGAGAGAGAGAGAGAGAGAGTGAGACAGGCATTGGAGGGGGGGGTGTAGGCAGGAAATTGTTGCTGCATGAAGTTCATGGAGTTGAGCTGTAATACAAAATTCATGAAATATGGGACCAGCAGGTGTTGCAGGAACATGGGATGGCAATGAGTCACCACCTGCAGGATGAGGACAGGGAGAGAGAGGAGAGGAACTGAGAGAGACAGAGACTTTGGCAGAACATGGTTAGTAAATGCAGTATAAATGGGGAGAGAGAGAGAGAGAGAGAGAGAGAGAGAGAGAGAGAGAGAGTGAGACAGGCATTGGAGGGGGGGGTGTAGGCAGGAAATTGTTGCTGCATGAAGTTCATGGAGTTGAGCTGTAATACAAAATTCATGAAATATGGGACCAGCAGGTGTTGCAGGAACATGGGATGGCAATGAGTCACCACCTGCAGGATGAGGACAGGGAGAGAGAGGAGAGGAACTGAGAGAGACAGAGACTTTGGCAGAACATGGTTAGTAAATGCAGTATAAATGCTTAGAACTGGGTGAAACTATGTTTTTTTTTTTTAAGAAGGATGGTTCTTATCAACGCATGCAAGGGGGGAGGAAAGGAGAGCGAGCGAGACGGAAAGAGAGAAAGAGGGATAGAGGGAGAGGAGGTAACAGGGAGAGACAGGGAGAGACAGGGAGAGAGAGAGAGAGAGAGAGAGAGAAGCTCAGTCCTTCCCCCAGCAGCCTAGGCCTATAGCAGCATAGCTAAAGAGTAGAGGACTTTAACTTTTTAACTATAAGCTCTGTCATACAGGAAAGTTTTAAGCCTGGTCTTGAAAATTACTAAAGAGTCCGCCCCCCGGACCGATGCTGGTAGTTGGTTCCATAGAACCAAGCCTGATAACTGAACGATCTGCCTCCAGATTTACTCTTGGAGACTCTAGGAACCACAAGTAAACCTCCATCTAGAGAGCGGAGTGGCCTGCTAGGACAGTAAGGAACTATGAGCTCTCTGAGATACGATGGAGCTTGGCCATTAAGAGCTTTATATGCTAAAAGAAGGATTTTGAATTCTACTCTATATTTTACTGGCAGCTGTTCTGAATTAACTGAAGGCCTTTTAGAGATTTGTTTGGACATCCAGATAGTAATGAGTTACAGTAGTCCAGCCTAGAAGTTACAAATGCATGGACTAGTTTTTCTGCATCATCCTGAGAAAGGATGTTTCTGATTTTCCTAATGTTTCTCAGGTGGAAGAAAGCTGCTCGACTAACTTGTTTTATGTGAGGGACAAAGGACAAAGGACATCAAAAATTACTCCAAGGTTTCTTACAGTGGAGCTGGAAGCCAAAGTAATGTCATCCAGACTGATGAGATGATTAGATAGTATTTTTCTGAGGTGCTTAGGACCGAGTACAATAACTTCTGTTTTGTCAGAGTTGAGAATTAAAAAATTTCCAGTCATCCAGACTTTTATGTCTTCAAGACATGCCTGCAGTCTGACTATCTGAGTGACTTCATTTGGCTTCATTGATAGGTACAGCTGAGTATCGTCTGCGTAGCAGTGGAAGTTGATGCTGTGTTTCCTGATAATGTTGCCTAGAGGAAGCAGATAAAGCGTAAAGAGGATTGGTCCAAGTACCAAACCCTGCAGGACTCCATGACTGACTGCAGTACATGAGGAGGAGCTGTTGTTTACATGAACAAACTGATGTCTATCTGATAAGTAGGATTTGAACCACGTTAGTGCAGTTCCTTTAATTCCAATTTCATGTTCCAGTCTCTGTAGTAAAATATTATGATCTATGGTATCGAATGCAGCACTAAGATCTAGAAGGAGAAGTATGGAGGCTGATCCATTGTCTGAGGCCATTAGAATGTCATTGGAGACTTTAACCAGCACTGTTTCTGTGCTATGATGGGCTCTAAATCCTAACTGAAACTCTTCAAACAAACTGTTCCCATCCAGATGCTTGTGTAGTTGATTTGCTACAGCTTTCTCAATAATTTTAGAAATAAATGGAAGGTTCGATATGGGTCTATAGTTTGCCAAAACATCTGGATCAAGATAAGGCTTTTAAGCTATAGAAGCTAGCTCTGAGAGATTCAGAGGTGAGAATGATTCCAGATGTAAAAGAGGCGTCACAGCTGATTCAGGAGTTGCTGTATTCAGTAGGGGATTTTTATCTAACGTAGGCAAGAGCTGATAAATTCTTTCTCTGATCGTGAGAATTTTATCTGTAAAAAAGTTAATAAAATCATCACTGCTTAGAGCTGAGGGGATCACTGGTTCAACTGAGCTATGGCTCTCTATCAGCCTGGCTACAGTGCTGAAGAGAAACCTGGGGTTGTTCTTGTTTTCTTCTATGAGTGCTGAGTAATATGAACTTCTAGCACTGTGGAGAGCTTTTTTATATGTTTTTAGGCTATCTTTCCAGGCTCTGTGAGACTCTTCTGACTTACTCGAATGCCAAAATCTTTCTAATTTCCTTGATGTCTGCTTTAAGGCACGGTTTTGGTAATTATACCAAGGAGCCAGCCTCCTCAGATTGAATACTTTCTTTTTGAGAGGGGCGGCATTGTCGAGATTCGAACGCAGTGTGGCCATAGTGCTAGTCACAAGGTCATCAACCTGCGTATGGGAGAAATCCTGATTTGAATTTAGATATGGCACTGTTGGAAATGATGACCAAATGTTCTCTTTAAATTTAGCCACAGCTGCTTCAGATAAACATCTTCTATAGCTGAAGTTATTCTTCAATGCTGTGGAGCCCATTAAAGTAAACTCAAATGTAATAAGGTAATGGTCAGACGGGAGAGAATTTTGGGGAAGAATTGTTAGCTTGTCAATTTCAATGCCATATGTTAGAACAAGATCAAGGATATGATTGTAGAAGTGAGTGGGTTCATTCATATGCTGGGAAAAGCCAATTAAGTCTAGTAGGGAAAGAAACCCAGAACTAAGACTGTCACTTTCTACATCAACATGAATATTGAAATCTCCCAGGATAATGATTTTATCTGTACTGAGTACTAACTCTGATATAAACTCAGAAAACTCTGATAGGAATTCTGAGTATGGACCAGGTGGACGGTATACTGTAACTAACAGAACTGGTTTTTCACCTTTCCGGTCTGAGTGGGAAAGACTAAGAGTGAGGCTTTCAAAAGACCTGCAGCCAGATTTTGGTCTAGGGTTGATTAATAGGCTTGACCCCACCTCCTCGACCGGTGGTACGAGGGATATAAAAGTTAACATGGGTTGGGGGTGTAGCTTCATTAATGCTAACATACTCATCCTGCTGCAGCCATGTTTCAGTTATACAAAATAAATCAATATGATGATCAGCAATGAGATTGTTAACTAGTAGAGATTTTGATGATAATGATCGAATGTTCAACAGTCCACATTTGATTTCAGTGTTATTTGAGACTGAATTTGTGGCTTTTAATTTCAGTTAGGTTTTTGTTTGTAGCTCCTATTCTGTTTAATTTGGGTTTATTAACTTTTCTAAATTTAGGTGGTCGGGGGACAGACACAGTTTCTATAGACCTAAACATAGACAGAAGACTCTATTCTATTCTCGGCAGGTGACCGCTCTGACTGAGGCGCAGAGGAGCGTGTTAAACTGCGGCTCTGCCTCCTGGTCTCGACTCAGGATTGTCAGTGTTTTCGATTTCTATTAAAATCGGCCATATTCCTAGAAATGAGAGCGGCCCCGTCCACGGTGGGATGGAGACCAGCTCTCCTAATTAGACCAGGTCTCCCCCAGAAAGACTTCCAGTTATCTATGTAGCCCACGTTGTTTTCGGGACACCACCTCGACAGCCAGCGGTTAAATGACGACATGCAGCTGTACATGTCATCACTGGTCCGATTGGGGAGGGGGCTGGAGAAAACTACAGTGTCCAACATCGCTTTAGCAAAAGTACCGATTCCACCTTAATTTTTGTGACTTCAGACTGGCGAAATCGGGTGTCGTTACTGCCGACGTGAATAACAATATTAGCATATTTACGTTTACCCTTAGCCAGCAGTTTCAGATAAGACTGGATGTCGCCTAGTCTGACCCCCAGGATACACTTCACTATGGCCGCCGATGTCGCTAACTTCACGTTCCTCAGAATAAAATCACCAATCACTAGAGTTGGCTTTTCAGCGGGTGTGTCGCTGAGAGGGGAGAACCTGTTGGAAACGTGAACTGGTCGGTGGTGAACTGGGGGCTGCTGCCTACGACTATGCCTCTTGTCTCAGACAGTCACCCAGCCGTCCTGACTAGATCCCGGCTGCTCGGGAGCCACTGGGGGGGAGGAAACTATCTTAGCTGCCGTATGAGCTCGTCTAGGTCGGCCCACACCGGCTACAGGGGGGTGGCTAGCTACACTAGCATAGGATGGGCTAGCTAAAGTGCAGAGCCGTGATTCTAACTCATTTATTTTCGCCTCTATTTCTACCATCATCCTACATCTATGACAAGAGGTACTATCATAAAAGGAGGCAGAAGAATAACTACACATGAGGCACACAGAACAGGAGAGGAGAGGAGGAGGAGAAGGAGGAACAGAGAGTGGAGACAGAGAGCTAGAGGACATTGCTAATCGGGTAGTTTGATTAGCGGAGGAGCAGAACCGGTTATAACCTTTGGAGAAAGGGGAGATATTGACTTTTAAACCTAGTGTTGGTGTGAAAATAATTTGCTGTCGGATTAATCGAGTGAATTAGGAAATAATAGCAGAAGAACAGTGGAAACAACACACGAGATGACAGAGCACAGCAGAGAACACAACCGTCAGTGACCGGAAATGACGCAACACGCTTATCACACCAGCCCTATAGGGGGGGTTATATTGGCTGGATCAAATTGTTGCGAGGGTCATGACCCCCTTATCCCCCGTGCAAATTACACCCTTGGCTACAGCTCTGCCACTCATGCATAACTAGACCAATCAAATTCTCATAAATGATTTTATGAAGTTTAGAATAAAGAAGTCTTAGTTCTACTTTCTATTGTTGAGGGAAGTGAAATTATAATACCTCCAAAGCCTGTCCTAAAAATCAGATTTTTTAATTTTATTTTATTAACTATATCTCATATCTATGCGAATGATACTTTTTCTTACGTATTTTGGTCCACCTCTCTGCTTCTGAACAGCCAGACCATTGGAGTTTCTGGTTTATAAACACGGCAGGATTTTGTACTTTGTAAGCTAAACATTTAAACTACTTTGTGTTGCACTATTGTAGGTTCACATTTTAACTGATTTTAATATGATATACGTGTGAGATTGTGTGTGTTAGCTTTTTTCTTTTTTCTGGAGATGAACAAACGACTGCTAGGAAACAACCACATTTTAAAGACTGCAAACTCCATCTTCAATTTTCCAATTCAGGGAAGTCATACGTTTAGTTTGTAATATACATATATCTACAAATCTAGATCATTTTCTTTGTAAGTGTAGGATAGTTGGGTATATACCCAGAAGAAAAATATTTGGCTCCAGTGGTAACTTCTTGGCTAATATTTGATCAATCATATTAATAATATCTTGCCAGAAGGATTTCACCTCCACACATTCCCATATGCAGCGGTACATCATTCATCTTGCTTCATTGCACTTAATACATGTATCGGGGATGTTATCATTAATCATTAAACATTTAACTTAAATTTGACTGGGGTTATGTATGTACACAGCCATTTATGCTGAATAAGTTTCAGGTTGTTATGGTTTGTTTCTGAGCTTTCATACATTCACCTTTCCAGTCTTGGAGTGATATTTCATCACCTATATCTACTATCCACAGTCTCAACTTATGTTTTGAATAAAAACATAAGTTTTTATCTAAAATGAGGAAGCAGTAGGTATGTCCAAAGAATAGCTGAAATAATATTTTCTTTAACTCTAACTTTTTCATAAAATGGTGTATTGTCTTCCTTGACCTGGTATGAATGTTATCAAAGCCTGATGATCAAAAACAAAAAGTACCGTAGTTGAATAATGAAATAGTGCTTCATTTGCAATCTGTGCAAAGAACAAAAAAAAAAAAGAGAACTTTCCCTGTGTTAGTGGCTGCAATGTGCCTGTGTTGCACTGCACATCCTCTCAGGCATGAAACTGCCACTCCCAAGTCATTCTCAATGTTGAGCTGAGATCTGTATTTCGTTTTCAAAGAAGCAACAGTCTTTCTTGTGTGTGTGTGTGTGTGTGTGATAGTGCTGGCTCTTTTGTGGTCTGTATCACAAATGTATCCATGTGGCTCACGGCTACCTGTTACCTTCTTGTCCCACTGCAATTTTCATTCCAACGTCTATCATTGTTTTTGCACTTTAGTCCCAGGTTACATTTTTCTCCCGGTCTCCTGATGCTCATTAATCACTTTAGTCCTTAATTATTACTTTGTTTGTGTGTGGGTGTTTTATTTAGAGTGAATTATCTTTATTGTCAATAAAGAAAAGCATTTACAGTAAGATAGGCATGAAATTGAAAATTTCCTCCCATTTGTTCCCCACCAGTAGGTCGCGCCCCACACTTTGAGAAGCACTGTATTAAACTAACTTACAGAACGTGAACATCAGTGCAAGCTGTGACATACCTGTTGTTCATCTGTGAGGATGGGGAAATTTCTCAAGAGACTACTAATACTCAGCTGTTACAGGTCACCTAGGGTTCATGATGTGGTGAGCATCCCTCTCATTAGTCACATTCATTTCTGTTTATTTATTCACTAAATGGAACTCTGAGCTGGTATCCATCATTTGAATTCTGAATATTTTATTTTATGCTCATCAAAGATGAGCAGGAGTCAGATCATATTACTCATTTTCAAGGGCAGTGTCAGACAGTGTCTGTGCCTACTTTAGTTGTTCCTGGTCAAATGGATGAGCTCATCATAGGGACAAATGTAATAAAGTATCTGACACGTAAACTCAAGGAGTCAGACAAATACTGGGAAATAATCTCTGAAATGACTGGTCCTAACACAAGAGGGCATGATGACTTCTTTGCCATGCTTGTTGGTGTTCATCAGCGGAAAGATGAAGATGTACTCGACATTGTGGGCACAGTCAAACCCACCAGTTCTGTAACACTCCTACCTGGACATGAACACCTGGTGTGGGAGAAGCTCCCAGGGAAGTCATGTGGGCCCCTAGGCTGCACTGTGGTTGTGGAGCCAACACAGTTTTGTTCCATTCCAAAAACGTTTCTTTTCGGCAGAGTAGTGACTCTCCTGTGGAGTGTTGGATGGGTCCCTATGAAGGTCATAAACCCGGCAGATAAGTCAATCACAATCGAGAGAAATGCAAAGTTGGCTGATGTGTACCCATGCCTGGCTGCTAAGGAAATCCATAACAGGCTCCCTCAAGGACCGTGTAACAGCCCGGCAAGCTTCATGCGAATGATGATGTTGATATTTGGAGATCAGAACTTCATGAGCTTGCTCTGCTATCTCAATGACTTGCTGGTTTTCACACCTAGTGAGGAGGAGGCTGTAAAGAGACTTGACATGTGCTTTGAGTGGTTGCAGGTGCACAACCTTAAGCTGGCCCCCAAGAAGTGCCACCTTCTGCACCACTCAGTCCACTTCCTGGGCCACGTAATTGATAGCAGTGGTGTGTCAACAGACCCTGCCAAAGTAGGAGCCATAACTAAGGCGTCCAAGTCAGATTTGATGTTTCAAATTAGATGCATGTGAGCAACGCTGGGTGACAAAGCCATCTGCCTATGAGTTTAACATGAAATATGTCCCCGGGCCAAAAAATGTTGTTGCAGATGCCCTTAGTTGAGAGCCGTCTGCAGGGAAGAGGATCAGTGAGCGCCTAATCATTGAGCCATACAGATGTCTGCCAAAAGGAGTCTGAGAGTCTGTCTGGAGGAGCTATTCAAGAGATCTTCAGGTGGTCAAATGTTTGTCAAGCTGTCCAGAAACCTTCACGGAAAGGCAAGGTGGCAGTGCCTGAAAAATCCGCTCCATCAGTCAGCTCTTCTTCATTGTCATATTGACTGGGATACAGCTGTGAGAATCAGATCTACGGTGCTGGTTGACTACATCAAGAGTGTAATGTCAACTGGTCAAGACGTATTACCATCTATCTATAAGCAAGATCTCAGAGGAAGACAGCGAGAAGATGCTGACCTAGCAAGAGTAATATTCTATGTTGAGCGGCATCGTAGACCATCAAGGAGAGAGAGGCCCAAAGCCCAGGTCACCAAGATCAAAACAGAACCCTCTCTCTCGTTCTACTGGAGTTCTATGGAGATGGATGTAAGAGATCACGTTAAGCACTGTGCCAAGTGCATAGTAGTGCACCACTTGAGAGGATAGACAACAGCACCATTGGAATTAGTGTGTATAGACTTCTGGACAGCAGAAGATTCAAAGAACTGCCCAATGGGCTCTATGCACACATCACTTCCGCATTTGACAGAAGGATGGTATGATATTTCCGGTCAGAGAGGATGCTAGGTCAATCATGGCTGAATCAATGAAGTTCACCCATGCCTTTTGGATCTACCCAAGTTTACTGTGAACGATGTACGTCGTATTGTGAAAGCATCAACCAAAACGCTGCAGAGTAAACTTGAAAAGGGCTTTAAGTTTTATGCTTCCTCATATCTCTGCAATTTCGAAGGTAAATTGTCAACAGTACTTCTAACTGTTATCTAGTTTGCCTAAGCTAACGTTATGAGCCTAATGATTTGACAGGTGTTTTTTAGTCATGATCCGTTCTGCTTCAGGTTAATCTTGTTACTAATATTGCCTCTTTTTTAACGAAATTGTATTTTTTTGTATAACAACCTGGCTGAAAGAATCATCTGTGGCACACAACAAATTCTAACCATGAGGAGGGGACTGGAGATGGAAGCAGGTGCCTTAAAGGATTATGCAGTTGTGTGGTCTTGTGATTCATCCACAGGCTGGGTGCATCACCTGATGGGCTTGTATATGACCCACTTGAACGGCCATCATTTGGTCTAGTGGAAGTTAAATCCCCAAATGCACCGAGATACATCAACTGCAAGTTCCTCACAGCTGACCATGGTGTGCATAAGCTGAAAGTAAGCCATTGTTATTACTGGCAGGTCCAAGGACAGTTGCTGATCACATGTATGGAATGGTGTGATTTTGTTATCTGCACCCATGATGACATTTTTGTGCAGCACATTTACAGAAATAGCAGTGTATTAAGCTCTCTAAAACAGAGGTGTGATTTGTTTTTCTTTTATACATACAGTACAGGCCAAAAGTTTGGACACACTTTCCTATTCATTTGAATGAGAAGGTGTCGCCAAACTTTTGGCCTGTATTGTATATGTCAAAATACCTGTCTATGCACAAGTAATTGAATGGACACAATATCCCTTTTATAAGCAGAGTTTCCTCAGAAAGCAACAGTTTGTGATTACAGACAGAACAGTGTTTCCACAGTTCCCAGGACACCAAATGATTATTTCATTAAAGACAAATTAAACCCCTATTTCCTCTGACTAAGCAGCTTTTAGTGCAAAAGTCAATAAATGTAAAATCTGCAGATTTAAATACAAGGCACAAACTAAGTTCCAATTAAACACTACTGTAGCTGAGACAGCTAACAGTTCATTTTGATGACCTTCCCCCACAACTGTAGGAGCCAAGAAGGACAGTCAGGTAACACAAGCCATGAAAACAAAAGGGCCCCACAGTCAAATAATTCAAGTATGAGTAAAGTTCATTCTAAAGTGTAGAACAAAAATGTTGCATTTGACTTTACACAAATCAGAACTATATATACATATTATATTACCATCCGTCTGTCTCTACATTGACATTAGCAGTTGCTTGCCCAGGCTTTAACCAATGGCCAATTTTGATAGTTGACCAAAAGACAGGCAACTGTGTAAAGCTGATTGATGCTACCTGTGAGTGACTGTACTGAATATCTTGTCCTCCTTCACCCTTCGAATGAGACGCTCAACATGGACTCTCAGGCTTGTGATAGACTGCATCTTCCTGACCTCTGGCCCAGATAGTTGGGCTCTCTTGGACAGAAATGTATGTATGTGGACTTTTTGCTCTGTCCTCTCCCAAACTCCGGGATGTGAAGCTGGAAGGGTGAAGCTGTTCCATTAACAAAGCACTGGAACAGCTCCATTCCTCAGGGGTCTGCGCCCAGCTGGGGTTGAAGGCTCAATTAGCCTCGATTAGCCGAATGCTGGCTGCAGATTCAGGAGCTTTCTTTGACATTTTCATATGTTAACACTCCATCGCCTCTGTAACTCAATGCCTTTTGGGAACGTATGAAAATTTAACTGAGAGTTACACTTGGCTGATGTCGTGCATTGCGGTACACTGCAGTGGTGGCTGGATGCACTGTCCTCTCGCCTTTGAAAGGACACCTTTGTTCGTTTACATGTCATCTAGTAACATAACATAAATCAAAACAAATAACAACAAGAGTATTAGACTAGTTTATTTTCTTATTAGCGAACAACAACGGTTTCTGATTATCAAACAAGAACAATTTACAGTAGATTACTTTTTCCGATTATCGAACAACAAGAACTATTTACAGTATACTAGTTTTTCTGACTCTCAACATCGACAAGATCAATTTAGATCAGTTTTTCTGAGTCAAAAGCAGGTTATCTGTTGTTTTTCCAGGTTGTGATTTGGCAACTGGATGTTTACAAGGATCCTGAGCTTTAAGCGGAAATACATTATCACGTTCTGTGCATAGAGCCTATGATGTGGTAGTTGTGACTGACCACTTTACCAAGCTGACACACACCTTCTACTGCCCTGACCAGACAGCCAAACAAGTAGCACGGAAACTGTGGGATAACTCCTTCTGCTGCTTCTTCTTTCGCTGAAAGAATACACTCAGGTCAAGGTGCCAACTTTAAGAGTAAGTTGATAGCATCCCTTCTTCAGGTTTCTGGTGTAAAAATGTCCCACGCTACAGCCTCACTCAATGGGAAACAGATCTGCTGAGCGCTTCAACTGTACGTTGGGGAATATGATTAGAACTCTCCCACCACGAGACAAAACATGTTTGGCCTCAAATGCTACACACCTTGACATTCATGTACAGTAGCACCATCATGGATGGTGCTACTGTACTGCTGGATTCCACCTTTCTATCTCATGTTTGGCCACGTCCCCCGCCTCCCTGTTGACGTTCTGTTCAAATCTAATATGAGAGAACAGAGTATGTTTCAGTGATGTTTCATTCCCACAATACATTGAAGAGCTGAGAAAAGATCTCCATGAAGCCATGATAATGGCAGAGAAACATGCCAGTGATGAGCAACAGTGGCAGGCCAAAATATACAACAGTAGAGTCAAAGAAGTGGAGATTGAAACCGGTTCTTGCAAACAAGAGAGAGAGGTCAAAGAAAGTTGGCAGACTGATGGGGGGATGTGGTCTACACCATGGTCAGCAGCAATCCTCAGATCCACACCTTTCAGGTCTGCATTCCCATCTCGGTCAGAAAAAAGTTGTCTACCGTAACTTGTTGCTATGTGTAAACTTCCTGCCAGTCCTGCCAGCCCTGCCTGATGCCGCTGAAAGTGCCTCTCAGATCTCGTCCTGTGCTTCAGATGAAAATAAGGCTGTGGATTTCTCCACCGAGCAACAAACACAATCTGACTGTGCTGCTCTCACTCCCCCCTGTGCTTCAAATGAGAATGAAGATGTGAATCTCTCCAGTGAGCAACTCACAAATGACTGTACAGTGGACAATACTGCCTGCACTCAGCACTGGGTATCTTAGATTCCTCAGGTGGGCATACATCATCTGCCCAAAGTTCTAATACCACCTGCAAAAACCTGTATGACTGATAATATCTGTGATGTGAGTACTGATGATTCATCTTCAGCTAGAGGTGTCCCCCCAAGTGACCCAGTACACACTTCTCAAACAGCTGTGTATGATCCATGTCCTGAAACTGTCCTGAAACTGTTACAAGTTTCAGGACTAGAGCTGGCCGTGCTGTTAAACCTGTCAGTAGACCCATCCAAACTATGAACACCCAAACTAATAAACTGAGAACAAAATCACAAAGCTTTTACAATTCCTGTCAATCTGTGTCCACCTGCCATTCAGGGGGTCCAGAGAGCGCTGTGTACACACATATATACTTATGTGCTCACTGCCACTCTCACTCAGCCTTGCTGCCACTGTGTTCCTTTTGCGTCACAAGGTGTGGTGGAAGCAATCCCAGCTCATCCTGGACAGGTCTAGTCCATTACAGGGCCAACACACAGAGACAGACAGAGACCATGGAAATTCCACACAGAAAGAACTTCTCGTTGTCAGTTGTACCTATTTTCTGTACACTGCAAGGACAATGTGTCAACACCCAACCTGAATATAACTGGATTGTTGAGCACATTTACTCTGCAGTGAACAAATCCCTGCCCTCATGTTTATCTCCAGTTTGTCTCTTCGACTGAGGAGAGAAGTACATTTACTTTAAGGAGAAACAACTTTGCAGTTCTTCACAACTCAGCTCAGTTCCACAGTGAATAATTCAAGAATACGATGCTGTCTTACCTTCTGTATTCAGTCTCATATTTGTCTCTTGTCCATCTGTGGTTTCCTTTTAAGAGATATGTTACAATTAAAATTGGTATTACAGATAAAAAAGATGAAATTATTTCGGGATTGAACAAGTATTATCATCTACCACAGTGTGCACACACGTACACATATATATGTATAAACATATATGTATAAACATAAATAATCAAAGAGACGACAACAAACATACCTTTGTGGGAGTTCTTCCTTTTTTTTGTATGCCTATAATAAAAACAAAACCCAATAAAAATATCTTAATCACCAACATCTTGACTTGTCAGAAAAGATTACATCCATTAAACCATGATAATTTTTTTGTCAAGGGACATAGATCTTACATTTGCATAATCCTTTCTTCCACAAAAACAAAAGCGCAAATCCCAATATTAAAAAAAAAACAACTAAACCAATCACAAGTGGTACTACGTATGAATGACTGTTTTCGCCACATTCAGCATCAGTGGCAGAGGTTCCTGGTTTTATCAGCTGGCTCTCTGCTTCACATCTGGAAAGATGAAAAGACAAGAGAGGGACAGTTTTACAGCAACATGTATCAGAGCTACAAATTCACACCCTTCTGTGTCTGTGTGATGTGCAGCATCACTGACTGTGTGTGTTGTTGACAAGATGTAAATGTCCCATCTGAAAATGTTCCATGACTGCAGTCAGAGCACACAGTGTCTGTGGAGGCTGTTCCTGTAAAAATGATACACATGTTGAAATGAGCTACTTGTGTGCACATCATATTATGATGCATTTCATCATCATATCTGATTTCTACTCAGCAACCAGCATTTGCATGTAAAACCTTTGTTGTTCAGGAACAGTGAAATATCCATGTTGTCTGCGTAACTTTGAGGAATTCAGTTTAGACGGGACATAATACCTGAAAGCACCTAGTTTGCCAATTAGTGTAAACGTAATATGAAATATTCAGGGTAAACTCTTGACTGTAGCTCTTTAGAAATCAATAGTGCATATTGGCTGTTTTCCTTGGATAGTACTGAAGCCCACCCAGAGGGATAATTTACACAAGGACAAAGATTAAGGTTGAACTAGAAAAAAGACACACAATCTTTACTTCTGCAAATGAAGTCAGATTGAATGTGGCTGCAGCCATTCAGCCTGATTCTCTTTATAGTCCCGATTGACCATGTGCACTGTGGCTGAGTTTAACTAAGCTTAAAATTCTATCTTAAGTATGAACTAAAATTAGACGAGGCAAACTCACCCTTTGAACTGATGTATTGTCCCGGTTTACATGCTGTGTGTTTCTCTGCTGCCACACAGCTGTTTTCTTTGGAGTCTATACAGTAGAATCCTTCCAGTGGTTCACATACTGTATTTGATTTTAGTGTGCATGAGCGCTTTGTCCTTAGACCAGAACCTGTCAGGACACAGGTTACAAGTGGTTACATACTTCATTTAGTCTGCTAGAAAACAACTACCAAAAGCCTCTGAGGCCTTTCCATCTGAAGTTTGCAGTGTGCATATCCAAAGACATGCACATTTAGGCTAACTGCTGACTTGACATTTTTCAGAGGCCTGCGTATGAGTATGAATGGTTGTCAGCCTCTACATGTTGGCCCCATAATAGACTGGCAAGGTTGTACTGGCCAATCACCAATGTTAGCTGGGTTCAGCTCCAGCTCTCTGCCAATCAGTACAGACAAGTAGATCAGATAATGGATGAATGTCAGTAAAAACCATTGCAGATTAAAAGCCCTATTGTGTTTCAGTGGAAACACACTCTTTGTGTCTTGGCTCATCACTTCCTTTTGCCCTTAATTTTACATTCCCATAAGCGTTCTTGTTTAGTTGTCAAGGCCTCGCTTGCCTTCTAGAATATACATTTAGGGGCTGATTGCACACCGTCCACTGGACATGTTTACCCAAACTTTTATTTCTGTGTACTAAATCCTTCTGACCAATACATTTGTGAATCTGCCCTGTGCTTAACTAATCTCTCTGAATGCTATTCTCTGTGGTCAACCATGAAAAAATTGAATTCACCTGGGTCACAGTTTGTGCAGGAAAGACAATTTTTAAGTCCAGTGGGCTGATTCATGTAGGTTCCATTGCTGCAGGGCTGACAGGATGTACTCCTGAACTCTGTGCAATCTGTTTTAACTCGACTTCCTGGTGGAAACACAAAAAAAAAAAAAAAAAACGGAATGAAAAAAATAAATAAATAAAAAAAACAATACTGCAAAGTCTTCTAATGTAGCCACAACATTGAGCTGGTCCTTCCCTGTCCAGGTGCATCTTACCAGGTGAACATGTAGGACAGCATTCATTTCCTATCAGATACTCTGCTGGATGACATCTAATGGTACTTCCTCCTTGGATTCTGATCATCAGTATCTGTGAAGGATTTCCTTATCATTAAAATTTGGTTCACCTGTTGGCAGAGTCAAAAACTGAACTGAATGGCTGACCAAAAGGATCATACACTGAAAGCGACTGACAGTCACCATGTGGCAGAGAAAGGCAACTGTAAGAGGAGGGAAGGCGAGTGGGGGGAGGTTGAGGCAAGAGAGAAAATAGATGAAGCCAAAAGATGATTGTACAGTTGGACAAAGATCTGGAGAGGAAGGAGAAGAACATTTCAGAAGGTGACTCAACACTAAGATGACCAAAGGGCAAGAGGCTTCACATTTAATGTTCACATACACTTAGACACACAGATGAGCTGATTTAGATTTTGGTCGAACATCAGTGCTGCTGTCACCTTGTTTGTTGTCATAACTCACAAATTCACTCACTTAATATGGCACAATATATCAAATATTTCGCTGCCAAAACAGCCCTGACCCACTAAAGGGCTGGATCCCTGCTAGACCTTTAAAGGTGACTTAGTACAAACACGTTAGCAGCAGATCCTTTTAGTTTGAGAAGTTGTGGGGTGGGGCCATCTTGGATTAGACTTGTTTTAACATCCCGCAGTTCCTCAAACCATTCCTGTATCGCTGCTGAAGAGAAACAGGGAGCATTATCCTACTGAAGAGGAATAATACATTAGGGAATGCTGATTCCATGATAGGATGTAAAGCAACATCCACGTGGATGGAAGGACTCAAAGTCTCTCTGGAAGAACTTTGCCCTACCAGTTTGCCTTCTTCCCATAATGCATCCTGGTGCCATTTTTGGAGGTACTGACCACTGAAGACCAAAAGTTATTTTTCCTTCCATCTCATCAGGTTTAGGTCAAAAGGTTCACTGGCTGCCTAAGACATCCCACCAAAAGGCAGGTCCAATTGTAACCGGATATGTTGACCACTTCACCTGTCAGTAGTCATTGTGTTATGGCTGCAACATACTTTCACAATTATGTGGTTATAACTTAACCCTGTTTTGTTTATCACATTCACCATCTCTGCTCCTCACCCACCTGCATACTATCGCACTGGCTCAACATCTTACTAACTCTATCCAGCTCACTCAGTCTCCCACCCTGTCACCAACTCACTCAGCTACTAATTTATTTTATAATAATGTAACATTTCAGGATATTTGTAGATATCTCCATCATGGCTCCATTAAGAGCAGGTAATGGAAAGGATGCCAGGTCAGATTCCCCCAGTGCCCTCCATGATGAAGACACACCAAGTGGTCAAATTGATGCCAGGAGAGATTATTTATCAGGAGATCAGCTGTATGTGCTCCACAAAAAAGCATTTGTCTTGTCAGTGCTTCATCACCCTGCACTTCCCTATTAACAAGCCAGCCAAAAAGCAGTTAACAGGGCAGCTGCTTGGTAATAAATAATCGTAGATAGAAAATACAAGAATGACTCACAAGGTCTGAATAAAACGAGTAACATTGATAGGTATTTTCATGCAAGGTGGGAAAAAATCCTTCATCCCCTCTGCAATAGCCACTCTCAAAAATAAAATATAGACTGCACTGTGTTTTTAGGGATCTTAGTCATTTTATGTGTTTTTACTTATCTGCTGTAATGTGTTTTGATTGTGTTGGATTGTTTTTAATTTAGGTCCTGAGCCATGACAAAAGATAATTTCTGATTTTATGTGGAACAGACAATAGGGCAATCTATCTATCTTATTTTAATTTAAAAATAATTGTTAGATAAATCACCAACCACAGTAAATGTTAGTTGCAGCCACATTCTCAATTAAAATCAATCACATGAGTGTGTGGGACTGATTTTTGTGCTTTAAGTGTGTTTAAACTGACACATAAAGCACACAGTTTAAACGTGTGTACACAACCTGTGTTCATTTCTTCATCAGACACAGTCTGAGAATATAAAGCTGTGATACAGTAGTCTCTGTTGATTAGTCATCTGCTGCTCATATGACTTTTCTACCACGTGGAAAACTTTCAAAATGACATTTTTTGAAAACCCCATCCACCGCAGATGTTCACTCACTTGAACTGATAGACAAATATTGACAATTATAAAATGTTGCAAAGTGGAAGCAGTGGGACGCTATACTTCATTACACAGCAATCGTCCAGTAATATTCAGCAATAAACAACTTTACCAACAAAGATGCAAACGTCACAGCTTTTCTTCTCCAAATCATCTTGAATGGTCGGTTGTCTGTTTACGAGGGCTGCAGATTTACTGAGATCTGGGATGGGCTGAATTTTAAATCCATCGAACATCTGAAAACAAAAAGTGAAGGTTTTCAATCTGCTAAATGTAAAAGTTAAACTGGTTAAAAGCTACATCTCTGCGACTCAAGCGGAACTGGCCCTAGTGTTAGTTTTACTTTCTACTGTTGACGGAAGTGAAATTGTACTACCTCAAAAGATTGTCTAAAAAATATCTGATTGTTTTTATTTTAATTTATTAATTGTATCGCACACGCGAACAATACTTTTCTAAAGTATTTCGGACTTTAGACACAAAGAACTCCACCTCTCCTCGCTGCCGCTGAACAGTCGGGCCGTTGGAGTCCGTAAACACGGCAGCCATTACTAACTAGTCATTTTGGAACCGAAAGCATTTAGACTACTTCGTGTTGCTCAGTTGTAGGTTCTGATTTAAACTCTCATTGGAACTATAATTATATGTACGAGTGTGTTAATGTGTCTTTTCTGGAGACGAACAAACGACTGCTATGACACAGGCACATTTTAAGGACTTACCGTGTTCGGTAGCTGCACCCTTCTTTCTTCCTGTCAGTGATGGACGGACCGATCCCACGGCGATACCAGCAGGTCGCCCGTTTTGGTATTGACTACTCCATTGAAGTATCAATTACTAATTAATAAATGCAAAATGAAGCGCATGTGTTTTTTCCAAACATTTTAGGTAACTTATTCCAATGTTTTGTGCAGAAACACCCCCAGCCCGCAGCATATTGAACTGGTCCATCCAAGTCACGTGACCAGACTGTAAGCGGATACTTATAGGATTTCTCCTCGATGTAACATTTCAGGATATTTGTAGATATCTCCATCATGGCTCCATTAAGAGCAGGTAATGGAAAGGATGCCAGGTCAGATTCTCCACAGTGCTCTCCATGATGAAGACGCACCAAGTAGTCAAATTCATGCCAGGAGAGATTATTTATCAGGAGATCAGCTGTATGTGCTCCACAAAAAAGCATTTGTCTTGTCAGTGCTTCATCACCCTGCACTTCCCTTTTAACAAGCCAGCCAAAAAGCAGTTAACAGGGCAGCTGCTTGGGGGTGGGGGGGCTGTGGTTGTTTGAGTTCCTCGCAGACGTCGAATTTAAACAGCGTGTATATATATATATATATATATATACATGTATATTTACAAGCCAGTACTCACAGTACAAACTCTACAGTCCAACAACGTCCTTTGCTGCTAAACCCACTAGCGTGGTGTACCCACTCCTATTGGTACATGACATTTTGGTACAGAATGCATGTAAGAGGAGGCTTAAATGGTTTGGTACATAGTCTTTGCACATTGGACACATCTGGGCTCAATGGTTACTTCCGTGTTTGAAAATAAGGCGGATAACAACTTTTTACCACGGTTTCTTCTCTTAAACAAATTGTCTCATTAACTCAACAGCATTGTCTGGTGGCGGAACTCATATAGCACTCAACTCATAAATTGGTTAAATGTATTGCAACTTGAACAATTAAATTCACTGGATTACATGAAAAATAAATTGAGGGGGGTCTCTAAATACACAACATGAAATAACATGCAATCTTAGAATAACTGACCCCCAGACTGGCATTCACACGTTTCTCTTTTCATTGATTCTTTTTCTAGCCTCCTGATAGCCTCGGCATCCCCGTTTGCTAGAATACCTGTATGTGCTGGCTTCCACATCAGTGATACCTTAACCTCCCTCCTTGCCACATCCCTAATTGCCAAAGGCACCTCATAGATAAGGTCCAGCTCCGAGATGAGCCCATCCTGGTACTTTTAACAACAGAAAGAGAGTCACTACACACCAAAATGTCAGTCTTCAAGTTGTTCAGCCCATTGCACTGCCATCAGGATAGCACACCATTCAACAGTGAACACGGTCACAAAGTATGGATGAAAAAAGCTGCCACTGCAGCACCAGTATAATAATAATAATAATAATAATAATAATAATGAAAATAAAGGAATTAAATTAATATCATTTGGCTTATTTCAGTTTTAGTCAAAATGCTACCAGGATTTCTCCTCGAAGTTGAATCAAACCCATCTTGTTCTACTCTTATCTGAGAAAAGAGCTGCACTACAATAGCTGATAAAACCTCAAACATTAAAGAATAAGCAATCATTTTGGGAACTGGAACAAAGGTAGTTGAGTAGAAATCATAATCATTATCATAATATGATGTGCACACTAGTAGCTCATTTCAACTTGTGTATTCATTCTTTTACAGGAACAGTCTCCACAGACACTGTGTGCTCTGACTGCAGTAATGGAACATTTTCAGATGGGACATTTACATCTTGTCAACAACACACACAGTCAGTGAAGCTGCACATCACACAGACACACAAGGGGGTGAATTTGTAGCTCTGATACATTTTGCTGTAAAACTGTCCCTCTCTTGTCTTTCCATCTTTCCAGATGTGAAGCAGAGAACCAGTTGATAAAACAGGAACCTCTGCCACTGATGCTGAATGTGGCGAAAACAGTAGTTTATACATACTACCACTTGTGATCGTTTGTTTGTTTGTTTGTTTTTGTTAATTTGTGGAGCTGTGGAAAAAATTATTACTAACATGTAAGATCTATTTCCCTTTACAAAAATGATCATGGTTTAATGGATGTGATCTTTTCTGACAAGTCATGATGTTGGTGATTAAGTTATTTTTATTGAGTTTTGCTTTTATTATACGCACCAAAAAAGAAGGTCTGCAATCTGGATTTATATATATATATGCCAACTCACAGCAT
Source organism: Echeneis naucrates (assembly GCF_900963305.1). Taxonomy (NCBI): domain Eukaryota; kingdom Metazoa; phylum Chordata; class Actinopteri; order Carangiformes; family Echeneidae; genus Echeneis; species Echeneis naucrates. Next base: position 19,934,861 of record NC_042517.1, on the reverse strand, counting down.
CTGTGAGATGTTCTGGACAAACAAGTCCAATCCATGGAGGCCCCTGCTCACAGCTTCCAGGACTTATAGGATCTGGTGTAACATCTAAGTGCCAGATTCCACAGTGCACATTCAGAGGTCTAGTGTATGGGTCAGGGCTGTTTTGGTGATAAATGGAGCACTTACACAATAATCTAAGGGTCATAATGTAATGGCTGAATGGTTTGTCTGCATACAAACACACTGTACACCTGCTTTAACAAGAAACATTTTTTTGCTTAGGAAACTAGCTCATTCTATTTTATGTTTAAGGTTTTGCAGGTCCAAGAGTCTTTAGATTCAAATCTTTATGGAGAGATTACATTATGGACACAATACATTCTGTAGCATTCACTGCTGAGAGGAATGCTCCCTCTATAGGTAAAATTTTAAAGTTGTGGGGACACAAGACAGAAATGAAATATAACTCAATTTATTCGACTGACAATAAAAGGAGCAAACCAAAGTTTCAACAAGCTTATTTACAGTTGCATTGATGGTATTGTACAGAAACGTCACTCCTTTATTCCCTATATTTTAGCACCACTTGCACCCTTTGGTGCTTTATGTCTTCAGTGTATCTGTTCTGTTAGCTAAAATCTCTTCATTCATTCCTGCAGCTTCATGCTTTGAGCACTAAACTTTTGATATTAATTAATTTAATCTACACTAATGTGTTGTCACCTTTGTCTCTCACAATAAAAATTTTCATCATCATTCAAATGTCAATAGCATGTGCCTCTTTTGGACTTTGTATCCATTTAGGGAATTAATTAATATTACAAACCTGAGAGAAATAATGAACAGATTTCTCACTTGACTGACATTTTCTGGGGATTTTCTGGGGAACTCAACAGTCATTTATGTTGAGTGTTGCTGGTGACATTTCATTGGAATCACAATGTCATAAGCTGCCCTGAGAAAAACCTGCATTATTATTATTAAACTATCAAGTTAACAAGAACAACATGAAGGCAACATGGCTAAGGACCAACCAAGAGAAGAACTTTAACTGAGATGTTTTCTGATTTGTGCCAGTTAGTGCCAAACATGAGGCGCCATTGAAGGATCCTTCTACTTCCAACAGGACTTCCACTGGGTAATGGTCACTGACCTCCAGTGCCTGAGAACAAAGCACAGTTTGCAAATATCAGCTCACAGAGAACAGATTCATGATAATTTTGGCTTTACTGTGTCACAGCAGTGTGACATGACAAAAGGTTCAAGTGGTAGTGAGGTGCACATGGAGAAGTTACCTGCTCTTCTGTGAGGCGGTATTCTGTTTGGAAGTTAAATGGTTTGGCTGACAAAGGGACAGTTGCTCTGAAAAATTTTTCCCCATGCACAACAATCCTGTTGCAACACACAAAGCAGAAAAATCAACATTCAAGTGACATTCCCTCATTTAAATCATGAAGAAATGTTAAAGAGGGGAGTCCCTGGCATTACAAGATTTAAATAAAATAGGTTCAAATAAATTCATTCAGAAAGAAGTGAAATCTGGTCTGTTGACATTAATAATACTATAAATAATTACTTTGAATAAACTATGTGGGCCTCCAGGTTAGAGGAGCAGCCAGGGCATGGACATGGAAGCAAAGAGAACAGCTAATATCAGGTGAAGCATTTGAATGGTGAAATACTTTTTGATTGTTTTGCCTTTGTCTTTCTTTGGACCTACAGTTTGTGAAGCAATAGCTTAACGCTGTATAACTCTGCAGATTAGCCATAGAAGTCTAGAAAAGGCTCTGAAGCATACACTGCAGCTAATGTTATGATTTTTCCACTGGTATGTTTTTAAATGGCTACAATAATTTTTTTGTCCCCATCTAGAACAGTACATTATTTGGCTACTGCACCAGTGTTCCTGCTCCTCTCTAATATAAAAGCTGAAAGTATAATGGAAGTTGTACAACTCCACATAAAATTACCCCAACTATCACTTTAAGGAGCGTGGCTTCACCTGTCGTAAGCGCAGGAGGTGGTCGATCGCACTGTGGTGTCAATTTCATCTTCGATGAGCCAAAAAAGGGCCTTCTCTGTAATCAGACGCACGTTCTTCCTGTTCTTCTTAGCGAGGTAGCCACAGTCAGCGTTGAAGTCCCCAAGAAGAATCACATTCTAAATGAAATGAATGATACATACAAATATAAATGGGTGGAGGGAGGTGGAAGAATAGATCAGGAAAAAGTGCTACATTTGCTGTTGCATACTGTAGATTCTACAGCATGTGACTGAAATGAAAACAAGAAAATGTGAATGTTGTTAAACCTCCCTGAAAAAAGAAATGCATCCAGAAAGAAGCTCTATTACCTCCGTTTTCCACATCTTTCTCACATCTTGTAAAACGTCGTACAGAGCATCGAGCTCCCTTGTGGTGTTCACTGGAGTGGTGTGCTGAGGTATGAGGACAAACTCCTTTATAACTGAACGTAAAGAAGGATGAAAGGGTGCAGGTGTTTACACTTATTCTGCGCCATGCAGTTCATTGTCTTGCATCCAGCATGTTTGAGGACTGACCTGTTCTGGGGGCTCTGAAGCGGACTACAAAAGGTTCTCTGGAGAAAGCATCAACAGCTCCCCATCGATTGTCTGGATACTGATATTGTCCAGTGACTGTGACTCTATCAGTCCTGCACACAGTCAAACAGACACAGTACAACATCACCGTCAATGTCTTCACCTCAGCGGGCTGTGAAGCAACATGATTTTTTTTACAAACGTGCATGCATGCATGCACGCACACACACACACACACCAGCTGACCTGTACACAAACACATACTGCTCCTGGTATGAGTCAGACCTGCCCAGCCGCTTACTGGCCACTGCATTGTACTGATGATAATGGTCATAGCTAAATATTGGAGGGACACAGAGGAATTAATACTGGTGTTAGGGTCAGATTTAGTAAAAAGGAAGTTGAGTTTTGTTGTGTGTATTGTGTGTCTTACCTGTTAAGCTGTGTAAGCAACGTTGGTAAAGCTTTTCCTTTACTGTCTCTCACTTCCTGAAGCAAACATACATCACAGCGAGAGATGATCTGGAACAACAGATGTCAATGAAAAAGTGATGTGAAGTTCAACAACCTTTTGCATTTTGAGTTAAGGACTTATATCTATACCAGTTCCTTCACCTGTCTTCCCTTTAAGAGACCAGCAGCAAGTCTGAGTCAATCCTCTCCTTTTGTTTGAGTCTATTCATTCCAGCAGTAGACCTGAATGTGATCATGTGATTGTTTCTTTTGTGCCAAAGTCACCAAAATAAGTATGGGATACATTTTTCACCCCCAAAAATTTGGAGGCATAAATTCTATTTTTCAGATGGCCTCTGTTCTTACTCTTCACCATGAATCCTAAATAACTTACGCATACCTATCACTGTATCTATATCAGTGTTACTCAGACCAACAGCTATGATGGTGCATTCACACAATCAACCTTCGTTTCATAGCAGCAATATTAATATATTCTGAATCACTTTATTTACTGAAATTAATCTTTCTATCATCATTTTTAAAGGTTCTATCATGTATAAGGGGTGATGTCGTTTTTTATTATAAAGCAGATAAAGCAGATTTCTCAGTCCACAGAGAAATGCCCAACCTATTTTCAGAAAATGAGCCTGGGAACTTTGTGATGTCACAACACAGCAGCCACACCCCCAAGTCCAACACATCTGTGTCAGTGACTAATTTATTTATTTATTTTTTAATCCTACCATTGTGATAGTGTGCATGACATCGCTCTTCTTGGACTTAGAATCCCCAAAGTGATGGAGGTTGAAGGCGCACACTCTAAAGTCCGAGCCCCCTCGAACTTCCTTCATCCCCACCAGGAAGGAGATAAGGAGGATGGAAGACAACCTCATGTCCCAGAGCGATAGGATATGTTACCTCTGGGATGAAGACAAAGACACCCAGGGTCAGATTTTATTCAACTGCAAACACAAACACACATATTCAAACAAATTGTAGTGTAGTGCTTCGCCTGGCCAAAAGTATAAATGAAACCAAGAGTCATCTGCAAGTATTTTTGGCACTTCCTAGCAGCAAATTTCTCCCATTACAGAGTCTACTGTCCCTGTTGTTTACCTTTATCCAATCACATCTCCCACCCCACTGTGACAACCTGTATACATATTTGATTTCTAGTTCTGAGACAGTGAGGTCCAATAAGACAAAGTTTCAGTGTTTTCCTTATTGTAGTTTCTGGCTTTCCTGCTCAGCCTGCAGACTGTTATGACAGGCTCTGACAGAAAGGTCCACAGCTCATGCCATGGCTTGATTTTTCATTCCTCTGTTTCTTTCGTGCTCTCCTGCCTTATTCAGGTATGTGCATGTGTGTGTGTTGTGGGCATGGCTACCTTTCCTGATAACAGTGTAACAAAACTTACAGCAATTGATCGATTTCTTGCAGTTGTGGTCCTCCAGTACCGCTTCATCCATCCATACCACACTTCCTCCTCATCTGCCAGACTGCCACTTCAACACTCAGCCAGATTCTGTCCTAACACACACTCACCTTTCTCTAACATTCAGCCCCCAAAGCTACTTTCATATCAGCCCTTGACTGCATTGTGCTCCAGATTTACCTAATCGTCACCAAAGTCTTAGTACACTGATAAAAACTGGCTCCCAAACTGTGCCTAGTTCTCTTCATGCATCCAGCCAGCCCAAGCACTGCTTGGCTGAGCCCTCTCGTTACAGCCAGACAAGCGGAGCACTTTTTTTTTAGCTTTCCTTTGTTGAGATATGTGGTTCAGAAGAATAACAATAAATCAATGATAGCCTAACTACTACATAAAGTCCACATGGTGAGCAAGTGGATCAATGAGGTACGGTGAAAAACTTACTCTGGCCCCTGCAAACACAGATCTTTCTGTGTCTGACCAAGCTTATATCGGGGGACTTCTGCTTTGTTATCTATTGTAATTTCTCCAAACACCCAATTATCATGATCTTACTCTAGAAGACTAAGCGTGCAGTTCAGCTAACAGATATTCACTGTCAAATGTATTTTAGGGAACACATTATACTGCTGTCTTGTTGACAGCTAGATATGAAGAGCAACATAATTTCTATGTCTCATATAAAAGTACAATGTTTGAGCATGGAAGTAGTGAGGCTAGTTTATTTACTGGAGAGAAGCAGCTAACTTTGCTTTGTCCAAACTTTAATATGACCGGCTCCTAAAAAAAGCTAACACAATGTATCAAGTCAGATGAACTTTTAAGCATAAAAAGGCAATATTCGGTCCCTCGATTCAGGGTTAGCTGTTCATGTTTCTAAAAATAGCTGTGAGAGTCGTGATAAATGTGAAAGGTTTGTATGATTAGTTTTTCATTTTGACAGAGGACTCACATGAAGTCATAAAAGAACTACTAAGGACTGGTGAAATGTTATTATTCTAATAGTTGTCTGGATGATCCAAAATTAAACACAACTGTGTCACAAACATACAAACTCACACTGACTTCCACTGACATACCAACATCTCACATTACAAGTTGTCTTCCCCACTACACGTTTTCTTTCCTTGACTCGGTTGTTAAAAGAATAAAACAAATAAAACTGTAACTCACCAACTTCTTAGTTGCTGGACGTGCAGGGTTTGTTTGTTTCTTACCACCTCCTCTCCCGTGAAACTCTTGTGAAACTTGAAGCTGACTTGACCCCGTGTTTCCTGTGGGAGGAACCTCTAGGTAGCTAGCTTAACTACAGTGGGAGTGGGAACTGCTGGGAATAAATGCCATTCTGTTAAAAGAGGGAATGAGGGATTTAGTCACTGATAATCATTCAGAGACCAACAGTTGGGAAGAATTTGATGTGTTTGATGTTTTCTCTCTTTTACTCCACCCACTTTTGCTTCATTTTGAAACTTAAAGTACAAGTTACAGGAAGTGTGACACCTGGAGGGAAAATATTTTAAACCGCTTTTAAACATGACAATGTAGGTAATTTTGTGCCTGGTTTGCATAGAACTTCCAGTCTTTAGTAATTGTTGTGAAGAAGCTGTGGTTTCTCAGTGGGATGACAGAGGTGGAGGAGAAACAGGGTGGTGTCCACAGACCTAATCTCTCTTTTATCTCTTCTCAGTGAGTCAAATAGACAATGCCCTGCTGCCAGATACCACATCTCACCCTTAGGGATCTGAAAACCATGTCCTTATCTGGGTTTCTGGGGAAATGTAAAAAGCTCTCAAGACAAAGTCAACAATCACAAATAAGCAGTAGATGATTGTGTTTATTAGATAAATTGTGTTTCACGAAATGTAAAATATTTAATCTTTAGGCAGATAAGCCAATGTGAGACTTTCTGGAACAGACTGACAACCAGTTCAAACTAGTGTTTATTTTGATCTCATAAATTAGGAAGTCCATTTGTGCCGCAGAGCAGCAAGTCATTTTTTTTTTTTTTTGCTGTTCTGGTTCTTTGCGGTTAAATTGATCTTTGAAGGACGTGTTATTTTCTGGGATAGTCAATTAAAACACCCAACTCTGATCCATGAGGACTCGAGCAGCTGAGGGTGCTGGAGTGAAGGTCAGGTGGACTACAGAGTGATTGTATTACACCACAGCTAGATAGGGGGGGGAAGGAAAGCAACAGATAAATCAGAGACCTGCAATTGCTACCAAGAATACAAGGTTTTAAGGTTTTTCATATCTTAGCTTTCTTTCTGGTATTTTCCATTTCAGTACATGCCCCCTTTAGTATTTTTCGCTCCAGTTCCTTGTCTTTCCTCAGTTTGCCCCAATCTCCCCAACAAAACGCAAATGAAGTACACCAAGCTTAAAATGTTCTTAATTTGTTGGAGTAACGCCAAGTTTTCAATAAAGAAATTAATAGATAAGCATGAAAATAAAAATGTCCTCCCATTTGACATGCCCCTCTAAGTGTGTATTCCCCACACTTGGATAACCCCAGCCCTACAGGAGGACCTTCAGGGATCCTGCCTCTATAGTTCCTATTCTTTTGATGTCCATCTTTCATTTGCTGCTCTGAATTGAGCTCACATTTTTCACTGATCTCCCTGCTTACTTGGGTACAAATTCCCAAGACAAAAACCAGCCTGTCAAACACAGATTTGAGTCACTCATTTAATACTGAAGTATGACATTTTAATGAAAGCTAAACCAAAGCCTATTAATAAGCCCAGTTTGCACAACTTTGTGATCTGCAAACAGAAAAAAAGCACAAAACACTACAGTTTGGAGATTTGACCAACTGAGCCTGAGTAATTTTACACGAATCCTGTGAAATCAAGGCAAAAAGAGCTGTTACTTTTGTAATCAAACCCCGTTTTATTGGTCATGTTTGAGCTTAGACAGCATGAAGGGCTTTCCAGCGGGACAGAGGGCCTCTGCTGGGGATGTACTTCACCCCACAGCCATCAGGGATCAGACGCTTCTCAGCCAACATGTCATCGAAGTCACAGGCGTTGAACTTGGTGAAGCCGTACTTCTTGGAAATGTGGATCTAAAGGTGATAGCAATGGCAGAATTCAAGTCAGGCATATAAAAATAAATTTGAAGAGGGTTATGAACAGCAAATTACTGAATCATAACAGCTTATTAATTTGTCTCAGTGGTCCCTTAAAGCACTCAGCACCTACCAGCCAAGGACATACACAACCACAGAGTCACTGTCTGCAGCCTTTGCACACCAGAAACACACTGGAGCAGAACTGGTTGATTTGATAAGCTGCAGAAATGTGCCATCATATTTCCTACTTGTATTACATGTGTTAAAATACCCAATTCTAACGCAGCACAAGGGATTAAAACAAATAAAATATATAAATAAGTGATGTCTGGGGGTTGAACCTAGTCATGGGCTATCTTACCTTCTGGCGTCCAGGGAACTTGAACTTGGCTCTGCGCAGAGCCTCAACCACATGTTCCTTGTTCTGAGCTTTGGTCCGCACAGACATGATAACCTGGCCAATGTGCACACGGGCCACAGTGCCCTGGGGTTTCCCAAAAGCACCACGCATTCCAGTCTGGAGCCTGAGAGTCACAACAAGGAAAGTGAAAAAACTTAATACATGAACAACACAAAGGACAAATGGTCCTGCTTAAATTGTTTGAACACAAAGACTGCAGTCACTTGAACAGACCCGCACAGAAGACTTGAACAGAAACTCACCTATCAGCTCCAGCACAGGATAACATTTTGTTTATGCGGATGACATGGAAGGGATGCAGGCGCATGCGGATGTGGAAACCATCTTTACCGCAGGTCTTCACCATGTACTTGTTAGCACAGATACGGGCAGCCTCCAGAGCTACAAAGGGGGGTGGGAGGGTGTGACTCAAACTCAAAATAGTGCTCAATCTCAGCATAAAGACACAAAGATACAATTTCACACAGGACTTGCACACATTAAAGAATCTTTGATCAGTGCTATAAAATGGATCTTGTGGCTGTAAAATACTATGCTGTAACCACAACTGCAGTCACTCCAACCCAATTCCTTAAACCTGTTTATACCTTTGATTTAATTTGAGGGAAAAAACAGGACACATTTGGGGAGCATGTTTGACTCATTGAGTACTCACCTTCTGAAGACAGCTGCTCATACTCATCAGAGACCATGTGGCCACACAGTGGGAACTCATCTACCTTTGCCTTCTTCCTGCCCAAGTCGAAGATCCTAATCTTGGGATCTACAGTCAAGGAAAGGGGGAGAAAAACAGACAAGAATTAGCCACTAAAATATTTGTGGTTACATAAAAGATAATTAAAAGCATTAACCGCTTGCTGAAAGACTAGTTAAACTGACATTTACACCAATTAAACTCCAGCCACACAGATGGACTGGTAGGATTATCATGACTCAAAGGTTTTGTCAATTTGTCTCAGTGGTCCCTTAAAGTACTCAGCACCTCCCAGCTGAGGACATACACAACCAAAGAGTCACTGTCTGCAGCCTTTGCACACCAGAAACACACTGGAGCAGAACTGGTCGGCTTAATAAGCTGCAGGATCACCAACGGAGGAGTGCTGTAAATAGCATGTCAAAAAGCCTGCAGTACAGGCAAGGCCATAACTTCCTACATGTTAAGGTAAACAGTGCTGCTGAATCAAGTGATGAACTTACCAGGCACACCCCTGCAGAAGCGGGACTTGGGGTAGGGCTTGTTCTTGCAGTAGCGGTAGCTATAGGAGACATCAATCCATACAAATCACTGAACCACTTTTGCTGTTATATTTGTTGTGACCCCGAGCTTGTCCTGTCTATGGGTAGCAATTCCAAGTCAAACAAACAGGTCACAAACAGAGCTGGCAAAAAGGCCGAAGTCATTTTCTACAACAGCTGAACTCAGCTGAAACAATCATTTATGTTTTCACTGGAGTGTCCGAGTAACAACAGGTTGGAGTCCCTGTGTATTCAGAGCTGATATCACTTCCTCAAATTCTATCCAAATACACAAATGTTCAATGTTATGTATAATCTGTAAGGCAGATCTGTATCAGGTCTGAGTTTTTGTCCATCAAAACCAAAATACAACACGAGTTTCTAAAGTGAAACCAGGTCGACAACATATCCCTCAATCTACTTTTGGGGCTCACACTCCTTTACTTGAGTACACAAGAATTAAACACTTAAAAGATATTGTGGATGTGTGCGATTGACACCATCTAGTTAATTCCCTACATACTTGGCATGTGCAGAGTTTTAGGATGGATGACATCAGTTCTAAAGCGAAATTGTGTACATGAGGCAGCTTTAGAGCTGTCCACTTGTAATTGGATCACTGAAGGAGTGGGTTAAGGCCAGTGTGATGCATAGCTGCATGTCAAGTTTTGTACAGGACAGCTGTTGTCAGCTTTCCATCGTTTTCACTACTTATGGAACTGATTAAAAGATCAGTTTAAGCCTAAAAGGGCTGATGGCACCAGATGACCACACACGAGCAGTGCAAGATGATTGAGATAACTGTTTAATGAAAATTCTAAGGAAAAAGTGGAGATACTCTCTCTGGAACTATCAGAAATCCTGGAGGACATACAGAGACGACTCCATCATGACACTCCAAATGTCATCACTGGGTATGAGTATACCCAGTAATGACATGTGGGTTAAATATCGGTTACATGGCGGGGATATCAGGGACTGTCATGCTAGCTGCCTACAAGCTAGCGTTTTCTTTTAGTGGCAAGACGTTACGGCAGTCATGTTCAAAGAGATGTTCACTATAGTTCACTACAGTAGCAGCGGGAAAACGCAGCCAGTTTTATAGCGACAACATAGGCCCCGAATGAGAAACCCAGCCTGCACATGGTGAGAACAGGAGCTGCCGCCATTTTACTCCGAGCTGGACTCGTCTAGCTCTGTTCGCTAAGCGGTGGAACTAAGAACTTACCAGCGGGCTGGTCGGCGGCCCATGGTCGCGATCTGTAAATTATCAAATAGAAAAGGTGTTAGGTATTAAAACCAGGATAATATTTTCGATAAAGAGCTTTAAATCTGCCTAAATTGTGTAGAGCCGGAGAAGGTGCGTTCGCTCCACGCACTCACCTAATGGAAGAAAGGAAGAGGAGGTGATTTCCGCTGCGTCATATGGACGAGCGACATCCGACGAAATTATACTTAAATTAATTAACAGGTTAGTTTTTTTTCATACAATCACAGTGTGAGAAAAAGCAGAAATTTGAAAATGTAACTTAAATATTCGCTCTTAAAATTAATTTAAGTACACCATTTATGGTTCAAGTGAATGCTGGGAATTGTAGTTCTACCTAAAGTTACCAAGCCAGAGCTGCACAGCGATCTCTAGTGGTGTGGTGTTGGTAGTCACACGCTACAGGCTCCCTGTGGTATTGTATGTAAGAATAAAATAAATTCAGGTATACTTGCAGGTATATTCAGGTATACTTAAATTCTAAAAATTTAAATTTCAATGAAATGCAACACTGCGTAGTGTAAATGTGGGAGAAAGACAAGGTTCAGAGGCCTTGTCTCTGTTCATGCATCAATATGCGAGTCAGGTCATCAGGACCTACTCTGGTGCCTAACAAGTCAAAACAATAAGTAGAAGACATCTGGGTGCCAGGGAGAAGAACTACACCACACATACTCACACAGAGCTGCACAATCACTTTGGTTGAAGTTCAAGATAGGGTGAAGGCTATCCATACAATACACACACGTAACCTGTCCTAGGTATAAGAAGCATGCCACATGTGTTTCTGGTTGGCTCTGTCTCTGACTAAGTTGTTAGTAGGGCTGAGGTGAATAAAGAGATTCCCCATCTGACATCTGTGTCCGGACAACCTGATTTCCTCTTTTCCACCTCAAAATCTGTTGATTTTGTGTAAACAATGTATAGAAGAACACAAAAAAGTCACAAAACACAAAAATATAAAGACAATGTGAGATATATAATCAACTGAGAGTTTTGCCAATTTCAATAACCAAGTGTTGTAGCATAGGCAAGAAAAAGACAAAACTATAAATTCTTGAGTCATAACTTTTGTCACACCGTGGTGTCTTGTCTGGGCTTACTGTGTCTCGTCATTTCCTGTTTTATTTTGAAATGCCTAACTCTCCTCTCGTTTCAGAACACTTGCCCTTCCTCATGTCTCCGGTGTGTCCTCCTGATTACCAATTGTCTCCACCTGTTCCCCATTTTCCCCCACAGTTTAAATAGTCTGTCTTCCGCCAGTGTGTCGTCGTTTCATGTCCCACACCAGCGTTACGTCCATGCCACAGCCCTCGGCCCTTTGGGTAAGCCTTTTTGATCCTCTACTGAGTGAATTTTTGTTTGTAATTTCTGTATCAGAGTTAGCGCTTTTTCAACATAGCCTTTTGTTTTGTTTTTTTTTCCTCTATATGAGTGACCTTTTGTTTGTAAATCCTGTTGTATAGATTAATGTTCATAACTTTTGTGTTTTCCTCCTTGAGTGATTTTGAGTTTCATAACATTTTCATAGAATTACCTTGATCCTCTGCTTAGTAGCGTGAGTGAGTTTTCTTTTGTTTTATTAGTCAGGTTTTTCCTCCCTACGGAGTGTTTTGTTTGTCCCTCGTGACTCCCCGTTAATGTTTCATAGCCCTGTTCTTTATTCACTTGGTTCTGAGGTCATTGCTGCCGAGAATAAAGTCTGACTTACAAAGCCTCTGCTCCTGAGTCCTGTTTGAGTCCCGCCCTGACAACTTTTAATCATTAAAAATATTGTATTACAAACAAGTTGAAAACTAGAAGTGAAACAGCAAGACTTTTTTTTTTTTTTAAGTGTCACTGCATTGTTTAAGCATATATTCCAGAAATGTTTCTGCAATGAACCCTTGGCCACAGTTCTGAAAATGTCTGTACAAACAGTATAGGTACATGAAGAACTGATCAATATAATAGCTGACCCTGTTGTTCCATACTGTTGACAGCATACCTGCAGGCTTTATAGCATGTCAGAGCAGGAAGGTCACGGGTAAAATTATGTTCATACTGCAAACCTTAGTGCTCAAGTCATACTACTTGTTGGATCCAATTGTTTTTAATTTTTTTTTATTTAAATTATGCCTGTATGGGCAAATTAGGAATTCTGATGCCAGTTCAGACTGAAGCTGCATTATCCAATTTGGAACTGCATATGAACATATGTCAGAAATCCAATTTGAAAAGATCAGATTCTATGTGGTTTGTGCCCTTAACACTATGATTAAACAATCAGATTTGCGCAAAGACATCCCAACCTGCAACTACCTGGAAAGTCACTGCGTGAGTCAGGTGCCCTCACTGAGGTTCTTCCACAAAAATAATATACTGGCAACAAGGATAATCTGAAGATGTGTGGAGCCCAGCCCTGTGAATTGATGGGTAACTGGTGTTTGGAAGCAGCAGGGGAACAAAGGACTTGGTGAAGGAGGAGAGCAGAAACATGTGAGTTGAAAATTGGAGCTCTCCCGTTTGATGGCAGTGCAAGCATTGGAGGAATATTGTTAAATAATGGAACGCTTCTTCACTGTAAACGACACTGATAATGAGAATAAAATAAAGGCATCTTACTCAGTGCAGTGGGCACTCCAACACTTCATTTAAAAAAAAAAAAAAAAAACAGATTTCAATTTGAAATCACACTGAATCCATTACTTTGTCATCCATGGCATAGAACCTGAAACAGTTCAACACCCTGCTAGAGTCAAGCTAGTTAGCTTTTATATATATATATTTTTTTTTTTTATTCCACTATTTGTTATATGTTATGGCTATTGCATATACTGTTACTACTGTTTTGCTGTGGGTAATAAATGCACTTTAAACAGTTATTACTGACAGGCATAAAGTATGGACACCTCAGCCAGTCATATAGTTATACATTTAATTTCCTCCATTTTCTCAAGATAATGGGATGATGTTCTGGAATTACCCCAGTACAAGTTGTTTTTTCCTGAGATCTTGAGAATATTATACCATCATTTCAAGAAAATTAAGACAAAATGCATAACTGTATGACTACTTAGTGCTTTAAACAACAAACACAAAGATAATTAAATTAATAAAATAATGGTGGATTGTGGGAGGCCGATGATTACAGGTCAATCAAAATTAATTTAATCTTGAGTTTTTTAAAAAGTGACAAAAGAGCCGTTGTAGCATACCCTCCGAAAAATGGTGAGACTCGACTGATGGTTTTAGGTTTTATTGTTGTCCATAAACCAACATAAGAACTGATAAAATATAGAAAACAAAACGATTAATAAGATAAATCTATTTTTTACTTTCCATAACTCCGTAACACATCAAGCAATATACCGTTGTGCCGCCGAACACATAAGCAAAAGCTAGCATAAGTGACAAATCAAATCAAATCAGATTTATTTGTATAGCGCCAAATCATAACAAAGTTACATCAAGGCACTTTACATATAGAGCAGGTCTAGACCAAACTCTTTATAAATTTATTTAAAGAGACCCAACAGATCCCCCGATGAGCAAGCACTTGGCAACAGTGGCAAGGAAAAACTTCCTTTAAGAGGCAGAAACCTCGAGCAGAACCAGGCTCAGGGGGGGTGGCCATCTGCCTCGACCGGTTGGGTTGAGAGAGAGAGAGAGAGAGACAGGCAGGCAGGCAGGCATTGGGGGGGGGGGGGGGGTGTAGGCAGGAACATGTTGTTGCATGAAGTTCATGGAGTTGAGCTGTAATACAGAATTCATGCTATATGGGACCAGCAGGTGTTGCAGGAACATGGGATGGAGATGAGTCACCACCTGCAGGATGAGGACAGGGAGAGAGAGGAGAGGAACTGGGAGAGACAGAGACTTTGGCAGAAGATGGTTAGTAAATGCAGTATAAATGCTTAGAACTGGGTGAAACTGTTTTTTTTATTTATTTATTTATTTTTTTTTTTAAGAAGGATGGTTTTTATCAGCGCATGCAAGGAGGGAGTTAGAGAGAAAGAGGGAGAGAGGGTGACAGGGAGAGACAGAGAGCGAGAGAGAGAGAGAGAGAGAGAGAAGCTCAGTCCTTCCCCCAGCAACCTAGGCCTATAGCAGCATACCTAAAGAGTAGAGGACTTTTTAACTGTACGCTCTGACACACAAAAAAAAAAATAACAACACGCACGAACCTTGTGCCTCTTCGGGGGGTTGCCTCAATATGTACAGTTTACGATGTTCTCTCGCCAAGCCAATTTCTCCTTAAGTGTCTTATTTTTATTTGATTACTTTGTCCTTTTCCCGTATTTTACCTTTAGCTCTTTCATTTGCAGTAAAGCGGCCTTTTTTTTCCCGGCAAAACGAACCAACAGGAAGTAGGAAATAGTGATTTTCAAAATAAGACGTTATTAACAAAACAAAACTCCAAAAAACGGCGCTATGCAGTTGAAAGAAGCAAAATCACACTTTACGCTAAACACAATTCAAGAGAAACATGTACATGCTGACAACATGCCAAAAAATGCATTTAACTGAAATAACCCCTTAATTTACTAATCTTTATAGAATATATATATATATATATATATCCATCACAATGCAAGCTGCCCTCTGGTGGACAAAGCGAGAGACAGCACGCACTAACCAAAAATGGGTTTGCTACAGCCGTAATACACACTCTGAGTAACTTTAAAAACAAATTTCAGTACAAATAGAAAAGTTCTGATGAAGAGCTGAAAATCTGTGACATGACTTAAAGATCAATGTGGTGTAACTTGTTACAGCGCTGTAGTTGATTACCTTTGCTCAACAATTTGATTTCCTTTTCATATGCTTGTTTTTGCAGATCTCGGATTATGACATGCTCAGCACTTTCTCTTTCGCTTACTGTAGAAAGAGTGTGTGATGTGACCCTTTTAGCTCGTCGAAGAAGACGGGCTACAGCTCTGGTGGCTCGGGACCACGATGAGAACTTGGACAGACGGTCAACAAGACTCATTATTTCTGTGGTTTTTGTTTGCAGGACTTGTGCCTTTTTGACTTCTGGATCCC
Source organism: Echeneis naucrates (assembly GCF_900963305.1). Taxonomy (NCBI): domain Eukaryota; kingdom Metazoa; phylum Chordata; class Actinopteri; order Carangiformes; family Echeneidae; genus Echeneis; species Echeneis naucrates. The sequence continues at coordinate 19,919,412 of NC_042517.1, read as the reverse complement.
CTATGGATAGGTCTGGTACTGCAGCATTTACAGTGGTTATCTCCTTTTCCTAGAGGTCCAGTGAACCAGTTGGAGGTAAGTAGTTCATTTACAGTTTTACCTCGGGATGCTCCATCTGCTGGATTCTCATCCGTAGGGATGTAGTGCCATTGCTGGGGGTTTGTGCAGTGGCGGATCTTCTGGACTCGGTTGGCTACAAAGGTGTGAAATCGCCAAGCATCATTGTTTATGTATCCTAACACCACCTTTGAATCCATCCAAAAGTATTCTTTCACATCAACTATTCTAGTTCTCATCTGAGCATGTTGCTGATGGAGACTGAAACCACTGCTGTGGTTAGTTCAAGCCGTGGTATTGTGGTCACTTTTGTTGGAGCAACACGGGCCTTTCCAATCACCAGTGAGCAGTGAACCTCTCCTTTATTGTTCTTGAATCTTAGAATAGAGCATTGTCCATATCCAGTGGTGCTTGCATCTATGCCAACTATGCCTCTGCACGTGGCTGGTTGGGCCTTTAGGGTGTTGTTGAATCTGAAGCTGTCCTCCTTTATACTCCAATGAATTCCTAGAGCTCGCTCCAGCGTGTCAGTGAAGGTCAAGTCCTTTGTCTTTGTCTCTGTTGCACACTCTGATGAGGGAAGGCTCTGTAAAACAGCATGGTTATTTGACACAAATTTGTGGAGATGGAGACCACCTTTGCTGCATATCTCCCTTGCCTCCTGTGCCAACTGAATGGCTCTTTCCACACTGTCAGTACTTGTCACTCCGTCATCCACATAAAAGTCCTTTGCCACAAATTGGGCGCCCACTGGATGTGAGTGACTGTGTTCTTTGGCTAAATATTTCAATCCATAGTTCGCACACCCAGGGGATGAGACTGCACCGAAAAGGTGTACTTTCATACGGTACTCCTTAGGCTGTGTGGTTGTATCTCCATTCTTCCACCAGAGGAACCGAAGGTAGTTGCGGTCTTCTTCCTGGACGTGAAACTGGTGAAACATTTTTTCTATATCACACAGAAGAGCAATGGGATGCTGCCTGAACCTTATGAGAATGCCTGTTAGGTTATTGATCATGTCTGGCCCTGGGAGCAGGTGTTCATTTAGGCTTGTGCTACAGAATTTTGCAGAGCAGTCGAACACAACACGCAGTTTGTCAGCCTTCTGAGGGTGATATACGCCATGATGTGGAATATACCACCGTTCAGGGGGTGTTTGTGTAGTACAGACTTCCTTTTGGGATCAGCTCCACCCCCTGCATTTTCCAGAAGATTGTTGAAAGCATGATGAAAGACTTGCCAGTCATAGTTTTCCTTGATGACCTTCTTATTATGGCACTCTTGGAGGAAGACCACCTCCACAACCTTCAAGGGGTCCTGGAATGCTTGCAGGACAATGAATTATGGGTGAAACACTCAAAGTGTGAGTATGGCAAAGCTCAACTAGAGTACATAGGGCACGTACTGGATTAGCACGGCGTTCATAAAGTGAGAGCAATACAGGCAGCTTCTACTCTATTAATGTGAAGGAGCTCCAAGCCTTCTTGGAACTTCTAAATTATTATGGGAGATTCTTGCCGAAGCAGAGCAGTCTTGGCACCGCTGTACAGACTGCTTAGAGGAAATGTGACTTGGCAATGGACTGAGGCAGAGCAGTCTGTCTTTGTGAAGTGTAAGGACCTGCTGATGAGCAACCAGATTTTAGCACACAATGACTCCCATCTTCCACTCACCTTGGAATGTGATGCATCTGCATATGGCATTGAAGCAGTGATTCAATACACCATGCCTAATGGAGAGGGGAGACCAATTGCTTATGCTTCCCAAACATTGTCTACAGCGGAGAAAAAAATAGCAGTAAGGGATGGAAGCTCTTGGACTGATTTATAGTTTAAATAAATTCCACCAGTATTTGTATCTTTGAAAATGTGCAATGTATATTTTGAATATGATTACCTCATATTTTTTTGTTTTCACGATCTTTGAGGTAGCAGATGGCTCCTTCAAGTTCTTGATCGACTCATTACGTGGTTGAGAATGAGTTTCAAGCCCACGAAATCCAGGTCCTTAGTTTTGAGGAAAGGAGAGGTAGCCGACTACTTCAGTCTGGGAGACACCAAAATTCCATCTGTTTCAGAAAAACCAGCAGAGAGTCTAGGGAAGCTCTTTACCAGTGAGCTGAAGGATGCTGCTGCATGCCAAGCCACCAGCAATAACCTCAACACGTGGCTTTCAGCTGTGGACAAGTCAGGACTGCCTGGGAAGTTCAAGGCCTGGATCTATCAGCACGGCATCCTGCCTCATCTCCTCTGGCCACTGCTGATGTACGAAATCCCAATTACCACTGTGGAGGGTTTCGAGAGGAAGTTTAGCCAGTGCCTGCGCAGGTGGCTGGGCACAACACCAAGCCACAGCTTCCCTTCAGCAGTTTGACAGAGAAGTTCAAGGTTTCCCGAGCCAGACAGGTCCTGCTCTACAGAGATTCTGTTGATGGGAAAGTATCTTCAGCAGACGTGGAGGTTAGAACGGGAAGGAAGTGCCGTGCCCAGGACGCAGTTGAGCCGGCAGAGGCGAGGCTGCGGCACAGCATCCTGGTGGGCACCGTGGCTACAGGTCAGGCTGGGCTGGGTAGCAACCCAAAGCCATGCTACAGCAGAGCCAGAGGGAAGGAAAGGCAAAAGCTTATCCAGGAGGAGGTTCGTGCTGAGGTGGAGGAGGCTCGCTTCAGCAGAGTGGTGTGCATGAGCAAGTAGGGGGCCTGGACCAAGTGGGAGCCCATAGCTGGACTGAACTCTGGAAGCCGGAGCCACACCATTTCAAGTTCCTGGTCCAACCGGTGTATGATGTCCTTCCAAGCCCTGCTAACCTGTTCACCTGGGGCTTGGCTGACTCACCTGTATGCCAGCTCTGCCAGAAAAGAGGAACACTAGAACACGTCCTCAGCTGTTGCTCAAAGGCCTTGGGAGATGGCAGGTATCGCTGGCGCCATGACCAGGTCCTGTGGGCAATAGCAGACACCATCTGCACTGGCATCAACATCAGCAAGCAGTAGCATCCAACCAAGAAAATGATTGCCTTTGTCCAAGCAGGGGAGAAACCTCAACCCCCCAAGAAGACCCAGAGGGGCCTGCTCACAACAGCAAGGGATTGGCATCTCCTGGTTGACCTTGGGAGGCAGTTGCGATTCCCAGACATTATCGCAGCTATGACGCTCCAGCCAGACATGGTGTTGATGTCTACTTCCAGCAAGCAGGTGGTGCTCCTTGAGTTAATTGTTTCAGATCTTGTGTCTGACTGCTGGAGAAATGGGTGGAAGGCTTGCTGCGAGCCTATTGAGGTGGGCTGCAGGGGCTTTGCAGGTAAGTCCTTACACTGGGTCCTGGGGCTCCTAGGGATTTGTGGACTGAAAAGGCATCACAGTGGCTCTGGTTGAGGAGGGGGGAGGCATGGCATAGCGCACTACCTGGACACAAGTTGGGGGACTGATCGCCCCCGACTGAGTCGCCTGAGTGAGGGTGTATGATTAAGACCCAAAACACCCAATGATCCCCAGAGAATTGAGGATGTGTCCAGGTATCACCGTCAGCTGTATTACAGTACTGAAGGTGGCCATATTTTTCCTGCTGACTTTAGCCATCCATATTTTCCTCCTGTCCCTGTGTTTGGGGAAGCCATACATGTGCACGCTGTTCTCTGAACGACTGTAACATCCCCATGGAGCACAGCATACCAATGTGAAGACTGTATTCAAGGACAGCAGAAAAAACAAATGTCTAGACAGGCTGATCTATTAGAGTTCTATGCTATTGTAAAGGAATTCATTTTCTTATTAAGTGCATTTGGAAAAACAAAGAGTGGGTATGTGTTTGTGATTTAGTATGTATAATCTGTAGAGGGTAAGTTTGGGATTTTTGCCATGAATTGCAACCAAAAATTGTATTTATTTGCCATTTTTTTCAGTAAGAACTCATTATATTGTGAGTCCAGACTTGTTACTTGGAAAATCACAAGTCTGCCTCAGTCAAGAAAAACAAAACAAAACTGAAAACTGAAAATATTACATATATATATTTAGTGAAGGTTATTAAGGTGACCTGAAAGTGTAAATCACAACGAAAAATTGAAAAACACAACAGCAACAAAGAATCCACAACAACATTAACCCAACAGAAAGGGTAGGTACCTTCGGGCAACATGAAACGTCATGAAACAAAGGAATTGGTGCGTCCTTTGAAGGACATGATCTCAAAACATGAGCGGCGCTCGTGATAGCCTACCTACTTGCTAATATAAAACAATATTTTGATACCAAACATAAACATGATGTGAAAGTCCACATGCTGTCAACTATTCACAACATGAAGATGAGTATTCCAGCGCTAAAGACCCGTTTTAGTAGGGTTATTTAGATGATGGAAAAATTCCCCACATGCACACACATATGCAATTTTCACTGAGATGGAAGGACCAAGGCAACTGTTGGGTTATCAGACAAAGTGGCAACAACAGACGCATAGATTTTGCATTAAAACGTGAAGATTGATGGATGAAAAGTACAGTGGAAACTGTGTAGTGATCTCCTCTGTGTTAAACTGACCAGTGTTGATTATTCAAAACCCTTTCCTTGTTTGTCATTGTGATTACATATTACTATTCACATTAAAAGGCAATAACAGCCTTGTTATTTCCTTAATTTCACTGTTTCAAATTAGAGTTCTTCAACTGTTTAAAATGAGTATATGAATCCATAGGAATTATTCTATCCCTATCTAAGTTTGGAGACCTGAAACACTCTGAGACTTATCAATGGCAGCCATGAACACCAGTGCTTACTGAAATTTACCTTCAGTAATGTTCTGCAGCATGACCCAGATGAATGTATAGATCCTTGGAACAAACACCAGATTGATCAGGCAGATCTGGGGCAGTGATGTGAGGATGTGTGGAAAGGAAGACATTCCCCACGCTGTGCCACCACTCCCTTTCCTGGTCATCAAACCAAAATTTATCTGCATAAAAAAGTGGACTGTTTATCTCTTTTTTGAATGATGTTTTTATATTTCATTTTTAACTGCTTCCAAGTATGCCTTTGATGGACTGCACCTAAATGAAAATATGATCTGATTTGAAATCTGATTTTGTAAATGTATTGATTTACATTTCTGTCAGGATCATTTAATTGTTTTGAAAATAATGCTGCTCAGCGAAAGTTCAAAGAAAGCGTGAAAGAAATGTGTTTTATTTCATGAATATTCATCTTAATTATTTGTTTAACTTTTATATTTTGAACTGTGCACATTAAAGTTGTTACATGGTCTTGATTTGATCTGATTTGTTTTAAAGTTATTTTAAAATTCACCAATAAGAAATTGCCAGTAATCGGTATCACATTGAAATGCGGTATCGCCCATCACTAGTATACTGTAAGACTGGATAAGTTGAGTTTACTTAAAAAAATTTGAGGAAACCAGTTGCCTTAAAAAAAAATAAGTAATGTGTAAAGAAAACTTGAGTGAATTGAACTTAAATGCTTGATGGGAATGGAATTACTATTTTAAGTACAACACACTAAATGCTAAGTTAATTTAATTTTAAAAGATTGCAATATCAATTGCTTTGTATAATCATTAAACTTAATATAAGTTCTTTGCACTGAATTCCAAGTTTATTTAAATTTAAATATTTTTCAGTATTGTTTTGTATAATTATTAAACTTAATATATTGAGTTTATTCAACTTGATTCCAAGTTGATTTAATTCAAAGTCAGTAGCAATATTAATTTTAATAAACAAAAATGCAAATAAGAAAAATGCATTCTTTCTCTTTTATTTATTTATTTTTTTTTATTTTGCTGTAGAAGGGTTGAGGCTTTAACCTCAAACTAAAACATGAAAGTCATGGAACATATAACCAGATGTTTCCAACCTTTCTCTCTGTGATAGTTGCCAGTATTTTAGTCTAGTGAAGGAATGCTATGCCCTACTCAAAACTCAGGTTGGAAGGCCCACGCATTAACAGACAAGACAACAACCTTAAATCATTAGCTCCTGAGAACATAATTCACATAAACGATGAAAAAGGTTTTTTCAGCTGTTTAACAAGAGCACTTCTGATGGCTAAACAACAAATTACATCAAAATATAGACGATCTGGATGAATATGATGGATATTCCTCTATTTTAATTAAACTTAAACATTAATATACCACTTTACAAGTTTGAAAAATATGGCAGCAGAAAAATTCATCATTCAACAACCGCATCCTGAGTTAAAAATACTGACAGTATGGAGCTAACGACTTTTCTTGATACCAGGACATGGTAAATATACAGTCTTCTTATTTATCAGGATTTTTACTTGAATAGACTAAAATATAATATTATTCCAAGAATACTCTACAAATTGCTGAAATTTTAAAAGATTTTTGCTTTGAACACAAACCGTGCTGCTCTGACCTGCTGATCCATTGGTTTAAAAAACCTGGTTGATAAAATAACATGTTTCGAACAATGAAATGACAGCAACAGGATCAACAACCCATGATATCAGTACCAATGTTGTCAGATAAAGTGCAAACTGCAAAAACAGCAACACACTTTTCTAAACATGTAACATTAAAAACTAACCACTTCATATCTGGAGCAGCAGCATAACTACTTGAAACCCCATTTTAGACTTTAAGCTGATTTTTCAGTGTCTGAATTTTGGGTGCCAGCTCAGTTTTCCCGAGGTTGAGCATCACCTGTTGGAGAAAGTGTTCTTCATGTACATGGGATAATCCGGGTGCAGGGCGTAAATAAGTCCAAAAAGGACACAGAAGGCCTGAGGAAGGTTTGTCAGCTCATCCATCACCACACTCCCTTGCAGGATGATTCCTACTCTAGATGGATTCAGCTGAGGACTTTCTTCATCAATGCATATGATTCCTACTGGAGTCTGACTGTACAAGTCCTTGCCAGTTGCATCCTGACAAGAGAAAGAAATAGAAAAAACAAGTAGAGGACACAACCATTCAAGTTAGAATGGTTGTGTTTCTCTAAAGCTTTAGAGAAAATAAAGAGTGAACTAAAGTAATCATTTAAAGGACAATAAAGACTGGTCATATTTGGATCTGTACATTAAATTCAAATTAAAATTTTCAAATCCAATGCTGGGGATGTTCAGGTTTCTTGATGCCCTGATGTTGTGTGCATTCCAAACCTGTGCAGTGTCATCCAACTCATCCTGTTAAAAAGAATATATTTATACATTTAGGAAGAGCTGTACATATAGAACAACACTGGAGTCATTATGTTTGTGAGAAGTGCATGGTAGTGTGGGTTGGACCTGGTGTGTGTGTCCTGTGTCTGTGTTCTATCCCCTATGTAAATAAGTCTGTTCCATAACCGGTAGCCGATTGGTGGATGAGTTCCAGCCTGGCCTGTGATAGGCTGACGACCAGTGCCACCTGATATAAGATGAGGCAAGGCTGCAAACGTAACAAGGTAGCTAGCGTTCGCGCATCTTCCCCCTCTCCCAACTAGACACACTAGATTGCTTGGTGGTACTAGGAACTTGTGAGCAGTAGGGGTGGACTGCTACTTTAGGTTAATGGTGTTTTTTTTCCTCTTGTTTTTGTTAGGTAGGGAGGTAAGTCCTCTGTCTTTTGTTTGAGTAGTCTTGGATAGGGAAGCCTTTTGTTTTACAGTCAGGAATCCTTTATTTGTTGTTTTGGCCTTGGTTCACCCTGAAGCTTAGCGCTCACCTTTTAGTTTATCTTTGTATATGTATTATGCCTAGAGCACTTTGTAAATAAAATCCCATCCATTGCTACAACAGTTGTTATCGGTGGCTACTTGGGACTTGGGGAAGATGGGGCCTTATCATGTTGTGCTCTAGGCACCCCTAGACGGGGGCATAACACCCTCTTCTCCATCTCTTTCCCCTTTCCACCATCCCCCTTTCCCTTTCCATTTTCTGTCCTCCCTCTCCGTTCCCCGCTCTTTCACTCACATGCACATGCGCACAAAATAAAAATAGATTATTCATCAACTCACCCTGATGAGTCCCAGGCAACAAAACTGCAGGAGGCTTTTGTCCAGAAACTCGCAATCAAAATGCCAGTTGTCTCTGAGGTCTGCAAACAAGGCCAACCAGAACTCCACGCAGTGACCGCGTAGGAAACTCCATCAATATCGAATTCTTTAATTGGCGGTGCTGGACCCCTCCTAGTAGCTATCAAGGTTGTAGTCTGGTTGAACAGGGACGAGGAAACGCTGGAAGCCTCTAACATGTCAATTTTCGGCTCCGAGATCGCCTCTCACAACTCTAGGGCACCCCTCTAAACGCTGCACCGCTTCTATGTAGTACCCACCAATTACCTTTGGGTCACTACTAGTTGTGTAAGCATTAAACCAGATTATTTTTCTTGAAAAGCCATTGATACATCCATTCACACAAAATCCACATTGTTTCAGTTTATCATGAGTCCAGATGCCAGATGAAGTTCGGTCCTTTTGAAAAGTAATTCTCCCGTCTCAGACGCCCTGCTTGCCTTAATGACACTCCACTGGGATCCAGCTCTTTCAACACCAAACGGACCGAGTCTTTTCTCACACGCAGTCAATATTCTCCGAGGTCTGCCATTTAGCATACATCCACCTGTACCGTGAAGCTGTCCGGAGTACTGTAGCTGGTTGCTAATGAATTCGACCAGGACGGCCAGGTGGGAATAGGCTTTGCGTCGTACGTGTCCCCGTCCGCTGAGTTTTCTCTTAAGGTGTCCTTCACTGATACGAAACCCGTGCCTTCTATCAAGCACTGATTTGATATCTTTATATTTGAGGCCAAATTCGAAATAAAACTCTATGAACAGCTCAATTGTTGTTCTTGTCTCCCGTGTTACCAAACTGACCCGGAAGATCATTGACATCCCTACAGAGCACCCGAGGGGACATGGAGAGCAGGAAAAAAAATCTATACTTAACTTGGGATCACTACGGAGCCCCAGGTATGACATGGAGAAAAATATACAACGTTCCCACGAAATAGTATTACGTGCGCATGAAATAGCTTAATTAATAGAGCGCACCTTCTCCAACAGTTGGAGAAGGCGCAGAGGAAGAGGCGCTAAACAATCAGATGGACAGGGACAGTATGATAGAGTTTTATTTTAGGCTGGGGATGAGCTACAAAGACATTCTGAGAAGCCTAACATAGCAAGTATCCATTATTAGCGAGAGGCATTTAAACAAAGTATTGAGAACCAGGTCGCTTCCCTGGCGGAGGTACGACTTGAACGTTGGGATAGATTTCATTGTTGACCAACTGCAAGGCTTTGGAAAGGATCACGGTTATCAGTGGATATATGCAAAGTGTATTTAACACGGTATTCGTATCAGAAAAGAAGACACAGGATTCTCTTCTCTCTACTGCAGCGGTCCCCAACCCTTTTTGCGCCACGGACCGGCTTAATGTCAGAAATTATTTCCACGGACCGGCCTTTAAGGTGTGTCGGATAAATGCAACAAATAAAATGATACGATCGGCGTAAACACTGTGGTATTTTCTAAATTTCATAATAAACGTGAATCCACTGTGCACTCGTATGCACCTTTATTAGCAGCGCCCTCGTAACATGCTCTTCTTCTGTCTCCTCACTGGGCCTTTTCCCCTTCACAAAGAAACTCTTTTTTTAATCATTTCGCTAGCTTGTGGGTTTAATTTTAGCGGTAACGTATCACGTGACCGAGACAAGCGTCTTTGCATGCGTCAAGAGTGAGTCATAGATGGATGTAACGGAGAGAATCCGGTCATTTTTCAAAATAAAACATAGTTCAGATTCAGATAATAAATAAAACATAAATGATGTAAGTTATTTATTCTTTCTGTGCGGCCCGGTTAAAATGACCCATGGACCGGTACCGGTCCGCGGCCCGGGGATTGGGGACCGCTGCTCTACTGGACCCCATCGGTTCCCAAGTTCGCCGGACCAGCCGTCTCAGAAGGAGGAGGAGCAATATTTTGCTCAGGGGCCTAACTTTGTGTGGCAACACATAGACTTGTAGAGAATAGGAAAAAAGCCTTGAGTAGAAGTAGTAAAAAAATGCCCCTTATTTATTATTATTATTATTATTATTATTATTATTATTATTATTATTATTATTATTATTATTATTATTATTATTATTATTATATTTTTAGTAAATGGCAAGTTACTTAGGACATTTGGGTTGAATGTTGTTATTACATCCGGCGACAGTAGGTGTCGCTGTTATACCGGGTCCAGTAAGAAACATCTTACTCAAGCCGTGTTGGTCCTGCCAGAGACAATAAAATGGCACTTGAGTTGGTCACACGCGGATAAACTTGTGTCTGTTCCTTACTGCTCCACATATGTTCAATTGATGTTGAAGTTGTGAGATTAGATTGTTTTTACATAATGGTATTTGAAATTATTATGAAATTTAATTGTTTGTTTCATTGAGTTCATACATTTAACTGCGCATCTATGCAAAAGTATTCCATGTATGTAAAAGTATTATTAGGGCCAAAATACTAGTACTTGAAACTACTTATTTTCAGTCAGTATAACAGTAAACCATACTTTTAGGAATGGAAACCAGTTGACTCTGAGGTGATATGTACCTGATGTGATTGAAATGATAGTAATAACTGAAGATACAGAAAATAGTATCAGTTAAGCAAGGATATATGTCTGTTTTTTGAATACAGAAATATATTTTTGGTTCATTAGGATGATTTTGAAATTGAACATCCTTGAAAGATTGTGTTCTGCCAGAGACAATAAAATGGCGCTTGAGTTGGTCACACTTGTAAACTTGTCTGTTCCTTACTGCTCCACAGCCAACCAGGACTGTGTAGCAACATAACAACAGTATTCATATTCTGTACTTAAGTAGAAGTACAGAAAAAAAAAAAAATACTCTGGTAGAAGTACGGATTCAACTCCTTTACTCAAGTAACAGCATGAAAGTACAGGCTCTGAAATGTACTTTCAAAGTAAAAGTAAAAATGATTCTTTTTTTTTTTGTTGTTGTTGTTAATGAAACACAATACATCCTTTGATAATTTCTGCTACATTTCAACTTCTCAACTTCTTCCCGTGGTTACCTGTCCCCACCTCTTTTTCTCCCTCTTTCCCTTTCTGGTTTGTCACGACTTTTACGTATGCTTTTACGTCATGTCGTCATCTATGGAGTTTTTTTTTTTTTTTTATGAAAAGAAGTAACAAGCCTGTTTTTACAATGTACAACTATTGTTTTGGAGTTGTGTTTTTGTCAAATAAAACAGATAGAGATGATGTATATGTAGTGAAGTACAAGTAGTGAACATGTACAACAAGAGGGTTGATATTGTGTTTGTTTAAAAAAAAGGGTTCTTTCTGCTGAGTGAGACAAATGGACAGACTTGAAGTTGCCCTCTCATTTATTTCTCCTGTTTTCAAGAGTATAAGCTGTTTATATGGTGCCAGCCGGTACCTGTAGCATAAAGGAAGGCAGAGATGTGCAAAATGCGGTGGAGAGTATGAATATGGAAAATATGACAAAAATGCCAAGCAAAATTCTGCAACTGTGGTGGTGAGCATAGCACTGTAAAGAAGGACAGAGGTACAAAATCACAAATACGGTATGGTATGCAGAGGCATTAAAGTGTGTCAAGATGAATGAATGACTTGAAAGGCCTACGGAACCGAAAGGTAAAATGAGGAATGAGTGTGTTGAGGGTGCCTGACAGAGGGCAAGTGGCGAGCAGCAGTGACTGACAATACACAACAGATCAGTCAACAGTCATCTGCCTCCCAGGAGATACAGTCTTGCAGCAGAAACAGTCAGCTCCCTGACAGCAAAGACAGCCGATCGTCATGCAAAGAACATACAACCACAAATGTAATGTGAAAGAGGAAACCTTAGTGAATAAAAGGGACTTTGTTGCACAGATCACCTGGCTGCACAACACAGTCCCACGGAGAGTGCAGGAGAAGAGAAGGCACAAATTGTTGCCTTATTAACAGCCAAGCGAAGGGAACTCAACACCCAGCCCAACATACAAACACCTCCTCACCATGCAGGCAGAGAGCAGATGCCACACTCCCTCAAATCCACCCCGCGGCACCCCCAACTGGGCTCTTTCCCAAGCAGTTGCCCTGTTAACTGCTTTTTGGCTGGCTTGTTAAAAGGGAAGTGCGGGGTGATGAAACACTAACAAGACAAATGCTTTTTTGTGGAGCACATACAGCTGATCTCCTGATAAATAATCTCTCCTAGCATGAATTTGACCACTTGGTGTGTCTTCATCATGGAGGGCACTGGGGGGAATCTGACCTGGCATCATTTCCATTACCTGCTCTTAATGGAGCCATGATGGAGATATCTACAAATATCCTGAAATGTTACATTATGATAAAAGAAGTTAGTAGCTGATGGAACTGGATAGAGTTAGTAAGACGTTGAGCCAGTGAGATAATAAGTGGCTGGGTGTGTGCCAACGACAAAGTTGTTTTTCGCCACTTGAGCACGCCAGATAGAGCCCTCACCCGATTAATGCCAGGCACATATGAGTGCTAGTGAAAGCAGGACTAATCAGGGGGCACCGCGGTGCAGTCAGCCACTGGTGAGAAAAAAAAAAACTGCCAAACTTTTTCACACAACTCGCCGCATTCGATCAAGGGGGAGGAGAGGGGGATGGCTGCAGCCTCGATCGGGCGCTGCCACCCAGTGTTGAGGGCAGAGGCGTGATGTGGGGGGCAGGATCATGAAAAGGAACAAATTTGGTCCCCAACGCGGATGGATTTCTCCGGGGCATATCTCCTTCAGAACCGTTAAGATTGTAGTGTTGAGTTTAGCAGAGGAGCACAAATTTCAATAAGTATCCGCTTACAGTCTGGTCACGTGACTTGGATGGACCAGTTCAATATGCTGCGGGCTGGGGGTGTTTCTGCACAAAACATTGGAATAAGTTACCTAAAATGTTTGGAAAAAACACATGCGCTTCATTTTTCATTTATTAATTAGTAATTGATACTTCAATGGAGTAGTCAATACCAAAACGGGCGACCTGCTGGTATCGCCGTGGGATCGGTCCGTCCATCACTGACAGGAAGAAAGAAGGGTGCAGCTACCGAACACGGTAAGTCCTTAAAATGTGCCTGTGTCATAGCAGTCGTTTGTTCGTCTCCAGAAAAGACACATTAACACACTCGTACATATAATTATAGTTCCAATGAGAGTTTAAATCAGAACCTACAACTGAGCAACACGAATGCTTTCGGTCCGAAATACTTTAGAAAAGTATTGTTCGCGTGTGCGATACAATTAATAAATTAAAATAAAAACAATCAGATATTTTTTAGACAATCTTTTGAGGTAGTACAATTTCACTTCCGTCAACAGTAGAAAGTAAAACTAACACTAGGGCCAGTTCCGCTTGAGTCGCAGAGATGTAGCTTTTAACCAGTTTAACTTTTACATTTAGCAGATTGAAAACCTTCACTTTTTGTTTTCAGATGTTCGATGGATTTAAAATTCAGCCCATCCCAGATCTCAGTAAATCTGCAGCCCTCGTAAACAGACAACCGACCATTCAAGATGATTTGGAGAAGAAAAGCTGTGACGTTTGCATCTTTGTTGGTAAAGTTGTTTATTGCTGAATATTACTGGACGATTGCTGTGTAATGAAGTATAGCGTCCCACTGCTTCCACTTTGCAACATTTTATAATTGTAAATATTTGTCTATCAGTTCAAGTGAGTGAACATCTGCGGTGGATGGGGTTTGCAAAAAATGCCATTTTGAAAGTTTTCCACTTGGTAGAAAAGTCATATGAGCAGCAGATGACTAAACAACAGAGACTACTGTATCACAGCTTTATATTCTCAGACTGTGTCTGATGAAGAAATGAACACAGGTTGTGTACACACGTTTAAACTGTGTGCTTTATGTGTCAGTTTAAATACACTTAAAGCACAAAAATCAGTCCCACACACTCATGTGATTGATTTTAATTGAGAATGTGGCTGCAACTAACATTTACTGTGGTTGGTGATTTATCTATCTATTTTTCAATTAAAATAAGATAGATAGATTGCCCTATTGTCTGTTCCACATAAAATCAGAAATTCTCTTTTGTCATGGCTCAGGACTAAATTAAAAACACCCAAACATTAAAAACAATCCAACACAATCAAAACGCATTACAGCAGATAAGTAAAAACACATAAAATGACTAAGATCCCTAAAAACACATTGCAGTCTATATTTTATTTTTGAGAGTGGCTATTGCAGAGGGGATGAAGGATTTTTTCCCCACCTTGCATGAAATACCTATCAATGTTACTCGTTTTATTCAGACCTTGTGAGTCATTCTTGTATTTTCTATCTACGATTATTTATTACCAAGCAGCTGCCCTGTTAACTGCTTTTTGGCTGGCTTGTTAATAGGGAAGTGCAGGGTGATGAAGCACTGACAAGACAAATGCTTTTTTGTGGAGCACATACAGCTGATCTCCTGATAAATAATCTCTCCTGGCATCAATTTGACCACTTGGTGTGTCTTCATCATGGAGGGCACTGGGGGAATCTGACCTGGCATCCTTTCCATTACCTGCTCTTAATGGAGCCATGATGGAGATATCTACAAATATCCTGAAATGTTACATTATTATAAAATAAATTAGTAGCTGAGTGAGTTGGTGACAGGGTGGGAGACTGAGTGAGCTGGATAGAGTTAGTAAGATGTTGAGCCAGTGCGATAGTATGCAGGTGGGTGAGGAGCAGAGATGGTGAATGTGATAAACAAAACAGGGTTAAGTTATAACCACATAATTGTGAAAGTATGTTGCAGCCATAACACAATGACTACTGACAGGTGAAGTGGTCAACATATCCGGTTACAATTGGACCTGCCTTTTGGTGGGATGTCTTAGGCAGCCAGTGAACTTTTTGGCCTAAACCGGATGAGATGGAAAGAAAAATAACTTTTGGTCTTCAGTGGTCAGTACCTCCAAAATGGCACCAGGATGCATTATGGGAAGAAGGCAAACTGGTAGGGCAAAGTTCTTGCAGAGAGACTTTGAGTCCTTCCATCCACGTGGATGTTGCTTTACATCCTATCATGGAATCAGCATTCCCTATGTATTATTCCTCTTCAGTAGAATAATGCTCCCTGTTTCTCTTCAGCAGCGATACAGGAATGGTTTGAGGAACTGCGGGATGTTAAAACAAGTCTAATCCAAGATGGCCCCACCCCACAACTTCTCAAACTAAAAGGATCTGCTGCTAACGTGTTTGTACTAAGTCACCTTTAAAGGTCTAGCAGGATCCAGGCTTTTGTGGGTCAGGGCTGTTTTGGCAGCGAATATTTTATATATTGTGCCATATTAAGTGAGTGAATTTGTGAGTTATAACAACAAACAAGGTGACAGCAGCACTGATGTTTGACCAAAATCTAAATCAGCTCATCTGGGTGTCTAGTGCATGTGAACATTAATTGTGAAGCCTCTTGCTCTTTGGTCATCTTGGTGTTGAGTCACCTTCTGAAATGTTCTTCTCCTTCCTCTCCAGATTTTTGTCCAACCGTACAATCATCTTTTGGCTTCATCTATCTTCTCTCTTGCCTCCATCAGCATCCTCCCCCCACTCACCTTCCCTCCTCTTACAGTTGCCTTTCTCTGCCACATGGTGACTGTCAGTCGCCTTCAGTGTATGATCCGTTTGGTCAGCCATTCAGTTCAGTTTTTGACCCTGCCAACAGGTGAACCAAATTTTAATGATAAGGAAAATCTTTGTCTCATCCTTCACAGATACTGATGATCAGAGTCCAAGGAGGAAGTACCATTAGATGTCATCCAGCAGAGTATCTGATAGGAAATGAATGCTGTCCTACATGTTCACCTGGTAAGATGCACCTGAACAGGGAAGGACCAGCTCACTGTGACGTAAAAGACTTTGCAGTACTGTTTTATTTAGTTTTTTACATTGTTTTGTTTGTTTGTTTGTTTGTTTCCACCAGGAAGTCGAGTGAAAACAGACTGTTTTTCAGTACAACAGGCATTCAAGAGTACATCCTGTCAGCCCTGCAGCAAAGGAACCTACATGAATCAGAACACTAGACTTAAAAATTGTCTTTCCTGCACAAACTGTGACCCAGGTGAATTTCTCCAAACATTTTCTCATGGTGGTACACAGAGATTAGTATTTAAACAGATTAGTTAAACATTGGTCAGAAGGATTTGGTACACAGAAATAACAGTTCAGGTAAACATGTCCAGTGGATGGTGTGCAATCAACCCCTAAATGTATATTCTAAGACGCAAGCAAGGCCTTGGTTGCCAAACAAGAGCGCTTATGGGAATGTAAAATTGAGGGCAAAAGGAAGTGATGAGTCAAGACACAAAGAGTGTCTTTCCACTGAAACGCAATAGGGCTTTTAATCTGCAATGTTTTATTGACATTCGTCCATTATCTGATCTGCTTATCTGTACTGATTGGCAGAGAGCTGGAGCTGAACCCAGCTAACATTGGTGATTGGCCAGTACAACCTTGCCAGTCTATTATAGGGCCAACATGTAGAGGCTGACAACCTTTCATACTCGTATGCTGGCCTTGTCAAGTCAGCAGTTAGCCTAATAGTCTTTGGATATGCACACTGCAAACTTCAGATGGAAAGGCCTCAGAGGCTTTTGGTAGTTGTTTTCTAGAAGACTAAATGAAGTATGTAACCACTTGTAACTTGTGTCCTGACAGGTTCTGGTCTAAGGATAAAGCGCTCATGCACACTAAAATCAAATACAGTATGTGAACCACTGGAAGGATTCTACTGTATAGATTCCAAAGAACACAGCTGTGTGGCAGCAGAGAAACACACAGCATGTAAACCAGGACAATACATCAGTTCAAAGGGTGAGTTTTCCTCGTCTAATTGTAGTTCATACTTCAGATAGAATTTTAAGCTTAGTTAAACTCAGCCACAGTGCACATGGTCAATCGGGACTATAAAGAGAATCAGGCTGAATGGCTGCAGCCACATTCAAGCTGACTTCATTTACAGAAGTAAAGATTGTGTATCTTTTTTCTATTTCAACCTTAATCTTTGTCCTTGTGTAAATTATCCCTCTGGGTGGGCTTCAGTACTATCCAAGGAAAACAGCCAATATGCACTATTGATTTCTAAAGAGCTACCATCAAGAGTTTACCCTGAATATTTCATATAATGTTTACACTTACTGGCAAACTAGCTGCTTTCAGGTATTATGTCCCATCTAAACCGAATTCCTCAAAGTTACACAGACAACATGGATATTTCTCTGTCCTGAAGAACAAAGGTTTTAAATGCAAATGCTGGTTGCTGAATAGAAATCAGACAGGATGATGAAATGCATCATAATATGATGTGCACACTAGTAGCTCATTTCAACATGTGTATCATTTTTACAGGAACAACCTCCACGGACACTGTGTGCTCTGACTGCAGTCATGGAACATTTTCAGATGGGACATTTACATCTTGTCAACAACACACACAGTCAGTGATGCTGCACATCACACAGACACAGAAGGGTGTGAATTTGTAGCTCTGATACATGTTGCTGTAAAACTGTCCCTCTCTTGTCTTTTCATCTTTCCAGATGTGAAGCAGAGAGCCAGCTGATAAAACCAGGAACCTCTGCCACTGATGCTGAATGTGGCGAAAACAGTCATTCATATGTAGTACCACTTGTGATTGGTTTAGTTGTTTTTTTAATATTGGGATTTGCGCTTTTGTTTTTGTGGAAGAAAGGATTATGCAAATGTAAGCTCTATGTCCCTTGACTACAAATGATCATGGTACAATGGATGTAATCTTTTCTGACAAGTCAAGATGTTGGTGATTAAGATATTTTTATTGGGTTTTGTTTTTATTATAGGCATACAAAAAAAGGAAGAACTCCCACAAAGGTATGTTTGTTGTCGTCTCTTTGATTATTTATGTTTATACATATATGTTTATACATATATATGTGTACGTGTGTGCACACTGTGGTAGATGATAATACTTGTTCAATCCCGAAATAATTTCATCTTTTTTATCTGTAATACCAATTTTAATTGTAACATATCTCTTAAAAGGAAACCACAGATGGACAAGAGACAAATATGAGACTGAATACAGAAGGTAAGACAGCATCGTATTCTTGAATTATTCACTGTGGAACTGAGCTGAGTTGTGAAGAACTGCAAAGTTGTTTCTCCTTAAAGTAAATGTACTTCTCTCCTCAGTCGAAGAGACAAACTGGAGATAAAGATGAGGGCAGGGATTTGTTCACTGCAGAGTAAATGTGCTCAACAATCCAGTTATATTCAGGTTGGGTGTTGACACATTGTCCTTGCAGTGTACAGAAAATAGGTACAACTGACAACGAGAAGTTCTTTCTGTGTGGAATTTCCATGGTCTCTGTCTGTCTCTGTGTGTTGGCCCTGTAATGGACTAGACCTGTCCAGGATGAGCTGGGATTGCTTCCACCACACCTTGTGACGCAAAAGGAACACAGTGGCAGCAAGGCTGAGTGAGAGTGGCAGTGAGCACATAAGTATATATGTGTGTACACAGCGCTCTCTGGACCCCCTGAATGGCAGGTGGACACAGATTGACAGGAATTGTAAAAGCTTTGTGATTTTGTTCTCAGTTTATTAGTCTGGGTGTTCATAGTTTGGATGGGTCTACTGACAGGTTTAACAGCACGGCCAGCTCTAGTCCTGAAACTTGTAACAGTTTCAGGACAGTTTCAGGACATGGATCATACACAGCTGTTTGAGAAGTGTGTACTGGGTCACTTGGGGGGACACCTCTAGCTGAAGATGAATCATCAGTACTCACATCTTCACAGATATTATCAGTCATTCAGGTTTTTGCAGGTGGTATTAGAACTTTGGGCAGATGATGTATGCCCACCTGAGGAATCTAAGATACCCAGTGCTGAGTGCGGGCAGTATTGTCCACTGTACAGTCATTTGTGAGTTGCTCACTGGAGAGATTCACATCTTCATTCTCATTTGAAGCACAGGGGGGAGTGAGAGCAGCACAGTCAGATTGTGTTTGTTGCTCGGTGGAGAAATCCACAGCCTTATTTTCATCTGAAGCACAGGACGAGATCTGAGAGGCACTTTCAGCGACATCAGGCAGGGCTGGCAGGACTGGCAGGAAGTTTAAACATAGCAACAAGTTACGGTAGACAACTTTTTTCTGACCGAGATGGGAATGCAGACCTGAAAGGTGTGGATCTGAGGATTGCTGCTGACCATGGTGTAGACCACATCCCCCCATCAGTCTGCCAACTTTCTTTGACCTCTCTCTCTTGCTTGCAAGAACCGGTTTCAATCTCCACTTCTTTGACTCTACTGTTGTATATTTTGGCCTGCCACTGTTGCTCATCACTGGCATGTTTCTCTGCCATTATCATGGCTTCATGGAGATCTTTTCTCAGCTCTTCAATGTATTGTGGGAATGAAACATCACTGAAACATACTCTGTTCTCTCATATTAGATTTGAACAGAACGTCAACAGGGAGGCGGGGGACGTGGCCAAACATGAGATAGAAAGGTGGAATCCAGCAGTCTCATGGATGGTGCTACTGTACATGAATGTCAAGGTGTGTAGCATTTGAGGCCAAACATGTTTTGCTCGTGGTGGGAGAGTTCTAATCATATTCCCCAACGTACAGTTGAAGCGCTCAGCAGATCTGTTTCCCATTGAGTGAGGCTGTAGTGTGGGACGTTTTTACACCAGAAACCTGAAGAAGGGATGCTATCAACTTACTCTTAAAGTTGGCACCTTGACCTGAGTGTATTCTTTCAGCGAAAGAAGAAGCAGCAGAAGGAGCTATACCACAGTTTCCGTGCTACTTGTTTGGCTGTCTGGTCAGGGCAGTAGAAGGTGTGTGTCAGCTTGGTAAAGTGGTCAGTCACAACTACCACATCATAGGCTCTATGCACAGAACGTGATAATGTATTTCCGCTTAAAGCTCAGGATCCTTGTAAACATCCAGTTGCCAAATCACAACCTGGAAAAACAACAGATAACCTGCTTGTGACTCAGAAAAACTGATCGAAATTGATCTTGTCGATGTTGAGAGTCAGAAAAACTAGTATACTGTAAATAGTTCTTGTTGTTCGATAATCGGAAAAGTAATCTACTGTAAATTGTTCTTGTTTGATAATCAGAAACCGTTGTTGTTCGCTAATAAGAAAATAAACTAGTCTAATACTCTTGTTGTTGTTATTTGTTTTGATTTATGTTATGTTACTAGATGACATGTAAACGAACAAAGGTGTCCTTTCAAAGGCGAGAGGACAGTGCATCCAGCCACCACTGCAGTGTACCGCAATGCACGGCATCAGCCAAGTGTAACTCCCAGTTAAATTTTCATACGTTCCCAAAAGGCATTGAGTTACAGAGGCGATGGAGTGTTAACATAAGAAAAGAGGGTTTCCATGTCAAAGAAAGCTCCTGAATCTGAAGCCAGCATTTCCAGCTCGCAGACCTAATCGAGCCTTCAACCCCAGCTGGGCACAGACCCCTGAGGAATGGAGCTGTTCCAGTGCTTTGTTAATGGAACAGCTTCACCCTTCCAGCTTCACATCCCGGAGTTTGGGAGAGGACAGAGCGAAAAGTCCACATACATACATTTCTGTCCAAGAGAG
This sequence comes from Echeneis naucrates, assembly GCF_900963305.1. Taxonomy (NCBI): domain Eukaryota; kingdom Metazoa; phylum Chordata; class Actinopteri; order Carangiformes; family Echeneidae; genus Echeneis; species Echeneis naucrates. The sequence continues at coordinate 19,898,739 of NC_042517.1, read as the reverse complement.
CCCAACTATCTGGGCCAGAGGTCAAGAAGACGCAGTCTATCATAAGCCTGAGAGTCCATGTTGAGCGTCTCATTCGAAGGGTGAAGGAGGACAAGATATTCAGTACAGTCACTCCCAGGTAGCATCAATCAGCTTTACACAGTTGCCTGTCTTTTGGTCAACTATCAAAATTGGCCATTGGTTAAAGCCTGGGCAAGTAACTGCTAATGTCAATGCAGAGACAGACGGATGGTAATATAATATGTATATATAGTTCTGATTTGTGTAAAGTCAAATGCAACATTTTTGTTCTACACTTTAGAATGAACTTTACTCATACTTGAATTATTTGACTGTGGGGCCCTTTTGTTTTCATGGCTTGTGTTACCTGACTGTCCTTCTTGGCTCCTACAGTTGTGGGGGAAGGTCATCAAAATGAACTGTTAGCTGTCTCAGCTACAGTAGTGTTTAATTGGAACTTAGTTTGTGCCTTGTATTTAAATCTGCAGATTTCACATTTATTGACTTTTGCACTAAAAGCTGCTTAGTTAGAGGAAATAGGGGTTTAATTTGTCTTTAATGAAATAATCATTTGGTGTCCTGGGAACTGTGGAAACACTGTTCTGTCTGTAATCACAAACTGTTGCTTTCTGAGGAAACTCTGCTTATAAAAGGGATATTGTGTCCATTCAATTACTTGTGCATAGACAGGTATTTTGACATATACAATACAGGCCAAAAGTTTGGCGACACCTTCTCATTCAAATGAATAGGAAAGTGGGTCCAAACTTTTGGCCTGTACTGTATGTATAAAAGAAAAACAAATCACACCTCTGTTTCAGAGAGCTCAATACACTGCTATTTCTGTAAATGTGCTGCACAAAAATGTCATTGTGGGTGCAGATAACAAAATCACACCATTCCATACATGTGATCAGCAACTGTCCTTGGACCTGCCAGTAATAACAATGGCTTACTTTCAGCTTATGCACACCATGGTCAGCTGTGAGGAACTTGCAGTTGATGTATCTCGGTGCATTTGGGGATTTAACTTCCACTAGACCAAATGATGGCCGTTCAAGTGGGTCATATACAAGCCCATCAGGTGATGCACCCAGCCTGTGGATGAATCACAAGACCACACAACTGCATAATCCTTTAAGGTACCTGCTTCCATCTCCAGTCCCCTCCTCATGGTTAGAGTTTGTCGTGTGCCACAGATGATTCTTTCAGCCAGGTTGTTATACAAAAAAATACAATTTCGTTAAAAAAGAGGCAATATTAGTAACAAGATTAACCTGAAGCAGAGCGGATCATGACTAAAAAACACCTGTCAAATCATTAGGCTCATAACGTTAGTTTAGGCAAACTAGATAACAGCTAGAAGTACTGTTGACAATTTACCTTCGAAATTGCAGAGATATGAGGAAGCATAAAACTTAAAGCTCTTTTCAAGTTTACTCTGCAGCGTTTTGGTTGATGCTTTCACAATACGACGTACATCGTTCACAGTAAACTTGGGTAGCTCCAAAAGGCATGGGTGAACTTCATTGATTCAGCCATGATTGACCTAGCATCCTCTCTGACCGGAAATATCATACCATCCTTCGGTCTAATGCGGAAGTGATGTGTGCATAGAGCCCATTGGGCAGTTCTTTGAATCTTCTGCTGTCCAGAAGTCTATACACACTAATTCCAATGGTGCTGTTGTCTATCCTCTCAAGTGGTGCACTACTATGCACTTGGCACAGTGCTTAACGTGATCTCTTACATCCATCTCCATAGAACTCCAGTAGAACGAGAGAGAGGGTTCTGTTTTGATCTTGGTGACCTGGGCTTTGGGCCTCTCTCTCCTTGATGGTCTACGATGCCGCTCAACATAGAATATTACTCTTGCTAGGTCAGCATCTTCCCGCTGTCTTCCTCTGAGATCTTGCTTATAGATAGATGGTAATACGTCTTGACCAGTTGACATTACACTCTGGATGTAGTCAACCAGCACCGTAGATCTGATTCTCACAGCTGTATCCCAGTCAATATGACAATGAAGAAGAGCTGACTGATGGAGCGGATTTCTCAGGCACTGCCACCTTGCCTTTCCGTGAAGGTTTCTGGACAGCTTGACAAACATTTGATCACCTGAAGATCTCTTGAATAGCTCCTCCAGACAGACTCTCAGACTCCTTTTGGCAGACATCTGTATGGCTCAATGATTAGGCGCTCACTGATCCTCTTCCCTGCAGACGGCTCTCAACTAAGGGCATCTGCAACAACATTTTTTGGCCCGGGGACATATTTCATGTTAAACTCATAGGCAGATGGCTTTGTCACCCAGCGTTGCTCACATGCATCTAATTTGAAACATCAAATCTGACTTGGACGCCTTAGTTATGGCTCCTACTTTGGCAGGGTCTGTTGAAACACCACTGCTATCAATTACGTGGCCCAGGAAGTGGACTGAGTGGTGCAGAAGGTGGCACTTCTTGGGGGCCAGCTTAAGGTTGTGCACCTGCAACCACTCAAAGCCCATGTCAAGTCTCTTTACAGCCTCCTCCTCACTAGGTGTGAAAACCAGCAAGTTATTGAGATAGCAGAGCAAGCTCATGAAGTTCTGATCTCCAAATATCAACATCATCATTCGCATGAAGCTTGCCGGGCTGTTACACAGTCCTTGAGGGAGCCTGTTATACTCATGAAGGCCAACAGGTGAGGAAAAGGCAGTGAACTTCTTGTGATCTTCGTGAAGGGGGATGTTGTAGAACCCAAACGTGAGATCCATAGTGCTGAACAGCACATTACCTCCGAGTGTAGCAAGGCATTCTGCCTGATGTGTAAGAGGGGGTGCATCTTTCACTGTACGAGCATTGAGCCAGCGGAAGTCAGTGCAGATGCACAGTTCTCCATTTCTCTTCCAGACTAAGACAACTGGCAAAGCAAACTCACTACACGATTCTCTGAGGATGCCCTTCTCTTCCATTTCATTCAGTGTCATCCGTAGCTTTTGGTAGTGAGCTGGTGGCACACACCTGTAAGTTAGTTTGAGAGGTCTCTCATCCACTACGTGGATTTTATGAACAAAGTCCTTCACTTCACTGCAGTCTAGTCTGTGCTTTGAGATGGCACTTGGCACCTCCCAGGAATCAAGATCCAAGTCACTCAAGCTGCATTCTGTCAGGGCTTCAGCCATGTCAGACAAATCTGAAATCTGTTCAGCTGTAACATGTTGACTGTTGGACTTCAGATATGAACAATCATTGAGATGGATTTCCTTAGCAGCCAGGCATGGGTACACATCAGCCAACTTTGCATTTCTCTCGATTGTGATTGACTTATCTGCCAGGTTTATGACCTTCATAGGGACCCATCCAACACTCCACAGGGGAGTCACTACTCTGCCGAAAAGAAACGTTTTTGGAATGGAACAAAGCTGTGTTGGTTCCACAACCACAGTGCAGCCTAGGGGCCCACATGACTTCCCTGGGAGCTTCTCCCACACCAGGTGTTCATGTCCAGGTAGGAGTGTTACAGAACTGGTGGGTTTGACTGTGCCCACAATGTCGAGTACATCTTCATCTTTCCGCTGATGAACACCAACAAGCATGGCAAAGAAGTCATCATGCCCTCTTGTGTTAGGACCAGTCATTTCAGAGATTATTTCCCAGTATTTGTCTGACTCCTTGAGTTTACGTGTCAGATACTTTATTACATTTGTCCCTATGATGAGCTCATCCATTTGACCAGGAACAACTAAAGTAGGCACAGACACTGTCTGACACTGCCCTTGAAAAAGAGTAATATGATCTGACTCCTGCTCATCTTTGATGAGCATAAAATAAAATATTCAGAATTCAAATGATGGATACCAGCTCAGAGTTCCATTTAGTGAATAAATAAACAGAAATGAATGTGACTAATGAGAGGGATGCTCACCACATCATGAACCCTAGGTGACCTGTAACAGCTGAGTATTAGTAGTCTCTTGAGAAATTTCCCCATCCTCACAGATGAACAACAGGTATGTCACAGCTTGCACTGATGTTCACGTTCTGTAAGTTAGTTTAATACAGTGCTCCTCAAAGTGTGGGGCGCGACCAACTGGTGGGGAACAAATGGGAGGAAATTTTCAATTTCATGCCTATCTTGCTGTAAATGCTTTTCTTTATTGACAATAAAGATAACTCACTCTAAATAAAACACCCACACACAAACAAAGTAATAATTAAGGACTAAAGTGATTAATGAGCATCAGGAGACTGGGAGAAAAATGTAACCTGGGACTAAAGTGCAAAAACAATGATAGACGTTGGAATGAAAATTGCAGTGGGACAAGAAGGTAACAGGTAGCCGTGAGCCACATGGATACATTTGTGATGCAGACCACAAAAGAGCCAGCACTATCACACACACACACACACACACAAGAAAGACTGTTGCTTCTTTGAAAACGAAATACAGATCTCAGCTCAACATTGAGAATGACTGGGGAGTGGCAGTTTCATGCCTGAGAGGATGTGCAGTGCAACACAGGCACATTGCAGCCACTAACACAGGGAAAGTTCTCTTTTTTTTTTTTTTTTTGTTCTTTGCACAGATTGCAAATGAAGCACTATTTCATTATTCAACTACGGTACTTTTTGTTTTTGATCATCAGGCTTTGATAACACTCATACCAGGTCAAGGAAGACAATACACCATTTTATGAAAGAGTTAAAGTTCTTAGAGTTAAAGAAAATATTATTTCAGCTATTCTTTGGACATACCTACTACTTCCTCATTTTAGATAAAAACTTATGTTTTTATTCAAAACATAAGTTGAGACTGTGGATAGTAGATATAGGTGATGAAATATCACTCCAAGACTGGAAAGGTGAATGTATGAAAGCTCAGAAACAAACCATAACAACCTGAAACTTATTCAGCATAAATGGCTGTGTACATACATAACCCCAGTCAAATTTAAGTTTAATGATTAATGATAACATCCCCGATACATGTATTAAGTGCAATGAAGCAAGATGAATGATGTACAGCTGCATATGGGAATGTGTGGAGGTGAAATCCTTCTGGCAAGATATTATTAATATGATTGATCAAATATTAGCCAAGAAGTTACCACTGGAGCCAAAGATTTTTCTTCTGGGTATATACCCAACTATCCTACACTTACAAAGAAAATGATCTAGATTTGTAGATATATGTATATTACAAACTAAACGTATGACTTCCCTGAATTGGAAAATTGAAGATGGAGTTTGCAGTCTTTAAAATGTGGTTGTTTCCTAGCAGTCTCCAGAAAAAAGAAAAAAGCTAACACACACAATCTCACACGTATATCATATTAAAATCAGTTAAAATCTGAACCTACAATAGTGCAACACAAAGTAGTTTAAATGTTTAGCTTACAAAGTACAAAATCCTGCCGTGTTTATAAACCAGAAACTCCAATGGTCTGGCTGTTCAGAAGCAGAGAGGAGGACCAAAATACGTAAGAAAAAGTATCATTCGCATAGATATGAGATATAGTTAATAAAATAAAATAAAAAAATCTGATTTTTAGGACAGGCTTTGGAGGTATTATAATTTCACTTCCCTCAACAATAGAAAGTAGAACTAAGACTTCTTTATTCTAAACTTCATAAAATCATTTATGAGAATTTGATTGGTCTAGTTATGCATGAGTGGCAGAGCTGTAGCCAAGGGTGTAATTTGCACGGGGGATAAGGGGGTCATGACCCCCGCAACAATTTGATCCAGCCAATATAACCCCCCCTATAGGGCTGGTGCGATAAGCGTGTTGCGTCATTTCCGGTCACTGACGGTTGTGTTCTCTGCTGTGCTCTGTCATCTCGTGTGTTGTTTCCACTGTTCTTCTGCTATTATTTCCTAATTCACTCGATTAATCCGACAGCAAATTATTTTCACACCAACACTAGGTTTAAAAGTCAATATCTCCCCTTTCTCCAAAGGTTATAACCGGTTCTGCTCCTCCGCTAATCAAACTACCCGATTAGCAATGTCCTCAATCTCTCTGTCTCCACTCTCTGTTCCTCCTTCTCCTCCTCCTCTCCTCTCCTGTTCTGTGTGCCTCATGTGTAGTTATTCTTCTGCCTCCTTTTATGATAGTACCTCTTGTCATAGATGTAGGATGATGGTAGAAATGGAGGCGAAAATAAATGAGTTAGAATCACGGCTCCGCACTTTAGCTAGCCCATCCTATGCTAGTGTAGCTAGCCACCCCCCTGTAGCCGGTGTGGGCCGACCTAGACGAGCTCATACGGCAGCTAAGATAGTTTCCTCCCCCCCAGTGGCTCCCGAGCAGCCGGGATCTAGTCAGGACGGCTGGGTGACTGTCTGAGACAAGAGGCATAGTCGTAGGCAGCAGCCCCCGGTTCACCACCGACCAGTTCACGTTTCCAACAGGTTCTCCCCTCTCAGCGACACACCCGCTGAAAAGCCAACTCTAGTGATTGGTGATTCTATTCTGAGGAACGTGAAGTTAGCGACATCGGCGGCCATAGTGAAGTGTATCCCGGGGGTCAGACCAGGCGACATCCAGTCTTATCTGAAACTGCTGGCTAAGGGTAAACGTAAATATGCTAATATTGTTATTCACGTCGGCATTAACGACACCCGATTTTGCCAGTCTGAAGTCACAAAAATTAAGGTGGAATCGGTACTTTTGCTAAAGCGATGTTGGACACTGTAGTTTTCTCCAACCCCCTCCCCAATCGGACCAGTGATGACATGTACAGCTGCATGTCGTCATTTAACCGCTGGCTGTCGAGGTGGTGTCCCGAAAACAACGTGGGCTACATAGATAACTGGAAGTCTTTCTGGGGGAGACCTGGTCTAATTAGGAGAGCTGGTCTCCATCCCACCGTGGACGGGGCCGCTCTCATTTCTAGGAATATGGCCGATTTTAATAGAAATCGAAAACACTGACAATCCCGAGTCGAGACCAGGAGGCAGAGCCGCAGTTTAACACGCTCCTCTGCGCCTCAGTCAGAGGGGTCACCTGCCGAGAATAGAATAGAGTCTTCTGTCTATGTTTAGGTCTATAGAAACTGTGTCTGTCCCCCGACCACCTAAATTTAGAAAAGTTAATAAACCCAAATTAAACAGAAGAGGAGCTAAAAACAAAAACCTAACTGAAATTAAAAGCCACAAATTCAGTCTCAAATAACACTGAAATCAAATGTGGACTGTTGAACATTCGATCATTATCATCAAAATCTCTACTAGTTAACGATCTCATTGCTGATCATCATATTGATTCATTTTGTATAACTGAAACATGGCTGCAGCAGGACGAGTATGTTAGCATTAATGAAGCTACACCCCCAACCCATGTTAACTTTTATATCCCTTGTACCACCGGTCGAGGAGGTGGGGTCAAGCCTATTAATCAACCCTAGACCAAAATCTGGCTGCAGGTCTTTTGAAAGCCTCACTCTTAGTCTTTCCCACTCAGACTGGAAAGGTGAAAAACCAGTTCTGTTAGTTACAGTATACCGTCCACCTGGTCCGTACTCAGAATTCCTATCAGAGTTTTCTGAGTTTATATCAGAGTTAGTACTCAGTACAGATAAAATCATTATCCTGGGAGATTTCAATATACATGTTGATGTAGAAAGCGACAGTCTTAGTTCTGGGTTTCTTTCCCTACTAGACTTAATTGGCTTTTCTCAGCATATGAATGAACCCACTCACTTCTACAATCATATCCTTGATCTTGTTCTAACATATGGCATTGAAATTGACAAGCTAACAATTCTTCCCCAAAATTCTCTCCTGTCTGACCATTACCTTATTACATTTGAGTTTACTTTAATGGGCTCCACAGCATTGAAGAATAACTTCAGCTATAGAAGATGTTTATCTGAAGCAGCTGTGGCTAAATTTAAAGAGAACATTTGGTCATCATTCCCAACAGTGCCATATTTAAATTCAAATCAGGATTTCTCCCATACGCAGGTTGATGACCTTGTGACTAGCACTATGGCCACACTGCGTTCGAATCTCGACAATGCCGCCCCTCTCAAAAAGAAAGTATTCAATCTGAGGAGGCTGGCTCCTTGGTATAATTACCAAAACCGTGCCTTAAAGCAGACATCAAGGAAATTAGAAAGATTTTGGCATTCGAGTAAGTCAGAAGAGTCTCACAGAGCCTGGAAAGATAGCCTAAAAACATATAAAAAAGCTCTCCGCAGTGCTAGAAGTTCATACTACTCAGCACTCATAGAAGAAAACAAGAACAACCCCAGGTTTCTCTTCAGCACTGTAGCCAGGCTGATAGAGAGCCATAGCTCAGTTGAACCAGTGATCCCCTCAGCTCTAAGCAGTGATGATTGTATTAACTTTTTTACAGATAAAATTCTCACGATCAGAGAAAGAATTTATCAGCTCTTGCCTACGTTAGATAAAAATCCCCTACTGAATACAGCAACTCCTGAATCAGCTGTGACGCCTCTTTTACATCTGGAATCATTCTCACCTCTGAATCTCTCAGAGCTAGCTTCTATAGTTTCATCCTCCAGACCGTCAACCTGTCTATTAGACCCAGAACCAACTAGCCTCTTTAAAGAGATCTTTTATTTAATTGAGCCGTTCATTCTAGATTTGATTAATCTGACTTTATTTCTGGGTTATGTACCTCAAGCACTTAAGACCGCGGTCATCAAACCCCAGCTTAAAAGCCTTATCTTGATCCAGATGTTTTGGCAAACTATAGACCCATATCGAACCTTCCATTTATTTCTAAAATTATTGAGAAAGCTGTAGCAAATCAACTACACGAGCATCTGGATGGGAACAGTTTGTTTGAAGAGTTTCAGTTAGGATTTAGAGCCCATCATAGCACAGAAACAGTGCTGGTTAAAGTCTCCAATGACATTCTAATGGCCTCAGGCAATGGATCAGCCTCCATACTTCTCCTTCTAGATCTTAGTGCTGCATTCGATACCATAGATCATAATATTTTACTACAGAGACTGGAACATGAAATTGGAATTAAAGGAACTGCACTAACGTGGTTCAAATCCTACTTATCAGATAGACATCAGTTTGTTCATGTAAACAACAGCTCCTCCTCATGTACTGCAGTCAGTCATGGAGTCCTGCAGGGTTTGGTACTTGGACCAATCCACTTTACGCTTTATCTGCTTCCTCTAGGCAACATTATCAGGAAACACAGCATCAACTTCCACTGCTACGCAGACGATACTCAGCTGTACCTATCAATGAAGCCAAATGAAGTCACTCAGATAGTCAGACTGACCCTTTTCTTCTGTTTTCACACATACAGACACACACCTTTGTAGAAGGCAGTGTGTTGCCAGAGGAGTCTTGTAGTTTTGTGTAATAATCACACGGTCCGGACAGAAATAAGCTCTCCTCCTGGTATCATATATACGTTGCTCTATCTGGGTAAGCGCCGCGCAGATGCCATTTCTCTGGCTACCTTAAAGGTTCAAACTGTCGTTAGATTCTGTGCTAATGGTGTAATCGCAAACGCTGTTTCCAGCAGGCTGTCTAAGTATCTTTGCCGTATCCTGCTGCAGAGAAAGGGAGTATCCGACAGGAGACGGACTGTGCTGCCCAATGTGCCACCGAGGTGAGAGACTGGTAAACAGGACCCTTAAGTTCAGATCACATCCCAGTTAGCCAGCAGTCTGACTAGCCTCACATACAGCCACCTTATATTCATACACAGTCTGATTAAAAACAAAGGACCATCCTTAAACGGCCCTCTATGAGTCCTGATCTTAATACCAGTGAACATCTACTGAAAGATGCGGAAAACAGTGTGGATTCAGCTCCCTTCAAGAGGAGAGGCCTAAATACAAAAGTCTCACTGAGGCTGTGCTGCAGACTACTAAGTTCAAAGTATCATAATTTTTCTACATGCCGTCTGTTTTGTTATGTAAAATATACAGTGGAATGTAAAATCAAAAGCAAAAGTCAGATTTGGGTTGAGAATTGAATAAATAATGATGGATGCCATTAACTTTTGTCAGTTTCAAGTTGTTCCAGAGATAGTTTTGGATTAATATTTTTAGAATTCATACTTTCCATCAAACAGTAGAAGTCATTCTCTCCTGTCTGAGAGGACCATGTTGAACATACTGACTCCTGAGTCTGGTGCAGACTGACATCTTTCAGCTATCAGGCTCCTCTTCAATGGAACTGACTGTCAGTATCAGCCTCGGGGGCTGACTCTATAACAGCTTTCAGGATCAAGCTTAAAACATCCTTTAGGACAAAACCTACAGTTAAGAGATAAAGTTAAATCACTCTTTAGTCATGCTGCTATAAGCATAGGCTGCTGCGGTTGCACTGAGCACCTCCTTCTCTCTCGCCCATGCATGTACATCAAAACTTTATGTGTCCGTGATGTTGTCTCTTCCTGCCGTCTGTGTTTTGTCCCTCCTGTACCTGTCCTTCAGGTGCTGATTGTCTTTGCTCCATGTTCCTGCTCAGTACCTGCTGCTACAATAGTTACCATTAGTTATCATTATACACTATAAATCAATTTCCATTATTACTTATCATGCACAAAAAATCTCATTTTCATCTAATACTACTATTTACTAGTGCATATTTAGTAGTACCAGGCTTTAATCACTCTGTTTATTTTGTTTGCCTTTTCTTTTATTGAATCTCTTCTCCTCCAATTCCCTACCTCTCCTCCACTCATCTCTCCTCTCTTCCTTCTAGTCTAAAACTCAAACTGGAGTTCAGCTTTAGCATTATTTCCTAGTTTGGAAGTAATTCTTCCCCATCTTGGAGTGAAGCCGCACTAAACAGCTTTTCACAAGCAGCAGAAACAGTCAGCGCTGTGTTTATCTTCAGAGACAGGTTGGACACAGCAGGGAAGGACGCCAGCATGTCCAATCCAAATTTAACCAATAACACATTTAAAACGCTAAGTCATTCTATAGTTCTGTGAGTTCAAAGATGGAGGTCAGGTATGTCCAAACCCTCTGATTCATACTGCAGCAGGGGAGCCTGTACAGTCGTAGCACCTTTTGTGATTTTTCCAATAGATCACAAACTTCACAGCCCAAGCCCAAGTTCTGTATTATAAACTTCAATGTGTCGACTACTGAAATAATGTATTTAAATGGTTTTATGAAATATGTTGATTTCAAAGCAGTCACGCTACTATGTACACTGGGAGCTTTGTAACACATCCCAGAGATGGTTTTAATATTTCTAAAATATATATAATTTATCTTAGAAGAAGAAGAAGACTGGTAAGAAAATCCTTTTTTCAGCATTGACATATTCTAAAAACCATCGACCATTTCCATCAATTTGTTTGACAGACACAGAATTATTTCATTATCCATTTTTGTAATATAACTGAGGAGTCTGTTTTCCTCTCCTCATCCCTCCACTCAACTCACTAACTACAACAATCATCCACATGCTGACCAGCAGTACGCAACCCGATCTGTCATGCCGGAGTCATATGAGGGGTTCAACATCTTCACCTTGCAGTGAAAAATGATATTCGAACTGTGCCATATTCCAGCAATTAAAAACTATTAAAAACAAAGACAAAAGTTTTTGTTCAGCCCAAAGTTCATTGAAGAACCCATCTAACTGACTTCCTAGTACCTAGTTCCAGGTCCTGGATCTTTACGTGATGTTCTCGTCAATCTTGTGTTGTCTTTGACAGGCACAGTTATTCAACAAGACTGCACAAGAGAGTTAGGTACATGCTGCAGCCCCTGTAGGAGTGGGACTTTTATGAATAACCCCAGTGGTCTAAACGCATGTTTTCCCTGCACTCCCTGTGACACAGATACATGTATTTGCAATATTTATATGAATTTTTTTTAGTGCATGGTCTCTTTGCCTTGCAGAACTGTACATCTACAGCCGATACAGTTTGTGACGTCTTAAGTGGGTATTTATGCAAAAGTCTGGCCAACAATAAAGGATGTATGATGGCAGAGGAACATTCACAATGTGCTCCTGGTCAGGGGATAAAACAGCTTGGTAAGAAGAATAAAGGCCTGAGTACTCTTGAAAATGAACAATCCTTTTTTGTCACACTAATAAATGGGGGTGTTCTAGGCCATTGAGCTGCAGTTTTATATCTTTCTCTAAGGAACCAGCAGAACTGACAACGTGTGCGAAGACTATTTTTCACAGGATGTTGTGGCCTGCAAACTGTGAACACGGTAGGGCATTACTCAGTAAAGAGTGACTCTAAAACTGATCCTAAGTCAGGTCCATAAGGTGCTAGTACTTTCAGTGTTCATTCCAATGTCATTCTTTGATTTTGTTTACATAATAGAAGTTTTCTACATTTAGATATCAGAGTTAAAATCCTGGTTGGAGTTATTTAATGCAGTTGTCTGAGGACAATTGATATATTTTTAATAAAAGTTGTGTTGTTCTTAGAATTAAGTTTGGAAACAGTCCATGAGTATTTATGAACCAAAAACTTGCTGCTCATGGCTCAGCACCTTGTTATAATAGATTTTAATGTGGATATGAAGATATGGCTGAAACTTCAGTAGTTTGTTCCACATTGCTAAGGCAGTGATGGTAATCACCTGTATCTTTCCAATATCAAGTTCTTTGGCCATGTAAATGGCAGCCTCACACTTGTTTTCTTGACTGTCCCGCAGTTGTTCTGAAACCCAAGTTAAGGTAAAAGAAGGAGGGGCGAGTACTGATATCGTCTGCAGTGATGGATCCAGAAATCATTCCATGGTGTTTGTACTTTCTTTGTTGTTTTTACTTACTTTCCTGGACATTTGATTTTTGTTGCTTTCTTTGCATCCCTAGCAATCTTTACTTTTGGCCTGTCTTTGCTTTTTAACTTAACAATTTAATATTTTTCCTTTATTGCTCTTGAATGTGCTTTAGCTGCTATGAGCCGAAGCAAGACAAAAGACCCTTAAAGGATGATGACACCCAGAACGAAACTCTGCTGGCACAAGCATCAGACTTCACTGAAGCTGAAACCATTTACATCCTGTTGGACTTTGGCAACATGTGGATGCGTTACCCCTAACAACTGGACTGAAGTGGAACAGCGCTTATGCAGAAAATCAGCTGACTTCAAATAAATAGTATTTCTCCCAATTTACCTGACAATGAGAAGTGCTGTTTGCTAACCAATGAGATCCACCAGGGTTAATGTCAAAATATAAATATTTAATCATCACAATTATTTAAGTTTGTTGTACTGCTGCATTTGTCAATAGCTGCAACTTACTACCTGCCATTATAATTGGTTGGGTTACAGGTGTGACTCTTTGAAGTAGAGACTAGAGATCCAGGGAGATGAGAAGACTCAGCCTCTGATATTAGATTAATAGATTAACACTACAATGGCAGGTCCAATCTCGGCGGCAGACGAATACCGTGATGATGTCCTGTTTGACCTGCTGCCCTCTGGAAGGTGGTTCAGGTGGATAAAAGCCTGGAAAAATAGATTTTGAGACAGTTTTTTTTCCATTGCAATAACCAGTCTGAACTCAAACATGCCCTAAAGCATCAATTAAAACAGACACTAAAACTTTGAGTTCTTTTGAATCCAGGCTGCTTTCTAACCTTTTTTCACTACATTGTAACTTAAGTATTCTTTTATTTCTCTCATTGTGTTTTAACTGTGTGGCTACTTTCTAATCTCTTCACGTTTTCATAGTAAAACTCGATTGAACTAAGGCAGACTCCTGTGCCCGCCCCCCCTTCTAGGAAAACTTAGGTACAGCACAATTGGTGTTCAAACTAGTATTTATGATGTGTGCAGTGTTATAATTAAGTAATTCAGGATTATAAAGGTAAATAATCACCAGGGAAACTAACTGTTGTCTTAAAAAACTTTTATAATGTACCAATATCTGTGCTGTAAACTAATACAAGTAAAGGGACTTATTTTCATAAAGCGCCTTTCTACAAATAAATTACATTAATGCCTCTCATTTATTCATTCACACATGCACTACTATATTTGACAGTTAGGCACCAAAAACAATGTATTCAATCTTCTCAGATGGCTAAAATAATAACTTTATTGAGCTCTCTCACATACATAGAGGCTATAGATTGGAATAGGAATTGAGTGTGGCTTAAAAATAAACTTCTCACTTTTATTTATTTAATTTTGGTCTATTTTTCAGGAAACAAAATAAAATTTTATACATTTAAAAATAATAACACAATGTTAGCCATCTTTTCTGGCAAGAGAACACATTTTAGCAATTTTTCAGACAACTTACAAAATGTTAAAATTTTTCAGGTAACAAAGGTGAAAAAAGGGGGAAGAAGGAGGAAACGTCTAAGTTACAGAAAGTGATAAGTTTCTTCACTGCACCTGCGGCAGCGGCCAGCAGCAGCAGCAGCAACAACCCACAACACAATCGACGTTGACACCTGTGAAGGAGGGTCCGTCGTGTGCAAATGAACTAGTGAGTATCAAAATTGTCCAAGGGTGATTTAGTCCTTAACGTTAAGTTATGCATTCAAAACATTAGAAACTGGAAACTATTAACAACTATCGCTCTGAATTAAAAAAAAAAAAAAAAAAGACCCTTCAGTGTTATTACTTTGTATTAATATCGCTTTAATGTGTGTTATCATTAACTGCTGTAGATAAGGTTGAGTTAATTTTGAATGAATTAATATACTGAGCTTTGGCTTAAGAAATAAACCCACAAAAGAAGACTCTTTCAGTTTATTAAATATTGCCAGCAAACACAAGCCCAAAAGCTGATCTGATGCTTGCCTCATCCAATATGGCGGCGACGTTGACGTACAGCTCAGCGCTCAGTGCGGTGTCTACGTTTATACAGTATGTCTATGGGATCTCCAGGCAACGAGTGATGCTACACAGACTGCGGCACCGCTCGTTACAATATATTGTTGTATACATTACCACTGTGTAATTACCACAATTAAGTAATAAAAAAAAAGTAAAGTAAGAGAATAATAGCAGTAGGTTTTGATAATTATAGTGCCTTTATGAATACTAATAAGTGGAATTATGACAATAGTGCAATTGAAATTCATTTTTAACTGCTTCCAATTACACTTCTCCCCTGATGGACTGCACCTAAATGAAAATCAGATTTTATTCCTATTTATATTTATAACTGTAAGCTATGATCTCTTACTGTTAGATGTAAGGGTAGTAATTTTTTCTCATGCTGTTTCTCCTTCGCTGCTGCAGTTACATTTATGGCAAAAGATATGCTCATACTCTCCACAGGCCTCCATTAAGACCTCCAACTCCATTGGGTTGAAATAACTGGAACTTTTTTTTTCTCAGTTGTCATGGCAACACGTGGTATCGGGGCTCCACTGATGACGGCTTTTTATAGAGGTTGTGCACGCGCGCAACTCAAGGTGAACATACTCAGAGTTGATTGAACCAACTCATATCAGCTGTTCTGGAACCGGATACTCAGAGTTTCCCCATCTCAGAGTAAGTCAACTCAGAGTTCAGAGATAGACTCAAGAGTTCGTTGAACCTCCTACCTGGAATACCCCCCAGGAGGTTCAGGGGGAACACAGCCAACGACTAAAGTTAATTCTGCTGGACCCCTTTGGGGTGAGTTAGTCCAACTATTATATAAAAAAAAGGTGTCATGCAAACGTTGTGACTGATTTAAGATATATATGCTCTCTGTGTTATATTTGTATCTTTCTTAATTATATATTACATTTGCAGGTATATTGACCAATAATATTTGACAAGATTGATTAGTGATACGTGCACATTAGAGTCCACGCTCAATGAAAACATTTAAAGCAGGTTAAAGTGCTTTAAAACACACTTGGGCTTTTCAGTAATCAGTAATGACAATCACATGAATTGATAATTCAAACTAGAATTATTCTCATTCCTTTTGCCTTCTGTCAAACAGCAGACAAATGAAAAAAAGAGCTTACCTATTTTCTTCTCTCTTAACAGCATCAATTCTGTTTTTAATGTAGTATTTTACTTGTGCCCATTACCTGCCTCTTAACGCAACTGGGGGGTTTTCAATACACTTCACACATGCTGCCTTTCTTGGAACCTTCATCATCCTAATGCTTTCGATCAGCGTCTTCTCGACAGCCAGGATTTCTTCATTTGACCATTTCCTTTTCTTCGCTTTTGGCAACTCTAAATAAAATGACACAAATTAATTAATGCTCTTCAATCATGTAATATCAATGCAGTTCAATTGTAATAAATCCAAGCCATAACAATCATGAACCCCAAAACCTGTTATGCCAGAGTCAATATTTTTGGTTGGAATTAATTTGTCCATGAAATGAGACAATTTAACTAGTGAGCCAAGTCTAGCCCAAAGTGTGTGAATATTGGCTCTTCTACATTATTATGCTGGGTCAACATTTAAAAAGGAGTAGCTGTCTCTGAAGATTAATTTAATTTCAAGTTTACTGCCAACACACAGACTAAAATGATAGTGGTTATATCAATTTCTTGAAAGAGAAAAGGTTGCTGCTATATTCAAATCAAAAACTTTGCTCATGATGGACAAATCAGAGTTATCGTGATGATTAAAACCATTTTACATGGATTTACAGTCCTCTGAAGCTGTTATAATAAATGTTTACTTAATTTTATTACCTAATTAATGACTTTGCTGCTCAATTATAGTAGTATAATAATCTGCAGCAGTGAAAGTAGTGTGAAACTGGTGATTGATACTACTGTTGCAGAATGAGATGTAAAGCCTAAAGTGTTTCAAAGAATATGACAATTCTGAAGATACTGTAAGAAATTATACATCAAGGACGTGTTACCAAGTCTGGATTGGATTCCAAGATTGGAGCAAATCAAAATAATGCTGAAACTACCATATCTGATTGGATATACAATATATTTGGATCAGGAGCAACTGATGCACTAATACAGTGTTCTGTGTTCATCTGTCACTGTCTGGTTTGGCATGGCCCCCAAATTGGATAGACAAAATTACATCAATCAATCTTCAGAGAAACCCATTGGTGCCCTCCATTCCTTATACAAAACCCAATGAAGGTGATGGTGATGGTAGAGATGAAAGCTCAGCATTTGTCCAGGCCTGGTCAACATTAGACATAAACATAAGACTTATGTAAATCTTTACATGAAATCAACTTTACACCAAAGGGTGGAAGGGAACTTAGGGCAGTTGGAGTTGGTGCTGAACATGATAAAACCATCAGGGCAGAGAGGGAAAAAAAAGCAAAAAAATAAATTCATTTGGTTATTCGAAGTCCTATCATACCTTGTGAATCAATGGCAAGCTCATCAAGATCCCTCTTCTTAAATTCAGACAACTTTCCTTGTTCCAGGATAATCAGAACTTTACTTATCTTTGCCAGCTGTAACATGCCTTCAGGCAGCCTATAACTCCGATGTCATGGCCGAGGAAGTCAGAGAGGTCTTCCATTTGATTATCTTTTAATTTAAGGACCTTGGACATAGTGGTCATTTGCTTTCTTCATTTACTAGAGGACAATGTTTTTGCATTGTTTGCTCCACAGTAGTGATGGGTCTGGCAACACTGATGCGTCAGCGCATGTGTTGAGCTCATAGAGCAAAACACTGTGTCGGTGCTTATATCTCTTTAAGTCACGTGACCAATACAGGAACTGTTTCGAACTGACATTGGTACGCGCCAAACTGTTTCTAAGGAAGTGTATCTGTCAACGGGATGCATCTGTCAAAAGAATCTCTGATCTTTTGCTGTTCATCGTCAAATTCATCAAGAATTATGGAGCAGCCTCAAGCCAAAAGAAAGGATTCCGCCATGTGGGACCATGTTGATCTCATCGGAAAATAAGGTATTTGTCTTCATTTCCTTGTTGTTTCATCCTGTTTCTCTCAGAGTTTCCACTTGATTTATCTAAATTCTAATTAATTTCAAAGTGACTCTTAGTTTACTATTCAAATTATTTTCTGCAGGTTAAATGTTGCATTTGTTCGACAGAACTTTCCTATTTAAATAGAACCACCTCCTCAATGCTGAGGCATTATAGGGCCAGGCATGAGAATGAAGTCCCAGATACACCCAGGATAAACTCAGGTATACAGCCATTTTGGAAAATGGAAGTACAGCAAGCTGTGGCAGTGAGTATAACAGCTGGCATGTGGACATCTGTGAACATGGAGGCTTACTTAGCTCTTACCTGTCACTACATTAATGAGAATTTGCAGTTGTTTACATATGTGTTGGGAGTGCAATACTTTCCACAAAATCACACTGTTGACAATTTGGCCCAAGTCAGGGTCAAAGGTCATCCCAATGATGAAAATGATCTATCTTGCACTAGAGCGTAATGCTTCAACCTTGCACACAGAGGCAGCCATACACTTACATGAACACCTTAAGCGTCAAGTCACAGTCACTGCTTCCAATCTGGAGTCATTAAGTGTGTTGACCCTAGCAACACTTCTAGACCCCAGATTTAAATCACTCGGGTTCCACATTTCCTCCAAGTGCAATGAGGCCATCAGTAGACTGCGTTCAGAATGTGCGCCTGTAATTGGACACATAAATGAGCCCCAGCCAGGACCGTCTTCACAACAGTTGTCTGTACCCACTTAAGGCATGTTATTCAGCATTATTTGTTTGTTGTTGTTTCATGTACTAAAATGCCAATTTGTTTTTAGATAACTTTTGGCAACATCTCCACATCGAAGTGGGCAGGCAAACTAAAAGTGCCACAGCTGATGCCATCCAGGAGGTGCAGAGATCCCTGGCAGAGGGCAATATTGCTAGGTCCCAGGACCCTATGAGATACTGGGACAAGCAAAAGACAATCTATCCAAACCTCTTCTGGCTTTCCTTACAATTTCTCTGCACTCCAGCCTCATCTGTGCAGTGTGAGCGGGTGTTTTCTACAGCTGGAGAGGTTGTATCAAAAAAGCGTAATAGGCTCAATTTCAAAACATTTGAAAAACCAATTGGAAATGTATTTTTTTTATTAAAAATTTTTATTAAAAAAATCTCAGTCCACAAGCATCCTCATTCACGTTCACTTAGATTTTCACATTATGATACATGTTCACATTATTTATTGACAATCTAAAAATATCAAAGATATTTTAAATTTAAATGAAGATATGAAATAATACAATATAAAATAAAATGACTTATAATAATATTATTATATATACTAGGTTATCAAATCAGTGTCAGTTGAGGCTGTCAACTAGGTTGCCTGCAGGGATTTTTAAGGTCCAGCAGGTGTCAGTATTCAGTGACACAGTATCGACATAGTATCAATACAGCAATTGGCAATGTGTTGAAATGCTTCATGATGCCTCATTTACCCATCCCTACTCAACAGCTTCAAGCAATCTAACAGCTAATATCTGAGCGTGATGGAGTGCTTGAGGTCTTGAAAACATGAATTTTCCTGATTGTCATCAGGCACATCACAGTCATAGTGAGTTTTGACAAGTTAGTCCACTGATGCCTGCATTTCAGTTGTGTGTATCTCAATTTGCTGGAAGTGCTTCCAAAGCCTAATCTCAAGGTCTGTCAAAGCAAGTTTTATATATATTGGGATGACCTGATGAGATATCTCGCAATGTAAAAGCAATAAGGGACATCTTGGATACTTCTCCCTCTCTTCTACGGCTAAAACGTTTAACCTCAAAAAGTCTAACTTTGGCATGTTCTGACCAGTGTCTCATTTTGGTTCCTCAGTGAGTTTTATTTGGATCTCTTCCCTTTGTGTGTTAACAAATTGGTGTATTTTTCTTACATATTTTTTTGTCTGCAGATCGAGATCGATGCACTTATAGTCTTGCAGCTATATATTTTATTATTTCAGTGCGTGTGTGACCATCATCAGCCCTCCCTGGAAGATAGTTTGCTGATCTTTATTGAGTGTAATGACCTTTGAGCAGCAGGGAGGGCAGTGCTACACCTCAGTGAATATCGGAGGAGAACGAAAGGCGGACAAGATGCAGAAGGATGGACGGGGAAGGGAAGCAGGTGGGAGCCACCATGGGCCCATCACCACACAGCACCACGACACAAAGTCCAGACACAAAACACTAGAAGAGCCCGGGCACCCAACTGCACTGTGTGCCGTAGGGCCCCAAGGCCACCAGCGCCATTTGCCACCCAACCACGGAGGACTGGGCCCCCGAGCCATGCCATGACCAACTGCAAGTGAGTGTCCCCTTTCCTGTGCCTCTCCAATCCCTTTTTCTTACATGCTGAGTAAAGTGAAGGAGCTGTCGAGCATTCAATTTCATCTAACTCAAATTCCTGAGGGTCTGGGATGAAACACATTCACTCCATTTCAAATCAAATCAGATTTATTTGTATAGCGCCAAATCATAGCAAAGTTACATCAAGGCACTTTACATATAGAGCAGGTCTAGACCAAACTCTTTATAAATTTATTTAAAGAGACCCAACAGATCCCCCGATGAGCAAGCACTTGGCAACAGTGGCAAGGAAAAACTTCCTTTAAGAGGCAGAAACCTTGAGCAGAACCAGGCTCAGGGGGGGCGGCCATCTGCCTCGACTGGTTGGGTTGAGAGAGAGAGAGAGAGAGAGAGAGAGAGAGAGAGAGAGAGAGAGAGAGAGACAGAGACAGGCAGGCAGGCATTGGAGGGGGGGGGGGGGGCGTAGGCAGGAACATGTTGTTGCATGAAGTTCATGGAGTTGAGCTGTAATACAGAATTCATGCTATATGGGACCAGCAGGTGTTGCAGGAACATGGGATGGAGATGAGTCACCACCTGCAGGATGAGGACAGGGAGAGAGAGGAGAGGAACTGGGAGAGACAGAGACTTTGGCAGAACATGGTTAGTAAATGCAGTATAAATGCTTAGAACTGGGTGAAACTGTTTTTTTTTTTTTGTTTGTTTTTTTTTTAAGAAGGATGGTTTTTATCAGCGCATGCAAGGAGGGAGTTAGAGAGAAAGAGGGAGAGAGGGTGACAGGGAGAGACAGAGAGCGAGGGAGAGAGAGAGAGAGAGAGAGAGAGAGAGAAGCTCAGTCCTTCCCCCAGCAGCCTAGGCCTATAGCAGCATACCTAAAGAGTAGAGGACTTTTTAACTGTACGCTCTGTCATACAGGAAAGTTTTAAGCCTGGTCTTGAAAGTTACTAAAGAGTCCGCCCCGCGGACCGATGCTGGGAGTTGGTTCCATAGAAGAGGAGCCTGATAACTGAACGATCTGCCTCCAGATTTACTCTTGGAGACTCTAGGAACCACAAGTAAACCTCCATCTAGAGAGCAGAGTGGCCTGCTAGGACAGTAAGGAACTATGAGCTCTCTGAGATACGATGGAGCTTGGCCATTAAGAGCTTTATACGTTAAAAGAAGGATTTTGAATTCTACTCTATATTTTACTGGCAGCCAATGAAGAGCAGCTAACACGGGAGAGATGTGATCTCTTTTCCTAGTTCCTGTTAATATTCGTGCAGCAGCGTTCTGAATTAACTGAAGGCCTTTTAGAGATTTGTTTGGACATCCAGATAGTAATGAGTTACAGTAGTCCAGCCTAGAAGTTACAAATGCATGGACTAGTTTTTCTGCATCATCCTGAGAAAGGATGTTTCTGATTTTCCTAATGTTTCTCAGGTGGAAGAAAGCTGCCCGACTAACTTGTTTTATGTGAGGGACAAAGGACATGTCCTGGTCAAAAATTACTCCAAGGTTTCTTACAGTGGAGCTGGAGGCCAAAGTAATGCCGTCCAAACTGATGAGATGATTAGATAGTATTTTTCTGAGGTGCTTAGGACCGAGTACAATAACTTCTGTTTTGTCAGAGTTGAGAAGTAAAAAATTTCCAGTCATCCAGACTTTTATGTCTTCAAGACATGCCTGCAGTCTGACTATCTGACTGACTTCATTTGGCTTCATTGATAGGTACAGCTGAGTATCGTCTGCGTAGCAGTGGAAATTGATGCTGTGTTTCCTGATAATGTTGCCTAGAGGAAGCAGATAAAGCGTAAAGAGGATTGGTCCAAGTACCGAACCCTGCGGGACTCCATGACTGACTACAGTACATGAGGAGGAGCATTGTCTGAGGCCATTAAAATGTCATTGGAGACTTTAACCAGCGTTGTTTCTGTGCTATGATGGGCTCTAAATCCTGACTGAAACTCTTCAAACAAACTGTTCCCATCCAGATGCTCGTGTAGTTGTTTTGCTACAGCTTTCTCAATGATTTTAGAAATAAATGGAAGGTTCAATATGGGTCTATAGTTTGCCAAAACATCTGGATCAAGATTAGGCTTTTTAAGCTGGGGTTTGATGACCGCAGTCTTAAGTGCCTGAGGTACATAACCCAGAAATAAAGTCAGATTAACCAAATCTAGAATGAACGGCTCAATTACATAAAAGATCTCTTTAAAGAGGCTAGTTGGTACTGGGTCTAATAGACAGGTTGACGGTCTGGATGATGAAACTATAGAAGCTAGCTCTGAGAGATTTAGAGGTGAGAATGATTCCAGATGTAAAAGAGGTGCCGCAGCTGATTCAGCAGTTGCCGTCTTCAGAAGGGGATTTTTATCTAACGTAGGCAAGAGCTGATAAATTCTTTCTCTGATCGTGAGAATTTTGTCTGAAAAAAAACTAATAAAATCATTACTGCTTAGAGCTAAGGGGATCACTGGTTCAACTGAGCTATGGCTCTCTGTCAGCCTGGCTACAGTGCTGAAGAGAAACCTGGGGTTGTTCTTGTTTTCTTCTATGAGTGCTGAGTAATATGAACTTCTAGCACTGCGGAGAGCTTTTTTATACGTTTTTAGGCTGTCTTTCCAGGCTCTGTGAGACTCTTCTGACTTACTGGAACGCCAGTTTCTTTCTAATTTCCTTGATGTCTGCTTCAAGGTACGGATTTGGTAACTATACCAGGGAGCCATCCTCCTCAGATTGAATACTTTCTTTTTGAGAGGGGCGGCATTATCAAGATTCGAACGCAGTGTGGCCATAGTGCTAGTCACAAGGTCATCAACCTGCGTATGGGAGAAATCCTCATTTAAATTTAGATATGGCATTGTTGGGAATGATGACCAAATGTTCTCTTTAAATTTAGCCACAGCAGCTTCAGATAAACATCTTCTATAGCTGAATTTATTCCTCAATGCTGTGGAGCCCATTAAAGTAAACTCAAATGTAATAAGGTAATGGTCAGACAGGAGAGAATTTTGGGGAAGAATTGTTAGCTTGTCAATTTCAATGCCATAAGTTAGAACAAGATCAAGGATATGATTGTAAAAGTGAGTGGGTTCATTTGGTGTCACAGATTTGTTAAACACCCTTACATAGCAAACGGCATCCTCATCACCTGAGATCGTTGATTCACATTCTATAATACTGGCTATTTCCTTGAGATTATGGCATAACTTCAATGCCAAAGATGGTGCTTATTTCCTCATTCAAGCCACCCATTTTTAACTGCTTCAGTGGCATGGGGGAAATTAGCCAGCAGATAAAAATCTGACAAATTGCCCTTTTTCTGCCCTTGGGGAACTAACCACCCTTTCTCACACATCTTAATCTTAATATAATCATGTTTTGTGGCATCATATCCATGCCTATTCAACAGGTTTTCCCCAAATATCAGAATGTTTTTCTCGCTGTAGACAAATTTTTTATGCCATCTTCATGTATGCTTAGCACCAGTTTCCAAAAGTGCATTCACACTGTCTGGAACTGGCTGAGCATATGCGCAAAAGGGCTGGACTCTTGTTTTTTCAGCCTTTAAACCTTCTGCTTTCATGTTTAGGTGACATCAATGCATGTGGCTCCCAAGCAACTTCCTCTTTAGGCAAGCCTCACAATTTATAATGCGTCCATCAGCCAAATGTTGCAGTATGTACAGTGCAGGGCTGGAAAAAAAGTAAAAAAATAAAATAAAAAATAAAGAAAAACAAAAAGAAAAACAATACAGGGAGATAAAAGAATTAACTAAATGCCAAACTATGAAAAGATTGAGGAAAAGTCAGTTCTGGGGTCCCGGCAGCTCACCACACTGGCTTCAGACAGACTGGCAAAAAGAAAGAAAGAAAAAAAAAATAAATAAAATAACTCCCCTCAAAACTACAGCTTCCTCCTTTATATCCTACCAAGAGACATTAATTAGGAAGTGGAATCAATTATCTCCCAGGAGAGTGACCCTAGGCCCATAATACACGACACAATACAATATACTATTCCCAATTACATAAAATTACATTTTAGTTGTGCACTTTGTTCACTTACAATTAAAAATGGCTTTAAACACTCATCCCCCTGAAATCACCCCTCCGGTTCTCCTATACTTGGCACCTTCCTCTGGGGAACCCCCTTTAAAACACAATGGTACCCTCCAGCATGGTTTGTCAGTTCCCAGTCTTGCCAGGGGAGTTCAAGACCAACACCACCGAGCAGGTTACTCCACAACCTTTAAAGGTTTTTTAACCTAAGTTACTGCAAGTGAAGTTGCAATACTAGAATAGTGTGTATTTACCTGTATGCACCGGGGTACTTTTTAATGGCATTATTAATGCAAGTAAAGTTGCAGTTTTGTTTTTTATGCTTCTAACCAAATTTGAAGCAAGGTTCACATTAATGTACCTTTTACTTAATGATAGTTTAGTTACAAGTTGCACTTATTTGGTGAATACTTGAATACTAACCCTAAAGTTGCAAATTTGTTGCCGATTGTTATTATTATTTATTTGTTTAAATATGTTATTAAATGAAGGCAAGATTTTGGGGACATCCTCAGTGCAATACAACCATTGACAAGCAACTTTGCCTAAAAACCTATTATTTATTTAAATATGTTGTAAATGAATGAAGGTAAAGTTTTCTAAAACAAAAACAGACATTAACAGAATGTAGCTTGGTTACATAAATTGTGAAAAGTAGCCCAGTTCTGAAGTTGTCTGAAAAATTTGTTAAATAAAAGGTTCTACATTTTCCCAACTGTCATGCCATATGAGCTACTTAAGTTCCACCCTCTGAAAACTGACTGACTGTCCAGATCTATGAGGCTACACATTAGAATATTATAGTTTGTACCAACATATCTGTTGGATATCTTGTATCGTACATAGAAATTATATTAAGTTATGTAAATATGAATATATTTAGAGATGCATGTAAAATGTATTTTGACTGCTTTATGCAATGCATGTGATTCCCTCCCCCCACAGTGCCATGCAAAAACCTGTAGGCTATTAATGTTTGCGCAATGCACAATAGTCATGACCCTGGATTGCAATTCTTAGCCAATATGTAGTAAATCTTCACTCAATCAGTGAAATATGTGGTCAACACTGAATCATGAAAAAAAAAAAAACTCAAATACCGAGAAACTGGAGTAACTAGCATGCTCACTGTCTATGAATATTCTCATTCATCCAGGTCACTGTTAATACAGTTACAGTGGAGAAAAAGGAGTAAAAGAAGCCATCTATGTAAAAGTGGAAAAAACATCCCTTAACAGGGGAGGGGGTCTGCGACACCACCTATGTCCCATTTACAATGTCGCCCTTTAATCTCTACCCAGGAGAATTAACAACTTAACCTCAGATGACTCTCAACGGTCGTCGTTCACCAGGGGTAAACCCGACCCTAACGACTGTCGTTCACATGTGACCACAACAGTGGTCAAGTGAAACCAGTACTTTCACAGATACTTTGAACACACCCACAGAAGTTAAATACCTCAGTCTTTCTCCACTGTCTGGGTCCTAACCCTAACCCTTGGTCAAACATAAAACTGCACTGTAAAAAATAAAAGTTAATTTCACAGAAATTTACTATATTATTGACAATTTATTTAATTTTTTCCAGATTAAGTATAAATGCTAAAAATAATCTGGTAAATAATTTTTAGTAAAAATATTGACCATAAAATAAAAGCTAATGTATATATTAATGTAAGGGAATATTATTGATTTTTCAACAGACTTATTCAATATTTTTATGGTCTTAAATGTTAAATTACATTGAATTCAATGTAAAAATACAAAAATAAGACATCCTATTGCTGAATGTAATATTAAGGCAAGTTTCTGTTATTTTATCGCAAAACATTAAATTGAATTCAGATTTTTTCTGTAGACGTTTTAAAGTTAAAATGTTGTAGAATAAACAACTGTCATTATAAAACATCTCTAGAATGTTACACAAAAATATCTTATATAAAATTACATGAAAAATATAGCGAAAATTCATGAAAAAAACCTAATTAAAAAAGGCTTGGTTTATTTAGTAATATTTAGATACCCCATCAAAGTACAGATTTCTGGATGTAAAATAAATAAAATAATGTTACATTACAGTCAAACTACCCTCCTTTAACACCAATTAATGTATCATGAGAGGTTTCGGCTTTTATTTTATGGGATTATCCAGTGTATTTATAGAAGGTTCCTGGTAAATATTGCTTTTTATACTATACCAAAAATAAGATTGTGATATCTTACAAAAACATATTACCTTGTAGAAACATTATCTGACAGTAAATACAAGCAACTATCCAACGTATCTATCTGTGATATAACTTTGTTATGATTTGGCGCTATACAAATAAATCTGATTTGATTTGATCTACAGTCTTTTACCCTGAATGTATGAGATTTACTGTAGATGATCTCAACCAATGATATTGTTCAGTGCTGGGGGCGGGGCCATGATTCATCCAAAGATTGTGCAACATTCAGTTGTTGAATCTACACGCTCTTTGTGGATCTGTCTGAAGCAGTAAGACTACAGAGCAGCATTTTCTCTGGATAAAGTAAGTAGTTTTCCAAGCCTGTGGGAGTTGAAGATGATGATTCACCTTCAGCTTTCACTAAACGTAAGGTATTAACTTTCCTTTTCTTCACATGATGTTTCATATAAAGAGAGATATGAACTGAACTTGTCATGAGTTGAGCTAATGTAACACTAAGGGCATCAGAAAGGGAAAGCAAGATGGTAACAATCAACACTGGTTTGCTGCACAACATTTAGATAAGGCTGTGAAATACTGGGAGAATATAATATGGTCAGATTAGACCAAAATTGAACTCTTTGGATGCCATAATATACACACAATGTTTCGAGGTCAAATGGCACAGCATATCAAACACACAACTAAGGAAACTCTCACTTGGTTTCAGAGAAAGAAAATAAAGCTGCTACAATGGCCCAGCCAATCACCTGACTTGATACCAATAGAAAATATATGGAAAGAACTAAAGATTAGAGTTAATAGAAAAGGCCCACAGAAACCTTCAAGATTTGAAGACTGTTTGTGTGGAAGAATGGGCCAAAATCACACCTGAGCAATGCATGC
Organism: Echeneis naucrates; assembly: GCF_900963305.1. NCBI lineage: Eukaryota > Metazoa > Chordata > Actinopteri > Carangiformes > Echeneidae > Echeneis > Echeneis naucrates. The sequence goes on along the minus strand of NC_042517.1, from coordinate 19,871,491 downwards.
AACTAGTTTCTCCATACAGGAGGCAACTTGAAACTGTTTGTACCAACAAAGGCTTTTCTATAAAGTATTAAATAAATTTAAATGAGTGTGTTCAATACTTTTTCCCTGTGTCATTCCATTTTATTACACATAACTGAATTTGTGGACATCTGGTGGAAATTTCATGTCAGTAGCACCTTTAGAAAATTATTTACTGACAAAAAAGGTGACATGTTCAATACTTATTTTACCTGCTGTATATTTGTGCATATGGCCCGCATACACATGTGCATGCTGATGTTTGCATGTTTGTGTGGGCTTGGTTGTGTGTGTGTGTGTGTGTGTGTGTGTGTGTGTGTTTTAATATCTCATATTATACCTATATACAGTATATTATAATCATGGTCTTTTTATTACTAAATGAAGAAGATGCATTGGGGTTCTTTACTTTGTGGTTTGTGTCTGTTGTCCTTCTTCATCCACAGAAAACAGGGACCATCAACAGCCACTGAAGGCTGATCGCAGGAATGGAGCCAGATAATACAAAGAGGAAGTGTGCAACCCGGAGAAGACAACACATACTGTATGTCATTTCCTTTGTGTAACCATAACAAAAGCTGGACCAGGGAAAGATAAAGCATCAGACTTTGTGAACTGATGCTGGAGTTGTCTGCTGGTCCAGAGCTCTGTAAACAATCTCTTTTTTTATACTATATGTTACTGTTAGTTGTTCAAATAAAATATATGAAGTTGATTTGGATGTCTCCTGCATCCTTCGTCAAACGAACGCCAGAGTTCACTTTGGGAACTCCGTCTGTATGTATGTATGTATGTATAAAATTTTACAAAAGCATTGGTGAAACAACACCAGAGACACCTAGCTTACCACTGGGAGAATTTTGATTTTCAGAGATTTGAGTTTTGTCCAGTGAAGAAAGAAGCTATTGATAGCTTGGTGGGAGGTTTGGTTTTAAGTTCTGTCTTTAATGTAAATGCATACTGTGAAGTGTCAACCACTAATTGGAACAAAGTATCAGATTAGAATGTTTGTCCTAGAACAAATATGGAAATTCCTGTTTTCAGAAAGGTCACCAACATTATTATACATGAGCAAGCTTTCATTTTGACCTGCAGAGTGGCTACTCTTTATTTTGATGATCATATTAATGCATACTGTATTGAGGAGAAAGCAGATTCACTCTATGTTCTTCCAGATAAGGAGATGCGTTATTACAGACCCTATGACAAACATTTTTTAAACGAGACGTGTGAAAATACATACATTGCAAAAACAGATCAGATAATATGACAGTGTAGTACAAAGTCAGTGCTGTTATATGTGGTGTGTTTGTTTGAAATACAGGTTGATTCAAACTGCAACTTATCTGTCTGTCTCTCTTTGTTAGCCTCTGTCTATGTCTGTCTGTCTCTGTTAGTCTCCACCTTTCTGTCTTTTTCTGTTAAGTCTGTCTGTCTGCTTGCCCATCCTTTCATTTTTTAAGCAACCACAATGACAAGAAATCATGACATCACACAGAATCCTTTGAAGTTGAGTATCCAATAACTTCAAAGGATTCCATGTGATGTCATAATTTCATGACATCTTTATAGCTAATAGAATGTAAACAGGTTTAGACTCCAGACAACACAACTCAACCATGACAGACACAAGCTTGGTCTAAGTTTATTCAGTTTGATCTAGCAGCATTCCTACCATCTACAATGGACAAAGAACAGATAGAAGAACAGACAGTAATGTACTTGCAGTGGCAGAACGACAGACTGAGAGCCCTACAAATGCATCTCGAAGAACACTGGAAACAGAGAACTGAGAGCCACATTAATACCAAAGAATTTCTAGAGCAGAGAATCAAGACTCTTGAAGAAAGTCTTCAAGTTCACAAAGGGATAAGTAAGGGACTGGGAAATCAATTGGTCTCCACCAAAAAAGTAAATGAGAGTCTTTACAAAGACATGTGTGAGCTGGCAGAATTAGAAGAGCAGAAAGTGTTCTTCCAAAAACATGTCCACACACAGACTGACCCAGTAGAGATATCTGATCCTCAACATACTCTGGTTAAACAACTTGCCCAAGTACAAGAGGAGCTACGTTTAGAATATGACAATGCTTTGGCATTGGAAAAAGAGAAAGCAGCAAGACAAGTGGAAGAGATTAAAAAAATGATGCAAAATAAACTGGACCATGAAAGTTCAAAGGTTGCAAAACTTCAGGAGCAGTTGTCAAAGATCGAGCCTAAATGCAAATCTAGGGTGAGCAGGTTGGAAATTCAGGTGTCTAAATTAAAAAAGGAGAAGGAAAAGATTAGTGAAAAATTTCAGCATTTCAAAAGTCAAAGAAGTTCCTGGCATGAAGAACTGGAAAGGACGGTGGAAGAACAGAGGATGACTATTATATCAAAAACCAGGAGGGAGACCTCTCTCAACAGAACTGTGGCCAGCTTAAGAGAAATTGTCCAAGATCAAAAAAAAGAGCTCAGCACTAGAAATGAGGAGATTGTTTCTTTAAAACTACAAAAGGCCAACATCACTGATGAATTACTGGCAGAAAAGGAAACAAATGTTCTCTATAAGAATTTGAAAATTCAACTGGACAAAAACATCACCACTCTCCACACTGAAGTAACCGAGATAGAAGAGGCACTGCAGTTAAAGTTTTTATCAAAGTCAGAACTTGTAAACTATGACCTGAAGAAAACAATCAGAAATCTCAGGTACAAGGCAAATGACCGTGAGCCAGACTTTTGCATACTGAGGGACAGAGTCGGTCATCTGCAAACCTCTCTGCTGCGTATTAAAGAGGACATTCAGACGTGCATGGATGACATTGAAAATCCCAAGAAGCTACGGAACAAAGTCATGAGACTGCAAAGCCACCATGTAGGAAATAAGAACATCCAGGTGGACGAAAATACCAACACAGTCTATAGACATTATCTTATGTGTCTAAACTCAGAGCTTGCAAGGCACAAAAATATCGACCACAATGAGACGAGGAATCTACAGACTCAGCTGGCGAAAGCTAGGATACACTTGATAGAGACAAGAAGTTATTTCATCAAAAAACTTAATGAAAAGATTGTGTCAGAGCACAACTTAAAAAAACAGCTTAAAGATGTTACATGCAAGCTGGAGAAGGCAACAAGGTCGCCTCCACAGAAGCTGACGTCCTGGGTCAATGAAATGATCCGACGAACTCCTCAAAGTCTCCAAGAGGCTGAAGAGGAACCACCATCTCTGTACTCGGAGGACTGGCAGCCGTTCCACCTCCTTGATGACAATAGTGAGTCCTGTGTGAATCCCTGTGTGAATCGCTGTGTTCTACATGACAGCCAGAATATGGACATAATGACCCCAGTTGACATCTAACAGTCCCATAAAGCTGTGAATCAGCCTCCCTTATAACCATGTCCACTCCTTGTTACCTCTCTCTCTTTCTTTATGTTTCTGTATGTTCCTTTCCTTTGTGTGTATTTCTCTCGTCTTTTCATTTAGTCTGCCAATAAAATCTAATCTAATCAATTAAAAGCTGTTTGTTTTTCCTATATTATGTGACAATTTGTGAAAACACAAGAAGAATGCTGTTTCTAGGCAGGTTCCGAGAGTCTCGAGTAAATCGGGAGGCAGATCTTTTAGTTATCAGGCTAAGAGGAGCGTAAGATATTTTGGTGCTGATTTTGTCTTGCATTGAAGTCTGAGTTAGGGGTGAGAGAAATTAACCCAACCCCTACGGGTGGGGGGGGGCTTAAACCAGTAGACTCTCTGTTCTTGCTTCTGGGTTTTTCAAATGCACTGAACCTTTCTCCTGAAGTACTCAAGCACTGTCTTGATTTGCAAACAGAATTCAATCTCATTTCAACTAAAGTGGCAGAGCACTTGTTACAACGCACTCATGGCTCATTTTACGAACATCGTGACGAGGCAAGTCGTTTACTGGCACATCAGTTACCACGTCGAGCCACTTCCAATTTGATACCTAGTATTAAAAACAATTATGACGCTATTTCTACAGATCCCTTGGAAATTCATGCTATTTTTAAATCATTTTAATCTTCATGATATAAATCTGAATTTCCTATAGACAACACTAAAATGAACTTTGAACACACAAGCCACTATAACTCTACTTCTCAAAAAGGACAAACATCCAACCTCCTGCAGTTCTTACAGACCACTATCTCTGCTTAATGCTGATGTCAAGATGTTGGCTAAAGTAATTGATCTCGTTTAGAGAATGTGCTTCCTTATATTATATCTAAAGAGCAAAACAGTTTTATAAAGGGTCGTCAATTGTTTTTTAATACTCGTACACTTTTCAATATAATGTATTCGGAACATTCGGCTGAACTTGTCTGAATTTGTGATTTCTTCAGATGCAGAAAATGCATTTTGGAGTACTTGTTAGCAGTTTTAAAGAAATTCGTATTTGGTGATAAATTTATTTCTTGGATTAAAGCCAGAGTCCATGCTAATGTTTATTTTGATGATTTTGCTCTTGGTCATGGAAGTCGCCAAGGTTGTCCTTTGTCACCTTTGCTCTTCGCCATCGCTATCAAGCCTCTGTCTTGCATTAAGATCTTCCCCCTTATTCAAAGGAATCACCCATAATGGAATCTAATATAAATTATCGCTGTCTGACTTGTTGTTGTATATAACTGACCCTACGCTCTCTACCCCTGCTGTTTAAAGTATTCTGGAGACCTTCAGCACCTTTTCAGGTTATAACTTAAATTTGGGAAAAAGTGAGTGTCTTCCCATTATTACTGCAGCATGTAATCTTCAACAGTCAGATTCACCTTTTCAATTTAGTCCATCTGGGTTTAAATACCTATTAACATAACTCATTCTTTATCCAGCCTTGCATCAGCTAATTTCACTCCCCTTATCTCAAAGCTTGCATATGATATTCAAAGATGGGGTAACCTCCCCCCTCATTAATTGGCAAGATCAGTGTTGTTAAAATTATCATGTTACCAAAACTTCTATTTTTACTCCAGTCAATTCCTCTTTTTCTGCCAAAATATTTTTGTGACTCACTGGACAAGATAGTTTGTTCTTATACTATATCTGGAAGTGGAAGACAAATGTGATAAATGCCTTGGATCTCCTTGTCACATTAGCCACATGTTCTTTCTTTATCCTGATCTGAAAGGTTTCTGGGCAGGTTATTTTATAACCTGCCAGATGCGGTTTAAAATTAATTTTGGCAGGAGTTGATAAAAACTTACTAGCCAGTTTGAGGCAATCGCGTCGGTCAGATATACTCCACGCTATGTTTTGTTCTCGGTCATTTGTACCCCTGGCAGTGATTCCTACATTTCCTACAAATACTGTGCCGTAATGCTACGTAATGGCGTTTAATACGTCCACTGGCTGCACGAATGCTAGTATTTCACACTACAGTGTGGAGTGCAACCAGCGCGAGAAACAAACAGAGATAGATAGTGTGAGGGAGGTAGATAAAAACAGTGGAGCTAAAGCTTAACGTCTAAGGTAAAACGAAACTAAACTAAAGAAATTAGTTCAGAGCGCTCTAAAGACATTTGATTCAGAATAGTTTTTTTTTCACTAGCGCCCCTGGAGCCGGAAAGGTGGTACGACAGGGACACACACTTCCGGAAGTGTGCGAGCAATTTGATTGGCCAAATTGCTCGCGAAATCGGGAGAGGAGCGGAAGAAGAATCCAAGAAAACTGATTTAAGTACTTGGGCTAAGATGGATTGTGGGTGAAAATCTGTGAATATTTTACCACATTTATCGCAAGAAAGTGATCGATCTGCACGCAGAAGGTAGGAATGATTTTTGTTCAACTTATATTGTTTATATCTTAGTGACGTTAATTACTTTATTATAATAGATGCTAACAATTTAGCATCTAACGTTCGCGATATTATAGGCTAATGTTGAGAAAGTAGAAAACAAAATTACAATTAATTTATAGAAAATTAGATCTAGGCAACTTATGACAATATAAACATGACTTACTGAACAATTCTCTTATGCTGAATGTGTGGTAATGATTCCAATTATTTTCACAGAGCCATTATGTCCAAAAGGAAAGGAAGAATAAAGCCTACAGATGATGCAAAGACACATTCAGTCTTGCACTGACAAGTCGGGATTTATGGAAAGATTCACTGACATTTTCAAAGGTAAGTGGAAGAAGGTTTCCTGAAGCAACTTATGTATTTCAAAAGCAAAACAGTAAAGTTGGTACAGGGTATAGTTTATTTGTGTTTCAGGTCATATGTGGGTTTTTTGCTTTTGTCAGAGAATTTAAGTGTATGTTTTTTTGTTTTTTTAAAAAGATTTTTCTAAGAGTATTCATTTAATGTCACAAACTGTAATTCTATTGTCTCCTGGGTGGGGGAGATTAACATAACACACATTTATAGTCTTACTGTATGGGGTCCTTCTGTGTAACGCTCACTGAGAGTTTCTATGGCACTGTCCACCACCTGGCATAGTCTCAGCTTTGAATTTAACATTTATATTGGTATGCTGTCTGAGTTGTTACACGTTTTAAAGTGATATTGAGAATGTTAGCCACTGCAAACCTTTGTAAGGGGTTGTGAGAGTTGCTGTTTCCCCAGAAAGATTAAGCTGTGCTCTCAGTTTGAGGTTTTCTACTGTTTTACCATTGGGTATTCTTATTAGCCTGTGAATGTCTCCATACAGTCATGAATTCTGTCAGTTGTAAGTGGGTCAATGACAAACCTTCTAAAAAAAGTATTTTTAAAAAGAATTATCAAAATGGATGTAATGCATATTTTTGAGTCCAACGACGTCTTAAAACATGTCTCATTTGTTAAATAATTAAATAACTTTGACAGAGGCTGAAAAATTGTCAGGTGGCACAACAAAATGTTTTTTGTTTTTTTGTTTTTTTTTTAAAAGCATTTTCCTACTATTTATTCTAAGTGTAATTTTTGGCAAGTATCCCTTAGAGTGTCTACAGTGCCCAACACATCATTATTTTGTGATTGTGTTTTGTATTCAAAATAATTAAGAATGTTTCTTTCTAGTGGCTCAGTATTCAGCACCTATTGCCCCAGACTTTATATTTAAAGACAGAAAAAGTACTATACAAAAACACAAATGAATGCATTCAATACAATACCTATTTACATCATTGTTATGAAACATTTGTTAATTTTAACCTATTTATTGGTTTAAAGGAATATTTTGCCTGCTTGCACCATCTGACGATTATCAGTTTTGCCCATTTGTAAGGGCAGGACAAGATGGCAGGAAAACTGCAGAGTAATTAAATTTAAATTTCAAATGCAATTTAAACTTTTAGTCAATGGTCTATTGAAACAAATAGTAAGGTGATCAAAGACAGGCTACATCACATGAGATAACTTGGCACATAACAGGAACACTCTACAGTGCAAACGACCAAAACGTCAATGGATTGTGACTGCTAAAGTCATGTTTTAGTTTGATAAACTAAAAACAAGCATCAGCTGAAATCAACAAAAAAATGTAAATTTCAAATATCCAAATGCATTCATGAACTTATTTTTTTTTTGTTTTTGGATCTTCCATTTCCTTTTTCATTTTGCGCATCTTAAAGCGCAGCTTTGCCTTGCTCTTTGCCACTTCATGTTACTGCTTGCTACTTTCTGCAGTTTTGAGCATGTTCTGGGTTGCTGTTCATCTACACTGACAATATTCTCCCTATCAGTGTTGGGAGGGTCAGGCTGAAAATCAGTTGGGGGTTCGGGAGGAGTTGCATCTATTGACTTAGGAGTGAAATTCAAAATTTCCCCCATCCCTCTTTTCTTTTCCCTGTGCTTCCTCTGATCTTGCCTCCATTGTTGCCTAACATTTTCATTTTCTGCTCTGGACATCTGGCTGATGGGGGGGGGTTTCACAATTTTTCCCTCTCTCTTCCTTCTCTGATAAAACACCACAAATACGCAAAGAAAAACTGAAAGGTATGTCTGCTGTATAAAAGTAATAACTGCAAAATTACTGTTAATACTCGCACTATAGTTGATCAAGATGTATTACCTTTCTTTTCTTTTTGCAAGATAGGCTTCTCTTAAGCTCGAATCATTTTTAATTCTTTCTGTGCCGTGGTGATTTTTCTTTACTTGATAGTGGCATCTAGAATTAAACAATATCATGAAAAAGGTTTTAAATTGGATAACATTGTCAACTTCAAACTAATAACCATTTTAGATATGTAATAGATGATATCAAATTTTAAAATCACATCAATTATTTCATGACATTCCCTGCAGTTGTGCCACCTGACTTACTGGTTGCACCACCTGACATTTACAGCTAATTTCATATTAAATAGGCTTCTACATGGACACCTGCATTAGCTTCCAATGTTGGTAGCAAGTTCTTACTTTTGATTTATTTAAGGACAAAACAGTTTTTTATGATAACATTTTCCTAGTTTTGTTGTACCACCCGACATGAAAAGTGTACCAGCCCACCTAGGAGTTAAAAGTAGCTATATTTTTTTAATCAATATTTTAGAGATATACAAACCTTTTCACTCAGCCCGAAAGGTCACTTGGGGTCTTCTGGCTGATGCAACATCCTGTTTATTGTTAATACCACAGTCCCATATTTATGCCACACTGACATTTGAGAACATGCAAATTGTAGGACAGATGTTTTTGAATTAAATCAACAGCTTTATAATTACTTTTAGTTGTGAAATTAGGTTCATTTGAGAGGTTTAAAACATGATGTAATGCCATCATATTTAATTTTGAATTTCTTATCATTAAAATACTTCTTTTTTTTTTTTTAATGGTGTTTTTCGTCTCTTCATTTGCATGGACAGGTGCGCCACCTGACATTTTGGGGGTTTGCCAACCTGAAGCTAAAAAGAAAATAATTATTTGAAAGTACTGAAAATGTGCTCAAACTAAAAGGTTACGTAGAATAAAGTGATACATCTCATGGATTGATTAAATTATAGCAGAAGGAAATAATCAACTCAGACACAAAAATATGCACGCCATGTCATTGACCCAATTCGTGTCTGGTATCTAAATTTCAGGTGAAAGGCCCTCAGACGCCTGCAGTAGAGACAGAGACTAGGCCTGAACATCAGATTTTCCAAGAGGAATCAAAGCCAGATGAGATGAGCACGCAGGTAAAATGGCATTGTACAAACAAACAAAAATTGTTCCACCACCAAAACTGGCCAATGTTCAATTTGCTTTTCTGGATACAGGTTTTTAGTTTCATAATGTTATGTTTATGTTACTACTAACTCAGGAACAGTTTTTGCCTTGACTAACTCATCTAGTTGACAGATACAGCCATAAATGAACTTAACATTTTTAACATTTTTAACTAACATTTTTGCTGTTGATTTATGTTTAGGTTTTTGCTGTCTGAGGGTTTTCGCTTGTTGATTATTCCGATAGTAATGAAACTGAGGATTGTATGAAGAACACTCTCACTCCACACTGTGATGTCCTAAGGAAGAATACAGAAACATTCTGGTATGCCTCCAATGCTTTGAATTCCATTAAAATGTTTTTAGTCAAGTCACTGTATAAACCTTCATGTTACTGGTTTTAATTGTGCTTCATGATGACATTTTCATCTTTTTGGACAAAAGAGTTAAAACACCCAAAAAACTTCTTCAGTTGGTATTAGATAACAGTGCAGCCTAATGATTGTGATGAGTGCGAGCCTAAAGAGCTGCATGCTTTTTTGGAGGAAGTGTCGGGATGACTAGTATGAGTTGACTACTGTGATTTAACGAGTGTGTGGCAAATGAAAACATGAAGTCTCATCGTTGTATTCAACAACAAGGTTGATGATCGAATAGTCAAGGTCTTGACTTTTTTTTTTGGCAGATGAATAGTGGACCAGATGTTTCTGATTATTTGTACGAATCAGGTGAAACTATTGTGAAAGAAACTTGTGATGAGGATTCTCCAAACAACCATTATAGCAAGCAATCAGATTAACTTATTCCATCACTGAGACGCACAAAAAACATTCTGGTAAGTTATAAAACATACGTAAAGGAGCTTTATGTATGACTGGCCAACGAAAACTGTTACTGCCATCAAATTTAAAACACAGCAGTATGTTGTTTCCCCTCCCCTGCCCCCACACTGGAGGTTGCAAGATAACCACACGGCAACCTCTGTTCTACTACATCTCCTATGTGTTCATGTTTCTGTAGTTTGAGCAGATTGTTGATTGGGGGGGGTCATGGCTCCCTTTTTGCAGATGGATAGGGTACAAGATTTTGTTGGATGTCTCTACAATTCAAGTGATGACAGCAAACAAGGCGCTCAAGGTTTTTTTTTTTTTTTGGTCTTCATGACTGAACATGTATTTTTGTTCTTGCTAGTGAGCCTGGTACTGACTTAATTGTATTTCCCTATTTTGTCTTGTAAATTAATACCAAGTGTGTTCCTTTTTTAAGCTTTATTGTATATGACATTCATGTTGTTTTAAAGGGATTTAAGTAGGGATGGGCACAGTTAACAGTTTACAGGACAAAGATTGAACTTTATTTTGAGGGTAGCTTATAGTTTTTTGTATGACCAATTGAACATGAAGCTATAGGCTATGTGTTCTCTCACTGTATTATGATTTGAGCCACTGGCGTTATGCTGAGTTCTGCCTGCCTGCTCAAAACTGCATGCACCTTGTGAGAGTGCACAATGGTGTAGCTCCATAGCACCAGGCTTGGTTTCTACATATTCTGAATAGGTCGACTCGGGCCTTTATTTTCATGTCCATTGAGAACTCTAACGTGGCTACAACTCATTTAGCACATGCAATATGTTCTTGTTTGACTGGAAACACTAGCGGAAAATAACTGAAAATCCCACCATCTTTAGGATAAGACTTTAGGATAAGATTTACAGTATGTCTTTCTAATTTATAAATTTACTTAAACTTAAAATACTCTATATAGAAGGCTCCATACAGAATTTTCTTCAGTATGCATGAACAGTTAAAGTATATTAACATTTTTGATGTTATAAAATGAGTTCTCGTTCTTTTTCTTTTTTTTGTTGTTGTTGTTTTTGAAGGATTGTGGAATCCGATGACTCAAACATAGGTAGTGAAGATGAGTACATTTCATGTCCCATGGATGAAAGCACTTAGAGTGATAGCAGTTTGGATAACGAAGAAGATAAAAAAAAAAAGGAAAGAAAAAAAAAAGAACAAAGGTGCATCTAGTAAGAGCAGAAAAAAGTCTTCCAGTCAGAGCAAGTTCAGGCCCAGGGATAGTGGAAGTGAGTCCTCCAGTAAGAGAAGAAGCAAGTCTTCCAGTCAGAGCCAGCTTGATTTTAGCCAGAAGAGACCCTTTGAAATGACTCATGACCACACACACAGAATTGATGTGAATAAAAAGAAAATAGTGGCAACATATTCCAAAAAGGATGTGGGTGTCTCAATGCCCCTAGAAGAGTTGTCTATGTCCGTCCAGTTTTAAAGAAGGAGAATGGATCTAGAAGCTATAACAAGAAACATTTCTGCTTTTATTGCAGACAGTTTGTCCAGAAAATATCAAGACACTTGTGGCATAAACACCAAGATGAAACGGAAGTTGCAAAAGCACTCAGCTTGCCAAAGAACTCAAAAGAAAGGAGACTTCAGTTAGACTATATATGAAACAAGGGGAACTTTGAGCACAACAGTGATGTGACCCGGAAAGGCAAACTCATCCCATGGAAGCAACCAAGAAAAAAATCTGACGGACAGGAATTTTTACACTGTATTCACTGCAATGGCTTGTTCTCAAGAAGAGCCATGTGGCGGCATTTTCAGGTGTGCAGGTTCAAACCTGAGAATACTAAACCAGGTAAGAGTTCAAGCTTTGTGTGCTTTTGCTGAACCTGCTCCATATGGATTTAGCTATGCTTACTAGAAATTCTTAAGTATAATGAATCAAGACATGATTGCAGTTGCAATTAAAGACCACTGCATTCTCGAGTATGGTTACAGACTGTTCAGGAAGAATGAGAAGATGGCCAGTCAACATCAGTATATTAGGCAAAAACTGAGAGAGCTCGACAGGCTGTTATTGGCAGCAAGAAAAGTTACACAAGTGAAGACCATCTGAGAACTCATAAAACCTGAAAAGTACAGTCAGGTCGTCACTGATGCAAAGACTCTATCTGGATATAGTAAGCAAACTGGCAAATACCAATGTCCATCTCTTGCTCGCAAGGTTGAACACAGCTTGCATTCTTTGGCCATGTTTATCAAGTCTGAAGGCCTGGGGAAAAAAAAAGATAAACAAGCCATTGAAGATGCTGAGGAATTTGCACAGCTTTATCAAGAAAGTTGGAGATTTGATATTGCAAGCCAAGTATTAACTCAACTTGACCAGAGCAAATGGATTGCCCCTCAACTCTTACCTTTCACAGAAGATATTCAAAAGTTTCATTGTCATCTAGCTGAGAAACAGAAGCAACATTTGAATGATCTGCAAGAACACCCGTCACCATCAAATTGGAAAGAGCTTGCCAAAGTGATTCTGACACAAGTTGTATTGTTTAACCGCCGGAGAGGAGGGAAAGTGTCCAGGATGCTCTTGTCAGCGCATCTATGAAAGGACACATCAGACACACATAGCGATGTAAGCTTGGCCCTTACACCTCTTGAACAGAAGCTGTGCAAGCATTTTGTAAGAATTACAATCGTAGGAAAGCGAGGAAGAAAGGTCCCAGTTCTTTTGACCCCCCTCATGAGAGAGTCACTTGATGCTCTAACCGAGAAGAGAGAAGAACGTGGGGTGATGTGTGAAAATAGATATGTTTGCATTTCCACACTTTGTCCATTGCATAAGGACTTCTGACTGCATAAGGCAGTTTGTGAAAGAATGGGATCACATCAAAAATCCTAACGCATTGACATCAGCCAAACTGAGGAAACATATTTCCACGCTCTCCACTGTATTGAACCTGAAGACCACAGAACTCGATCAGTTGGCAGATTTCATTGGGCATAATATTGCTGTCCACAGAAAGCACTACCGCCTTCCGGAGGGCACCCTCCAGTTGGCCAAAATCAGCAAAGTGCTCTTGGCAATTGAACAGGGACGCCTGGGAGAATACAAAGGAAAGAGTCTGGATGAATTTCAAGTTCAAGGTACTAAGTCTTATTATATTTTAAAGGTCCAATATGACATTTAGTCTTCAGCAGTCAGTAAGCAAGTATTTACCCTGTAAAGCGTAAGGGAGTAATGGTGATTGGATGAGAATGGCAGTACTGTTATCCCCTCATGTCCCATGTCTCTAGTTTACTTTCACATTGACTGATTCCCCACAGTTTCAGCTTTACCACTAAATTATATCAATTAACATTTTAGAGACCGTTGGCATGGAGGAGCCTTTAGAAGAGGACATGGAAGGTATGTGATCATGTTCAAATTGATTTCTCTGAACTGTCATTTATCTGTGAAATAAAGCTCACACCAAAGATTCAGGACAAGCCCAAATCATTTTAGAATGTTTCAGGGAAAAGTTGCAGCAGTGTGACTAGGTCATTTGCAGAGCATCTGAAGTCGTTGCAAATACTTCATAAAGGTCTGTCTTGTATTTCACCGTTTCAGAGACAAGTGGTGATGTTTATTAAGTTAGATAAATATGAATAATAGGTCACCATTATATTCCATGTTCTACCAAATTAAAACGGAGCGGAAGAATAAAGAACGAGCACTGACACCGAAACATACAGTAAAACAGGACAGACTTTTGTACAAAGGAGAGGGAGAATAAGCTGACCAGCTGTGAACCACTTTCACTTACTCCAGTCAGACAACTGGATTAATTTAATGTCTTTTATTGGTTATTAAAGCAAGTTGGTGTCAGGTTCTGTCTTGGTATATTCATTCCCTGATGTGATCTGCCTGAGAAGATATTACAATGAATGAATGGCGAGATACCCCCCTGGGTTATCATAGAAACAGAACCCACAGGTGGATGCTGGGGAGGAGGTGGGGATGCACACTTAGGTGCCGTGTCCACCAAATATGCTGACATGGCTCAGGCTGTCTCTCTCGTCAGAATGCAGTTGTTGCTAGGTTACGAAACCACCTTCTTGGTCCTGATTGGTCAGTGTGGGGAAAGTGACAAACAGTTGACATGTCTGTCTTGCATGGTTGAATAATCCTTTTCTGTGTCCAGATGTCAGTATGCAGGAAGAACAGTGGTCAGAAGATGAGGTCATGAGAGCATTTCATCTCTGCAAGAATGTACCTCCACATCACAAGTCCAAAACCAGGAAGTGTCCGCAACAGGTGAGCTGGAATGATTAAAGCAGATTGTTCTTGACCACTCCTCTGTGGGAGGAGGGAGGAAGGCAAAGTTGGGTAGAGTAGGGAGAGAATGAGAGCAAGAGATGATATTTGGTAGTAAAGATAGGCAGGTAGGTAGGAAAATTATGCTGTATGGAATTCATGAAGATATGAAGCAGCAGAATCACTGCCAGTAGAATGTAATTTTTATGATTTACTGTGGCCTTCTGCCTACTCAGCCTCTGATTGGCTACCTCTGACAGGGTAGGCTGTATATCTACCTGTATTGTCACTGTTTTTAAATCTCTGCTTGAAAAGGTCCGAAACGTTGTTATATAAGTTTTTGAAAGTTGAAGGATAGTGCACAAGATTCCTTTTTTCGTGTACTTTTAAGAAAAGTTCTTTCTGTGTGTAGATGTCGGTATGCCAGGAGAACATGGGTCAGAAGATGAGGTCAGCATGTCATCCGTGCATAAATGTGTCTCCACATCACAAGTCCAAAACCAGAGTGTATCTGCAAAAAGAGAGGTAATCTTTGGTGCTTGTTTCTCTTTTGGGCCAGTGCCACTCATTTATTTTCAATGTCAATTGTCAATGTAATCAAATAATATATTTTTTTATGCCTACTAAGGTAGGAAAGTTGCTGTGAAACATTGTTGGACACCAGAGGAAATTGCTGCAGTAGAAAAACACCTGAAGAGGTGCATGGTGAGGCAAACTGTTCCAGATAAAGAGGACTGTGAGTGCTGCATTTCTGCAGAACCTCAAGCGCTGCAAAATAGAGACTGGAAAGCAGTCTCTTATTTCATAAAAAATGGAATAACTGCCCTGAGAAGAAAATTATAAATGAAAGCAGTACACTGATCAGAGGTATGGACAGATGTTTTCAGTTATTCCTCCATTTCCCTTTCTTCAGTTAAAAAAACAACTGTTCAGTAATATCAGCTGAGTTCACTTAAATCTGAATGAAAATCTATATATTTATTCATTCATTGTCTTGTTTTCTGTAGACTACCTTGTGTTTTTTGTATGTTTGTAGTCTGATCGATTTTTCTGCGTAAATAAACCCATGCTCCTTCAGGATAACATGTTGAAAGCATTTTATTTTATTGTTAGCCTGCTAGTATAGTTGCCTGAAATCATATTTTAAGTTTCTTTTGCATTTTAATGCACAGTGATTCAGTAATGTTAGGTGAGTAGAGCTATGCAGATTTCACAATTTGTCCAAAATAAGACTTATGCTATGAAGCTAATTTTACGCAATGTGAAGAACTGTGCTCACTTGACTCCACGGTGGAAAGGAAAAAGAACTTAATGAGTCCCAAGACCTAATTTTAAGTGCTGGTGCTGTAGATCATTATTTGATTACCATGTTGCTACCCTGTCTTCCGGTGGATCCATTACATACATTAATATCTTCATGTTTTTTTTTTTTGTCTTGCATAACTTATATCATGAGTCTCTGTGTTACATGTTTTAACGATGTCCTGAACAATGTTTTTTTTATTAATAAATATCGTTTAGATAAGTACAGTTTTCTCTGCCTTTTGTGGTTACTTTGGTGGTTTCATTGGATTCACTGTAAAACACAATTAAATGGTTATTGGTAATCACAATATCTCAGAGCACACAAACAAATGAACTAAGAAAATTTTCATGCATGTCTTGACTGGCTATGGAAAATCAGAAATGTATGACTGTGGATGAAGTTTCTTTTTCTTTTTACAGAAAGAGTTATAGGCAACAACCAAGCACATAATTTACGCTGCTTAGGCAATATGCCATCAGTTCCGGTGGTTCGTCATTCAGATGGCGCTGTTGTTACATAATTGGAATGGTTCATTGTCCAGTGTAAATTCTATCTTATAGAAAAATGGTTCAAACAGCTGTGAAGTCCTCTTCTCGCGGGGGAATCAGTTCGGCATGTTTGTAGTCTCTCATTTGATTGGACTATCCAATTTCTTATATCAATCTTTGTGTACTTGTTGGCCTGTATGCATTCCAGAGCGGCAATTTGCATCCGTTGCCTGATAATGTTATCAGGCCGACCCGAGTGGAGGGTCAGAGAAGGGGTTAGGCAGGTTTACAGGTTTATGCTGATTTGTGGCATGGACTGCAATTTATTGTTTGATAAAGGTCCAGGATGGCACTTAGCATAGATCTAGGAAATCTCTGTGGAGGCAACAGTCTCTTTAAAGTCTGAGGGGTGTGGGAGATCGGAATCTCCACCCCCCCCCCATTCCAGACCTCACAACACATTCAAACTACATTTGAACATAGAGCTCTTGGTCGTAACCTCCTATATTTCTGAGGCTTTTTGGAATTATTCTTAAATTGCCTCATATTAGCCCAGGAGAGCACCTCAAGTCATGTTTTCTTTGAGGGAGAAAAAGTGCTGTCATCTCAAAAGTTCACTCAATGTTTAGCAGCTTGAGGATCTGGGTCTCCCACAAATTCTTCTGCCATCTCTAGGGTCCCACAGCTGGTCCTGACAGGGGTGTGTCATAGGAGGTAATGCCTGAGGTGGTTTCTTTGTCAGTCGCCAAGATGCTCTTCATCAGCATGTTCTCTGTTCCTCTTTTTTCACTGTATTATGTTATGGATCCCTTTTTCAGAAATGGTGCCAATGTTTGGAACCACAGTCCCTTTTCTTTCAATAACTTTCTCAGCAGTGTTTATTCTTTTTTTCTTCATGATTTCCACTGGGAGGTCATCAACAAAATATCCTTCACTTGAAAAGTACTTTTTTTTTTGTTTTCGCTATGAAGTGATCAACACAATTCCCTGGTTTATAGACTAGGAAGCAGAAAATCATGGATCTTGAGGTGGCCTGTAGCGGTGTTTTTGGAAGAAGTGACCTCTGACACCATTGTACATTAAGGTCAAGGTCTGGGAGCTGCAGCTGGGATTTAACGAGTCTCCAGAAAGTCGCTCTGGTTCTCTGTTACACTGTTTTGTATTTAGATGTTAACTGTCTCTCCACTTTGTTTGCCAGACTTACCAGTCTGGTAAGTCCCCTTGCAACAATAGTACAGACAGGATGAATCTGTCCTACACGCTTCTTATAGCCATATCGGTTTCATCACCATTGTCTGCTTTGCCTTTTTTGCAAGTGGTTGACATGTTCAGACTTTTGTGTCTGTTGCATGAGTTTAACAAGACTGGTAAGTTTTTCACCTCTTTTGGTTAGCTGTTGAATCATATTGGGTCTTGTTTTCTTTCACACATTTTACTGCTTGATACCGGACGTCTGATCAGCATTCACCTCATCCTTAGTGTTGTGCACATTTGTGGGTCTCTGGTAGGTGGTTGGACCTAAGAACCTCTGTCTTTCACTTTCATCATTAATTATCCTCGTCATCTGTTTTAAGATTGCCTCACTTGTTCACTTTAGTGTCTGCAAGCAGTAGTTTGAGTTGGTGCTTTGCTCACCAAGATGTGAGTGGAGAGGCCTTTAAATTTTTCGACAGTTTGCTAATCCTTATTCATTAAAACATCTGTGAAAGTTTTCAGGCTTGATAACTCTGAAGACAGCTCTCACAATCTCTCCATCACTGAACTGCTCCATTATCCCTTCTTCAATCTGGCAGCACACATTGATGTCTGTCTGCTGATCTCCAATCTGACCTCCGTGAATCTTAAACTCTCTGTGATGGAGGTAAGAAAACTGTATTCAGGAGACCATTTTAATATGTGTCGGAAGTGCAAGATATTCACTTATATGTTTGATGCTTGACATCTGTGACGATTGTTGTTTTTTGCAAGGGAGTGCTGAGAGGTTATGGGTATGTACTGCATCATTTTCTTACTGGCGTACTCATAACTGGAAATATTTTACATATTTCTCTGTCAACTGAGTTCATTGCAGAAGCTGCTGAGTGAGTGAGCAAGTTCTACTTGATGGCCCACACCAAGATTTTCCTCTCACTGCCCTCCCTGGTTGCTTCTCTATTCCTCGCATTGGGTCACACAGTCCGGGAGCCGCATTCAGTCTCTGTCTTTAACCCTTGTGTGGTGTTCGGGTCTGTGGGACCCGTTTTCATTTTTTATTAAAAGAAAAATGATACAATGAATTAATTTTTCAAACTGAGACTCACTGGCTTTGGCTCATTTTCTGTGAAGAACATATATCAGAATACATATTTAATGAACACACACCATACACCCCCACTACACATTTCTATTACATATAAGATGTCCGGGTCCACTGGACCCGGGGTTAATAGAAGTGTGGAAATTGATGTTTTGTGTACCACACACCCACACATGCACACACACACACTCTGCGCAGAGGGCCCTGGAATTGATTTTGGAAGAGAGAGAAGTTTTTGATGATGATGTAGAGGGAGAGGATTCAGAAGAAGAGGTTTCAGAATTTGAGGATCACATTTCTGAAAATTCAGAGTCTGACAGTGACTCTGAAGAAGATGATGAGATTGAGCATCAGCTAGTTCCAAAACAAAGACGAGCCACAGGACCAGGCCGTCAGCAGCCAGCCCCAGGACCAAGCAGTCAGCAGCCAGCCCCAGGCCCAGAACAAGCCAGTCAGTATGGAGCAAGTGAGGAAATATGGATGTCAAAAAATTCTGAAATTGAATGGTCTTCTCGCCCAAGAAAAGAGCCACCCCACAAGGCTGCCAATGTGATAAGGATGCAACCAGGGCCCACACGGATGGCAGTTACTCACACACAGGACATCAAGTCTTCTTTTGAGCTTTTCATCCCAGATTCCATCCAGGAAATTATTCTTGACTGCACTAATTTAGAAGGAAGACATGTTTTTGGAGAGAGGTGGAAGGAAATGGACCAAACCCAATTACATGCTTACTTCGGAGTTCTCATCCTTGCTGGAGTTTTCAGGTCCAAAGGGGAATCCGCAGAATCCCTGTGGGATGCAGAAACTGGCAGAGAAATTTTCCGTGCAACAATGTCTCGGGAAAACTTTCACATCATTTCCAGGATTATCCGCTTTGACAACCGAGATGACAGACCAGCTTGACGGCAGAGAGACAAACTAGCTGCCATCAGGACAGTGTGGGACAAGTGGGTGCGCCGCCTCCCCCTGCTGTACAACCCTGGGCCAAATGTCACCATTGATGAACAGCTGATGCCATTTAGGGGCCGCTGCCCCTTTCGGCAGTATATACCATCTAAACCTGGTATAAAGATCTGGGCTGCCTGTGATGCCACTTCCTCATATGCTTGGAACTTACAAGTCTACACAGGGAAACCTGATGGAGGAGCCCCCGAGAAAAACCAAGGAATGAGAGTTGTCCTCTACATGTCTCAGGGACTCAGTGGACACAACATCACATGAGACAATTTTTTTACCTCGCACAAACTGGGACAGGAGCTCCTGAAGAGGAAGCTGACCATGGTGGGAACAATAAAGAAAAACAGGTCAGAGCTCCCACCTCAACTGCTGACTTCAAAGAACAGGCCTGTCAAGTCTTCCAAGTTTGCATACACGGCTGACACATCCCTGGTATCCTATGTGCCAAAGAAAGGCAAGAATGTGGTTCTCATGAGTGCACTGCACGGGGATGGAAGAATCTGTGACCAGGAACATCACAAACCAGAGATCATCATGGATTATAATGCCACAAAAGGAGGGTTAGACAACATGGACAAGCTGGTGACGGCCTACAGCTGCAAACGGAGGACTCTACGCTGGCCACTGGTGATATTCTTTGACATGTTGGACATCTCAGCGTACAATGCCTTTGTCATTTGGATGGCACTGAACCCAGAGTGGAAACAAGTGAAGCTCCAGAAAAGACGGCTCTTTCTTGAGGATCTGGGAAAGGCATTGGTGAGACCACAAATTGAGAGAATAAAAGATATCCCCAGAACCCCAGCCTCTGCAGCCATGGTGAGGAGGATTCAGGAGGAGAATGCTGGTGCCCTGTCCACCCAACCGACAGAACCACAATCTGCAGAGCCTGAAGTAAGTGTGTGATGCTGTTGCAGTACATGTCTGGCACTCATGTCTTGTGAGAGAGAGAGAGAGAGAGAGAGAGAGGTGTTCGTAAAATTCCTGATCTTTTCATTATTCTAGGTTGTGAACACCAGCAACAAGAAGAAGCGGTGCGAAGTGTGCGGACCCAAGATGGACAGGAAAACACAATATATACACGCATCAAGTGCAAAAAGTATATCTGCAACACACACACAGTAAAGCTCTGCCCCTCATGTGTTGTATAGGCTAGTGGCTAAAGGCCGTGTGTTCAATGGGGCTGATGTGTTGTCTTGACTGATATGTTTACTCTGTGTTCATGTGTTCAGCTTGTGTTGTGCACCTGAATGGGTTAAATTTCAAGTTCAAAGAAATAAAAGTCAGTAGTTTTGAAAAACCTTGCTTCACTTGTAAATTTGTTTCCACTCACATCTTGATTTTAATTGATTTTCTTTCTTATGTTTTAAATAATAAGTTATAAATGTGACCTAACAAAGGTAAAGGGCAAATATTAACCATATATATTGTTTATACTGCTTGTAATTGGGATAAGGTAAACATCTGTTCAGTATTTTAACATAAAAGTGTTTGATTGTGAGGCATTAAAAGCGACAAAATGCAACGGGTCCATCAGACCCACAAACACTGGCTGAGTAACAACAATATGAACATCACACAAGGGTTAATGAGTGGCTTTTTTTGCCACTCTTTATCCATCACAGGTGTGAATAGACGTTCTCTTCATCAAATGTAGCAGTGAGTAAAGCTGAAAGATTACTTCATCAGTAGATATGAATAATGAGATCAGAAGACTACACTGGATCCTGCTCACAGGTTACCTCAGGTCATTTTCATCCCAGCAGTGGATCTGAATTCCCCACCCACCATAGTAACTGCTACACCAAAACAGACAATTTCAAAGAAAAAAAAAAACGTATCAAGTAATGAAGAACATAAAACCGATTTTTTAAAATAATAACTTAAACTGTGAGCACACATTAGGGGACATAACATAAACAACATTTTCAGACCATTTGAACACAGACACACACTCTCTCTGGTATCATTCACCCTAGCTGTGAATGTATGAATCTGAGGAGGTCTAGAAACATTCATGAAATTTGAACTATTGCTGTGGAATTTAAGAGTTGAACACAGGAGATTTACAGAACAAGTTTGAACATAGTTTCAAGTTTAGAGTATGAATAAATAGCAGTTCAACAAATACATCAAACATTTCCATAATTGGGGCTATCGGATATTCTAAACAATCATCTTAATTATAAAACACGCAAACAAGCTTTGACTTTGAGAAAATTAAATGATCATGTCAGTACCACTGTGGAAAACATCTTTGGGTGAGTCTTTATTATTATTGTTATTTTTTTTTTTTTCTGCGACTGTTATAAAGCAACATACACTTGGAATGTAGACATGTCTTTATTTGATGTAATAACACATGTAGAATGAAGACATTATCCAACTGAGCAGTATACATGGTTCAGTTATCACGGCGCCCTCTCGTTTTATGTTGTGTGTGACAGTGAAGTTTATGAGTAGGCAAAACAAACGCCTGCGGGGCCGGTGTATGATTCGCATCGGCAGCATCCACCATCAGGATCTGCTGCTGGAGTTCCTCTGAGCCCGGGGCGTGACGTCAGTCTCCCAGAATGCATGGCTTCCAGCGCGGCGCCCAGCAGTCCAGGCCCGCACTCCAGTAAACATTTTTATAACTTGTCGCAAAAATGTCGACGTGTAGACACAATGGAGATCGGATGAAGAACGGAACCGAGGGTAAATCGGTAGGTTGCTTTAAATCCGTGTTTTCCGGCTCGAGCCGGAGTTCAGAGTCGCTCGGTGAAACGCAGAAGAGTTAGCCCCCTCAACTGAAACTCCGACACAACTTAGTGAACCCCTCATCTTTTGTTTTTTAAGCAGCACGCTGGCTCGACTAAGTGTCCAACTCCATTTATCGCCATTTTAATGTTGCATGGTAGGTTTCATCGACGTAAAACCAAACTCCTGTTCGTAATACTACCGGCACTAAAACCACGAAATCAATTATATTTTGAGGACGCCACGAAGCTAGCAGTGAAATGTAGCCCCGGTCTGGTAGTGACCCTGTCTCGGCAGTCTCCATTATACTAAGCACCGTCTCTCCGGCCAGGGACCATCAACAAGCTGGAAGCACCCCTCTTCAATGAAGACACTTTACCCTCTTCACTTCACATGAAGCAGAGAGTTGATGTACAAAAAAAGTGTGTACGTAAAAGCTTAATGGTAGATGCATGTTGAGGACCCACAAGATGGCACTACAAGCTCCATCTACCTCATTTTACATTCCCCACGAAGGCTTCTGATCGGCTTGTACTTTAGTATTGTGGAGTCGTTCAGCGGTGGTGAGTGTGTTGCAACACTATGCTACTAATGACCCTATAAAGAATAGATCATTGTTATATTGAACTCCCATGTAAATATAATTCAACTATAATGTGTTAATTTGGTCTGAAGCATGGTTATGCTCAGGATGAAAGTTCACCAGGTCCTGACAACACTGGCTGCTCCTCACTTTGAAGCAACAGATTCTGATGAGTCTCCTACGTATTTGGTGATCAAATCAGTTTCAGAGCAGAGAGGAAATTACCATATACGTAACTCATAAGTGGTCATGTGTAAACTAAATGTCTGCAAGTTTTTTTGTATATGTAGATTCTCTTCCTCTGTGCAACAGAGCATCACTGTTTCCAAAAACTAATGAAAGCTCATCAGTGAATGGTTGACATGTTCTGTTGTAACCGTGGCCATGTCATGTCATGTCAAATGGCATCTCACATATAACTTAAACTGGGGCTTTACATATTCTCCAGTTTTTATTATATCCCTGAATGACAGTGTCCGCATATACTCCATCCTCTCCTTGCACTCTAACTACTTACTGCTGACGAAAACACACTAGAAGCTGCACTAGTGGGATCAACATAGAACAGTTCTCTTCTAACTGAAAAGTGACAAAGCAGCAGACATCATGTTTCTAGAATGACCAAAGAGTGTCAGCCATCAATACAGCGCTCCCTGTAAAGTCAGCCCAACTATACAGCTTTTGTCATGTTCTTGCTGTCATGTGGTGACAGCCAGATCTGAACCCAAAGTATAATTTTCTGAGTTTTTTTTTCCCATCTAAATGTCTAAATGTTTTTTGTCAGAGTATTAGCCTCAAATGATAACACGGTTATTTCAAAGCACTTTATATATGGAGCAGGTCGAGACCAAGTGTTTTGTAGAATTATTTAAACTGACCCAACATCCCCCACCACAAGCAAGCACTTTGCAACAGTGGCAAGAAGAAACTTCCTTTAAGGGGCATAAACCTTGTGCAAGACCAGGCTCAGGGTGGGTGGCCATGTGCTTTGACCAGTTAGAGGGAGGATACAAAGTAAATGAGTATTAATGACCGATGCTACTAAAAGTACATCAGTAAATATCAACAGTTTGTGTAAAAAAAAAACAAAAAACAGTCATAATTAATGTGTTAATAACAGCAAAAATAATAAGTCATAGTTCAGTGGTGTGCATTGAGCAACAACATGGGGGCAGTGTTGATTCAGCACCTGTAGGAGGGGAGTAGGCGGGAAAAATATACACTACGGGAAAGGGAAGACACAAAGTTAATGACAGAATAGTGATACAAATGCATGTGGGAGAGGTTGAGGTGTCTGAGAGAGAGGGGCTTTGAGAGAGTTTGTATTTTGTAGAGCAACAAACTAAAGATTTGTATAGGAAAAGACCAGTCCACTATATATATATATATATATATATATATATATATATATATATATATATATATATATATATATATATATATATATATATATATATATATATATATATATATATATATATATATATATTATTAATAAAACTAAAATGTTTGGGTCAATAATCAATTTGTGATTTTTTTTTTTTTAGTGTTAATGTTGACAAAGTTTGGAGCAACAGAACCACTAGTGAGTATGAAAAACTGATATGCAGTGTCTCCATTGAATAAACAACGTAGAGGATATGAAATATTAATTTTATATGTAGCAGACATGTATGGCTTAGTAGCTGTACCTTCCATGATTGTAATGATTGTAATCCTTTTCAATCTTGAAGGGATTCATCCATATGGGTCCTGTTGACACCATGACATCAGCAAATTGTCAGATTAAAAAAAAAAAAATATCATTGCCCACTAAATTTCATTCTCTGTAATATGACTAATCACTAATTTAAACAACATTTGGAAGAGGAAACATTTGCCTGAGCTTGATGTGGTCATAGGGTTTGGGCAGCATAACTTATAACACTAACACTGTCAGGTTCGGTCAGGTTCAGTAGCAAAACAACAATGCCTTCTACCTAGTGATACAGTTAAAACTGTCTATATAGTGGAGGTGATGTTACCTAGCCTTCTCTCACTCTCTCTTTAATTCCCTTAGTCATGCCTGATCATTGCCCATATATCTTGATTTCCTGCCTGTTTCTGGCCAGATTACCCCTGCAGTTCTTGAAGAGTGATCAAGCGATTGTCTCCAATAGGAGTAAATGTTCAATTAGAGACCAGGTCCACAGTGGAAGCAGATCAGTGTCAAACACTGATGTTAATATAATGTGGGTTACATTTCTTGCTGATGCAGGTATTTAATCATCCTTGTTTCTTCAACCAATGAAAGATGAGGTTGATAAAACCCAATTGGGGACTGTCCATGGGGGTCTATGCCATTGTTTTCAATGGTTTCTGTCCTTTCACACTACAAGACAAACCTTGAGTTGTCAAAACAGATGCAACAGTATGTGAAAATCTCTGTAGTCTACATTCTACTCTTACAAAGTAATGCAATGTCAGTTTAGCATCTAGAATAGAATGTTTGAAACTTTGGGCATCAATAGTGACACTGTTGTTTCTTATCCGCAGGTCTGTGGAGATGCTGAGCAGCTGCTCTAATTCAGCTGATGTGACCAACGCTTTCAGGGTGGCTCAATACTGAAACTGACTGTGGGCCAACAAAAGAATTCTCCTTAGGAAACAAATCCAGCCGGAGCTTCCAAAGCTCCTAATCAGAACAGCCCTTGGGGGGTTGCTATGGCATCTGCTGTAACACAAAGTGCTGGACACAAGTTTGCCCCAGAAAGGCAGTATAGTCATTGCCACAAGAAATCATCAGTCACCAAGCACTTAGCACTAATTCTAGCACTCTTGAGTTAACAACAGCGTTCTGTAGGCTCGTGGTGAGCTCTGTGGAGAATACTCATGAATCTTGTCTGTGTTTGCTCAGGCTCTTTGCCAGAGTCCCTGTGCTGCAGCAGAGCCAGCAGTGTTCCTTCTATTAGACCATGTTCCATCAGCAAGATCATCTGAAAAGCCACCAGCAGGAGAGCCAAACGACCAGCAGGCAACTCTTTCACTGCCAGGAGTGCGGCAAGCAATACAACACCCAACTGGGTTATCGACGCCACCTGGTGGCATCCCACAGCGCCTCAGCAGTTCTCCCCTGCCCAGAGGGGGCACCCTCCTTGCTGGAGCACCTCGGCAGCCATACAGACCGGCCTCCACCATTAGAGGGAAACACTAATTCTGCTGTGGCAGTACGTGAGAGGAAATACTCATGCGAGCGTTGTGACCGCCGCTTTTACACACGTAAGGATGTGCGACGTCATGCTGTGGTACACACTGGCCGTCGTGACTTCCTGTGTCCACGCTGTGCCCAACGCTTTGGGCGTAGAGACCACCTGACCCGCCACCTAAAGAAGAGCCATGCCCAGGAGTCAGGGTTGCTGCCGACTTGTGTTCCGAGTACTCCAGTAGCTACATCGACCCCTGCCACACAGTGTACAGTGAAGCAAGAACCTAGCCCTGTGACCTCTGACCTAGGCTCCATTTCTAAGGAGCCAATGGAGACTTTCTCTAGAGACATGTACAACTCCTACCCCATGGCCAGTCCTGTCCCGGGTATGGGCCACCCTCAATGTCTCATGCAGGGCTCCTTGTCTTCAAGTATGGGTGTAGGCCGCCACATGCCACATCAATCTTCTCACCACCATCATCTGCAGGCCCCAGCAGCTGCGCAGCAGCAAACCTACACTAACATGGCAAGGTACCAGCATGGATCTACCTCATATCCCCGTTCAGATGTGGACAGTTTCCTGCTGGACCTGCAGAGTGCACCCCCACCTCACCTAAGTAATTCCTCTACCTCTACTTCTACCTCCCCTCAGAGGGAGGTTCTGGGTGAAGGCGTGGGATCTAATGGTGAGCCCCACCTACTGTGCCGCAGCCCTGCTGTCTCCTCTGCCGAGGTGTCCTGTTCCACCAACATGGAACTCGGGCCTCTGCTTGGCTTCTTACCTTTCAGTCTGCCGCCCTACAGCCCTCACGTAGGAATGAGTGGGTTAGTGATGAACTACCCACCTGCCACCACTACCACCGCTTCTCCATCCTCCTCTACTGGGTTTTGCTCCCAGGCCCCAGGTCCTTTCACCTTCTTCCAACCCCCCCAAGTTCATGTTTCCCAGGGCCCTGGATCCCACAACCACAGTCAACTACCTCAGGCATACAGCAGTGCTGCTATGAGCACTTCCAGCTCCCTACCTCACTACTATCAGGCTTTTCAGCAGTGACCAGCTCTGTCCCACAAACACTGCTTTTGTTGTGCTCATAGGTTTTCCATGGAAAGAGTAAAAACATCTTTATTGTAAAACAGATGTTTAATTATAACCTGTCAGTGCTTTTGATGCTACTCTTTATTAGTTTATGATAAACACAACAAAGCACCTCATCAGTATTACCTCATTATTTAAAAGGATGCCTTTAAACACATGAGCCACGTGACCTGACAAATAAGCGGTAGAAAATTACAGAGAACACATGAAGAAATGTAGATGGTCTCACTGCAACCAAAACAGACCTGTTTCCACACTTGTAACAGGTGCGGAGAGTGATCTAGGTTTAGATTTTTCATCCACTTGTGCACCATGTTAGAGAAAAGCTTACCCTCTTTACCAAAGGCGACTGATTGGAGCGGAAACAGCCTTAAACAGAGGGAGAGAATGCAATTGTGCGTGTACTGAGTCCCAGGCAGAGAAACTGAGTAGCACTCCTAGCCTGTCATTTGGTGGTTAAAGCATTAAATCAGCTGTGACGTCTCTCAGCAAATCAAACAGTAACATGTTTTTGGAGTCCCTGCATCTGAATGTCAGTCTCAGGTTCTGATGGACTGTGCTGGAAGTATATGAGAAGGGACCATCACCACGGTAACACAAATACTAATGCTACATAGCTACTTTTTGTCTTTTTTTTTTTGCTATATTATTTAGTGTCTTTAGATTAGGAAGCACTTAAGTTTAATTTTTAACATTGTAGGTGGCTAAAGGTCAAAGTGACCATAAAGGCAGAAAGCTGCTGATGTCTACAAGTAAAATTTTAGTAAGACCTTTTTTGTTCAGAGCATTTAACACAGTGCAACCTGTAGGATATTGCTGAGACTACATGTCCAGTTTCTCCTCTTTGCCTCAAGGGTGCATTTGAGGATGGTGCAGCAGCTGTATCTATCTGCTGCGTTTTAATTTTAAGCAGAACTCTGGAAAGTCCAGGGGCCAACTCTGTCACTGACCTCAGAACTTATGCCTGTCCCTTTAAAAGAATATATCTTTCCAGGCTTGGTAGAAAAGCGCTGCGATAAAACCCACATCATTGAATCCCTAAGATGTTCAGAAAATTGTAATGGGAATATTGGTATTACCTTGTCACAGGTAATCACCTTTAAGGCTGTAAAGTAGAAAAATAACAGCCCAGTGACGGAATTTCTATGTTCCTGAACCCAGAGACTTGCTTTGTCTCTCTGAAAATGCATGTAAAGGTCCTCACAGATATATGCAGAGAAATGTGCTGTTATGGGTAATGTTGCTTGCAGTCCTGTTGCCATGCACTCCTTGTTAAACTGAGCTACACAAACTACAGACACATGCAAATCAAACAAGCTGATTTGGCAATTGAATTCCTGCCACGATGCAGCTTCTAAGCCATCAGGTAAAAAATGCTTATACTTTACAAACCAACAACGTGCACCCCTGTGCATGTTAATATACCTGCAGTGTGTATGGATGGCAGCAGATGTTATGTACTTCTCTTTTACCAGCCAATATAAGTTTCTGTTTTTAATGCTTAGACAAACTGTTTCTCAACCTCTGGGATGCTAAATGTAACTGTCACTGCCGTAATCGTTTCTTGCTTACCTCTAGACTCCCATTTGGTGATAGCAGCACTTTTCAATATATTAATCTAATAATGTATGTGTCTGAGATACTGCCCCATTTCTATGTTTCACAGTGCATGTTGGCAGCCCTGGTCACATGACATGACCAGGTGCACCTGGGACTGCGCTGTAATTTAGGTAAAAGGAAATGTCAGAGTGCTTTCGTTGACCCACTGGAATTGACTGTGACTTCTCTAATTTTAAAGTCTGACTCATTCTTTCAGAAGAGTGTGGCAGACATTTTACGAAGGTCTTCCAGAGCACTTGTGTCTGTTCATTTGTTTCTGTCACAGAGTCACTGCCGGTGTCCCACAGCCATTTGTCCATGGCTGTGGTGTTGGATCGCAGGAGGTCACGATGCACCTGGGACTAGATGGGGACTACCCCTCTTGTCCTGGTTTAGGAGAGGAGTGACTGGTCTGTTGAGATACGCAGCTCATTGAGTAGTCACACTACAGCAATGCAAAGAATAATGCCAGCAGCCTTTAATAATGGACGCTCCACTCATGAAGTCAGTGACACGCGGAGAGTGTGTAGGAGCCTCCAGCTGGATTTTAAATGTTGAGAATTAGAGCCCGTCAGGGGATGCCCTCCCTTCTGCCTGAATTCTACAAACATGTTGAAGGATGTCTCACTAGATTGTCTCAAGCCTTGAAGCGTTGCACCATGTTTAAAATGCTACTGTTGTGCCTCTTTGTCTAATCGCTCAGCTGGGTTTAAGCACTTATGACATTTCTGAAACGGTTGATTTCAAAGTGTACCTCAGACATGCAGAACAGTGGGTTTCTGTGATTTGTATTTGCTTTTAGTTATGTTGCCTCTTATTTGTGCCATTAGGTTTGAACTGTAAAGCTAGATTTTTTTGGGATCTAAACTCTATCTAGTTCCAGTCATTTACATGATAATTCAGTAAAACTCTCTACCTCTACATTGTTATATATGCTTCTGCAAAACATAATTTGAAATAGTTCTAACTAATTAGGCAGTTTTTACCACTGAAAATTGGGATGTGTTCACAGTTGAACTGGTAGGACTAGGTTCATACAGTCCTGGTTTCATATTCCAGAGTCAAACATAGTCCTCTGTACTTGCCTTTAATGATATTTCTACTTATGTACTACCTCAGAGAAGAGACAGGTGACTGTCCATCTAACTGCAGAAAATGATGACTGTATACTTTTTTCTTTTTTTTTCTTTTTTTTTTTTTTTTTGGTCAGGACAAGCACATGTACTTTGTAGTTCTAATTTTTACTGAGGTTAGCTCACAGCAGAAAGATGTCTCATTTGATGAAAACCACATTGTGCCACTTCACACGTTGTGATTTGCTCTCTCTACCTCTTCAGTCTGGAATGTGTACGAAGAACAACATATATATGTTTTCCTCATAGATATTATTGTCATGTGTTTACTTCAGACAAAACAAGTTGTGTGAACACATCAGTGTAGAACAATAATGGCAAATTGTCCATCCTTGTTTTTTTCATGCACTGGGCATATTTCTAAATCAATTTCAAATTGATTAAATTATGACATACACAGGTGGGGCAGAGAGCAGATGATTGACCAATACCTGGCCTCCCTAATAGATGAGTCATGTCGCATTGTCCGTGAACCTATAACTCGCAGTCTGTGAGTTATTAACATGTTACAGTATGAAGTTGGTACATGTCTGCTTTTGGGATGTGTGTATGTAACACAATACTAAACACAAGCTGAAGCATTCCAGACTGAAAATGGAGAGGTGAAGTTGGAATGGGGGCACAGGCTCTTACAATGGTCATTCAGGGCTGTTGTGTTTCCTGCAAGTAGGTCGGTTCAAAGAAGCACCACCATGCAGGTTTTCACAACTTAGTTTCGCTTTAGGTGTTTGTATTATCACTTAATAGACTAGAATACAGCAAAAAGAAAAAGAGTTGTCATTTTCTAATTATCTCAACATAAAGTAATAAAAAATAAATAAATTTTTAGAATTCCATTGTATCCCTGTGTTTGACTATAATGGCGTTGACAAGTGGGAGGTTGAGTCAGAC
Organism: Echeneis naucrates; assembly: GCF_900963305.1. NCBI lineage: Eukaryota > Metazoa > Chordata > Actinopteri > Carangiformes > Echeneidae > Echeneis > Echeneis naucrates. The sequence goes on along the minus strand of NC_042517.1, from coordinate 19,840,962 downwards.
ATAATCAGTGTTAGATGAATCTAATCTACACAAACAGAAACATGCCAAAGACATCTGGTCTGGGATCCTGCCCTGAATTGTCTTGTTTTCCATCCATTATCTATACCCTTCATCTCATATGCTCTCCTTACCTATTTGCCATTGTCATCAATCCTTGGCAGCACCTAACCAGCAGAACACACATAGAGGAATCTCATCACCCACCCAAATATCAGTTTATATGCAGATGACAGAGACACGAAGGAATCTTTGAGAGAACACAGAGAATATAGCATTTTGATAGCAGGAACTTTTACCAGGGACCTGAGACCTTTTTGGGGTGACCTGTGTGTTCTGACCAGTGAATTGTGATGCTATTATTGTTGTACTGTCTTAGTGATAACCAGAGGCTCCAGTTATGTTGACCTGTAATCCAAAGGGCCTGGAAGAGGAGGAGCTGTTGACTTCCTTTGTGATAAAACAGAGCGGACATACTGTCACCCTGAAACCGATGAAATGTGAAATGCATGAAAAGTATCTGGCTGGCATAAAAAGCACAGAAACGGTGCTGTGGTGTTTTCACAAACATATTGCAGAAAATTTTAGATATTCATTATAAACTAAGTAGTATAGCTGAATGTAAATACAAATTTACATGCTCAGTGGTTCTATCTTTGCTGAATTGCAATTTTACACACACACACAGCCGTTAATTAATAGTCAGACACACACACACATATATATATATATATATATATATATGTGTGTGTGTGTGTGTCTGAATAAGGCAGAAATATGGAAAATAAAATCCTCAAGCTTTTGTGGGTGCTGCTGAGGCCAAAAGAACTAAGAACCGCCACGTAAAGATAAAATAGTTGTCACACGAACTATTTGATTTTTAAAGCTTATTGATTTTACTATGAATCAAAAGTCTCTCTCTCACTGACTCCAGCTACAATGCATTTGTGTGTTTTAGAGAAATGGCTTTTAAGGCCTAGTTTTTTTTTCTGCATTTACAATATAATATAATTTATACAATGATATTTCATATTATGCGCCAGATGAGTTTATTGGAATCAATAGGGACTATTTTTAGACCAACCTCTAGTAATGCACCCATGTGGCTACACAAGTTGATGATAATGAGAATAGAAATATGACCTCACTGTGTTCAAACCTTGATACTCTTGCCCCTCTGAAAAAAAAGTAGTGAACCAGAAGATGATGGTATGATTCCCAAATTCATACTTTAAAGCAGATAGTGTGGAAATTGGAAGGTGGTGGTCCAACAACCAAGAAGAATTTCATCTAGCCAAGACAAAGTGCTTAAAAAGGTATAAATGAGCTCTCTGCAATGCCAGAAGTTCCTATGTTTTGACATTAATAGAAGAAAAGAATAACAACCCTACGGATTCTCTTCAGCACTATAGACTGTCACAATTGAACTAATGATTTCTGAAGTTGTCATATTTGGCCCGAAATACCTCAGACAGCAAGCATCTGATCGTGTAATCACTCTGGATGACATTACCTTGACCTCCAGTTAAACTGTTAAGAACCTTGGAATTTAACAAGGGGCACACAGCCTTGTATCTGCGTTTCATGCATCTAATGGAGATACAGGGTGGTCAATGCGGATATATGCGGATATATAACTTTTCCTGCCAAACACAAATAAAGACATTATTACTATATTTTAATAAATATTCTACGAATAACAGTGGCTTATTAATTTCATATTAATTTTAAGCCGGAGGCCCTTGGAAGGGGAACGACTTGGAGATAGTTGGTTGAAAAATGAACGAGTTAATTAATTTAATTTGATGCGATGTAAACCTCTGCTTAGGAAACGGGGTTGAGTATCATTTGCCCTATTCTTCAGTCCACTAGGTGGCTGTAATTCATCTGCATGCTGGTTACCAGAAGCATGTCAACCAGTCAACCAGAAGAAGAGGCCCCCGAGGAAGAAGTGCAGACCAATGCATAGACCCCTCAATGACTCATGATCGTACGTCCCTTTTGCCGCCATATTTGTGTGGGCACTCTTGTAACTCTTGTTATAGGAAGGATGCCCCACTAAGGTGTTGTTAG